>NC_081414.1:433725164-434039271 GCF_030272615.1 Cryptomeria japonica
CCCCCAAATTATTTAACAAGGGTTTGGGGGTAGCGTCCCCAAGGCAAGGTCAATGGGTAGCGGATAAAGGTGTCGGATATTATTTTTCTATTGGCTGACATGTTGTAGCCCTAATTTTGTAACTGACATAAGTCTTGATAAAAGGCTAAGGGTTGGGGTTTTTTTGGTAGAGAAGTTTATAGCATTTTTGCAGTGGTATTGAGTTGCAAGGGATTTCTAGTTGTAATTGGTTTAATTTTATAGATAATAATATTGGACTCTCTGTTTGGTGGATGTAGCTCAAGTTTGGGTGAACCATGTTAAAAAATGTCTCCTCATTGTTATTATTTCTATGTTTTTCATTCCTTTATTTAATCTTTATTTGCATATAATTGATTTTTTCTGTGTGCAATTCCTAACAAGTGGTATCAGAGTGGGTTGTATTTGATAATCATTTGCATGAAGGTCTCATAGTTGAGTGGGAGTCTCACTGTTAAGTGGGAGCAATGGTGGATGAGGGTAAATTGAAGGTAGAAAAATTTAGTGGGCAGAACTATCAATTATGGAAGATGTAGATGGAGGATTATCTCTTTCAAAATGATTTATGGAGGCCACTGGAAGGAAAATCTAAGAAAGCATCAACAATAAGTGATGAGGATTGGAATATTCTAGATAGAAAGGCACTAGGAACCATTCAATTGTGCATGGCACCATCTATGGCATTCAATATAATAGAGGCGAAAACAACAAAAGATCTGATGAAAGCTTTGGCATAATTGTATGAAAAAACCCCAACCTCAAATTGTTAGATGCAATGACAGTCCCAAAGACACTGAGAGGGGGGATGAAATAGTTTCTAACTAGTTAAAGGAATATTTGAACTTATTTATAACTTTACAACCCAAATTAATGTACCTGTAAACAAGAAATAGTGCAATAAAAAGAAATAACAGAGACAACATAAATGCACACCATAACACAAGATGTTTTGGTGAGGAAACCCGGTAAGGAAAAAACCTCGGTGGGATTTGTGACCCATAATATTTACTCACTGGCCAATATGAATAAATATTACTTACAATAGGGGCCTGCACATGCAGGAAGGCCAACAGCCTAGAGCTCACTGCTCAATGAAAGAGTCTCACTAACTACAAAATGGATAATTAAATCCAAGATAATGTACTGCTCAAAATAGCATTTGCAATGCTTGATTCTATACTGATTTAAGCTCTATCAGAAACCATAACCAAAAACCTTGTCGACGAATGATATTCGCTCACATAACCTATTAGCCTTATTACAAAATCACCTCTCTATATATTATGTATATTTCCTATATCAAAATGACCTATAAGATCTCATACATATATGAGTCTTTACAATACATCATGTCGGCTTACAAATAATTAATTACATTACAATACAATTCACATAAACAAAACTTTATCTCATGTCGGCCTGAGTGGCGGTATGCTTTGTTGCTAGTGTAAAATAGATGCCAATGAACTTTGTGTGCCTGCCGGTGCCGGTATATGATGTTTGTGTTGTCGGTGAACCTGTAGAATCCTATTACCAGTTGGTTGCCATCAATGACAACATCGACCATTCTCAAGTGAGTGTAGAATTCCAACAATCTCCTCCTTTGGCATTGATGGCAACACTCATGAGAAAAATCCAAAAACGGTTGTCCAAAAATGAAGTCCAAAACTAATCCCCAAAAAAGAGTGTGCTCCCCTTGAGAAAGTGATTTCTTCTATGCATTTTTCTCCATACTACTCCCCCTTTGACATCAATGACAAAGGATGTCAAAAAGAATCAAAGAGTACAAAATTATACCTCATAGCCTGTAACCAGTTGTGTACAATTTGAAAGATATCCGCCAAAATTAGATTCAGGCTCTGCATGAATTTATTACTGTCAAAAATAATGGTTTCGGTCTGCTCGATCATGCCGGCTAGATAATGCATCTGTTACCAGATGTAGCTCCAGTTAGGTCCATAACACCCTTGTTTGGTATCTTCTTCTTTTTGTTAGGTCTAGTACGGGTTGAGGGTAAACCACTAGTTGCCTTGATTGCCTCCTTAGTGATTTTAAAAACAAAATCTAGCCACATAAACTCCCCATGAACTTTGCTTAGTACAAGACAAACTATTTCATCCAAAAATTCAGGAATGTTCAGAATTTCAACAAATCCTAAATCCTCAACAATCTTATGCTCCGGCTTGACTAAATCTTGTTCATTAGTTATAACATCTTTTTACATGTTCCTCAAGTCATCAGACCCTAAATTCTCTATGTTGTAGTGGATATAAATCCTCAGGTCTTCAACAAAAGCAACTCCCTTCAGAATCTTTGGATTTATTTCCTTAGGTAAAAATATGATGTATTTGAAACATTTAAGAAATGAAGAAGCTTGGTTGAGAATGAGATGAGTAAAAGATTAAAATATCTCACATCTGATAACAATGGTGAGTATTGTAGCAAAGAATTTGAGGATTCTTGTTCCTTTAATGGAATTTGTAGGCAAAAAATGGTCCCAAGGACTCTACAAGAAAATGGAGTGGCTAAGTGCATGAATAGGACAATAATGGAGTGTGCAAGGAACATGAGATTGCATGTTGGTCTACCTTTAAACATGTGGGAAGAGATTGTCAATATTGTTGTATATTTAATTAATAGAGGTCCTTCTACTCCTTTGGGTTGTGGTATTCCAGAAGAAGAATGGACAGGTAAGAAAGTGAGTTATTCTTTTCTCAAAACCTTCAGATGTAAAGCATTTGCACGTGTAGATTCTAAAAATAAAACCAAGTTGGATGTAAAATAAAAAAATGTGTATCTTCGTTGGATATGGCATTGATGAATTTGGTTATAGGCTTTGCGATATTGAAAATCTAAAAATTGTGAGAAGCAAGGATGTTGTATTCAATGAGAATATTTTGTACAAATATTAGTTATGACAACATGAGAAGAAAGAAAAGGGTTGTGTGGTGTTGGATGATATTCCAGATAGTGATGTTCCAATGGATCCTCATGCTCTGCAACAACAACCAAAAATACCATAAACTCTAGTTAATGTTAGATGGTCAACAAGGCTAAGTAGACCTCCTGAGAAGTTCTCTCCCTCTTTGTATTCTATTTTGTTAACAAATGCTAGTGAACCTGAAGGATATGATGAATCTATGTAGGTGGATACAAAGGTTTAGTGGGAGCTTGCAATGAAAGAAGAAATAGATTCCTTATGAAAAAATCACACTTGGGAATTATGTAAGTTGCCTACAGGTAAAAAGGCTTTACAAAACAAATGGGTTTATAGGCTGAAAGAGGAAGATGGAGGTAAGCACACATTTAAAGAAAGATTAGTTGTTTAAGGATTTGCACATAAAAAGGGCATTGATTTTGTTGAGATTTTTTCTCCAGTTATTAATATGACTTCTATTCATATTGGTTTAACTATTGTGGCTGCAAAAGATTTGCATTTGGAATAACTAGATGTGAAAACTACCTTTCTCCATGGTGATTTGGAGGAGGAGATATATATGGAACAAACCCAAGGATTTGAGGTCAAAGGTAAGGAGAAATTGGTGTGCAGATTGAAGAAGAGTTTATATGGCTTGAAACAAGCACCTCGGCAATGGTACTTGAAATTTAATAGTTTTATGGTTGAGCAAGGCTATAACAGTGTAATTCTGACCATTTTGTTTATTTTAAGAGGTTGTACAATGACAGCTACATTATTTTATGTTTTATATATTGATGACATGCTTTTAGCGGGGTTTAACATGGATCACGTTAAAGAATTAAAAGAACAGTTAGCAAAATCATTTTCTATGAAGGTTTTGGGGGCAGCAAAACAAATCCTTGGTATGAAAATTTGCAGAGATAGGAAGAACAAAATATTGACTCTATCTCGAGATAATTATGTTGAAAAGGTGTTGCAAATATTTCATATGGAGAATGAAAAAGATGTCAACACACCTTTTCCTAGTCATTTGAAATTGACTAAGGAGATGTATCCCAAGACATAAGAGGAGGTAGACAAAATGTCCAAGGTACCATATGCTTTAGCTATAGGAAGTTTAATGTACACCATGGTATACACAAGACCGGATATTGTACATGTTGTTGGATTCATAAGCAGGTATGTGAGTAATCCCAGAATGGAGCATTGGAATGCAGTCAAATGGGTTCATAGGTATTTAATAGGTACATCCAATAAACATTTATATTTTGACGACTCTAATAGTGATTTAGTGGGTTATATAGACTTAGATTTTGCAAGGGATATTGATACCAGGTGAAGTACTACAAGTTATGTCTTTACTGTAGGTGGGATAGTGGTGAGTTGGATCTCTAGGCTACAAAAGGTGGTTGCTTTATCCACCACAGAGGCAATAAAGGAGATGATATGGCTGCAATCTTTCATGAAAGAATTGGGAAAATGATAGGCTAACAATTATTTGTTTACAAATAGCCAGAGTGTCATTCATCTTGCAAATAATTTTGTCTTGAATTCATAGACAAAATTGATAAGTCAATGATGAACAGTGAGTACCAAATCGGTAGTGAGAGGGGGGGGGTGGGTGAATCAGTACATGCACAAAAACTTTTCCTAAACTAGTTTGATTGCAGACTGTAAACTACTGGCAATCCCTAACACTGGTCTGAACCAGATTACTACCGGTTAAACACAGTGCAACTGTGAAAGACATGAACTGGTCAATCTTCTTAGCTTTCCATACAACCTACTCCCTCATTTCCACTTTGTCATTATGCATAAACATATAATCTATCATCAGAGATACAATGATTTACCACTCAACAAGAAATAACAAAACATCACATGAAAGAGGCATCACACATGACACACATATTTTTTCACGTGGAAACTCAACTAGGAAAAACCACGGTGGGGATGAATACCCACAAGCTATTTTTGAACTCTTTAGAAGTCTACTTTGTTAGGAGCCAGGTCCGGTTAAAGACTATTACATCAGGTTCTGTTAGGAACTGATCCTGTTAGGGATCACCCGGTTAAGGGATGGCTAGAATACCCGGTTAAGGGTTAAACCCTATTGGAGATTACCTTGTTAGAGGATTTTATGAACTCAATGGCTTTGAGTCACCCTGTTAAAGGATTTACAGCAAGCTAGTTAAAGCTACCCTATTAAGGGATTTTCCAACTATTGAAGTGGTTAGAGATCAACAGGTATCACAATGATCTGGTAATAGTACTCAATGCCAATGCAAATCTACTTTAGTTCCTTCCTTCTGCACACACACTATGCAGGTATCAATCCTCTCAACTGGTCTGGCAAGAATCATGTATCTCTGCACATAGATACACACACAACATTTGCCAACAACCTCAGCATGAAACACCACATCGACCTTATAGGAAACAGATAGATCGGTAGCATAAACCCTAAACCCTAAACACTTAGGTTGAGAAATTTAGTCTATTCAATCCTGACCATTGAACACTTTGCATTTGAATACAATGGTCATGAACAGATCTCAAGACATTCTCCATCATTCGTTCTTCACCACTTCTTGGAGGCGATAACCCATCACACGTTCTCCACCATTTGCAGAGACTTTGCACATTCACGAGGTATATAGGATCAATCTCCTTCATGTAAGATCCTTCACGCACACAAGGCTAACGTGGTGACAGGATCTGACCTCCATTACAATGCTCACTTCAACCAAAAACCCTGAGACTAAGACTACCAACCGGTAGTCATGCCATATGAACCCTTGATACAAAACATTCCATATACCAATTCTCGTTCTGACATATCACTTTCGATTCACATCATCATACCAACTCTCTTTGTCAATTGCTTAACTTCAGTATACTAGTTCACTCAGCATATTGACATCAATGACAATATACAGTATTAACATGTCATCATGCTCTGTACATATGCCAACAATCTCCCCCTTTGGCATTGATGGCAATATACAAAGATATCTCTCTTTCTGTATCACATATTCTCCCTATTGTTGCAGATATCATCTCCCCCTTTGATAATAATGCCAAAGTGGAGGCACAAGCTACCCTATTCCACTATGTTGCTCCCCTTGAGGAGTAGCATCCTGCAACACATCAATCCTGAAATGATATATCAATGGAAGACCTGACTGATGTGGAGCAAAGATATTTAATTTACCTCTTGAAGGGGCAGCACCCCTAATTCACCTCTCAGATAGGTAAAGGTAACCTTCAGTAGAGGCTTGGTGAATATGTCTGCTAACTGCTCCTTACTGGAAACATGTTCCAATACCACCTCTTTGTTCTGAACCTTTTCCCTCAAGAAATGATACTTGAGTTCAAAGTGCTTGGTTCTAGCATGTAAAACCAGATTCTTGGAAATGTTAATTGTGCTTGTATTGTCACAGAATATACTTACCAGTTTAGATATAGGAACTTTGAAACCATTCAATACATGCTTCATCCAAATAGTCTGGGTGTAGTTCATAAAAGCTGCAACATACTCTGCTTTTGCTGTAGACTAAGAGATACAACTCTGCTTTTTACTCATCCATGAGACTATTCTACCACCGAGAAAGAATGCACCACCAGTTGTGCTCTTCTGATCATCTACATTACCAGCCTAGTCAGCATCTGTGAACACTTTCAGGTTGAAATCATCATTGTATGGATACCATAATCCATAGTCAATAGTTCCCTTTAGATATCTAAGAATTCGCTTGACTGCTACCAAGTGGGATTCTCTTGGGCTTTACTAAAACCGAGTGGTAATACCCACTGCATGTGCAATGTTCGATCTGCTATGCACTACATAATGCAACTTACCAATCATTGATAGGTATTCCTTCTCATTTACCAATGTCGAGTCATCTACTTTTGATAGTTTACAATCAGTCACCATTGGTGTACTAGCCGGTTTGCTGTCTTCCATGCCAAAGGTCTTCAACACCTCTTTGACATACTTGGACTGAGTAATAAAGATTCCATCTTTCATTTGCTGAATCTGCAGTCCAATAAAGAACTTAATCTCCCCTATGAGTGACATCTCAAACTCCTTTTTCATCTCATCTGCAAATTCATGACTCATCTTGTCATCTCCACCAAAGATTATGTCATCAACAAATACTTCATAGATCAGAATCTGATCTCCTTCTAAATTTAAGTAGATATTTCTATCTTCACTTGTTCTTTCAAATCCAATCTTCACTAGATGGGAGTGCAAGCATTCATACCATGCTCTAGGTTCCTGCTTCAGTCCATACAAGGCTTTATGTAGCCTACACACCATGTCACTATCTTTTGATAGGGAAAACCCATCTGGTTACTCTATATACACCTCCTCTTCAAGTATTCCATTTAGAAATGCAGATTTTACATCCATTTGGTATACCTTGAATCCTTTAAAAGATGCATATGCAAGGAGCATACGAACTCCTTCCAATCTTGCTACTGGAGAAAAGGTTTCTCCATAGTCTTCTCCTTCTTCTTGGGCATATCCTTTACATACTAGTCTGGCTTTGTTCCTTACCACTGTGCCATCCTCATTTAGCTTATTTATGAAAATCCATTTGGTTCCAATGACATTTTTATGCTCTGGTCTAGGTACCAAAGACCATGTACCATTCTTTTCTATCTGGTCAAGTTCCTCCTCCATTGCCTTGATTTAGTATTCATCTTTATGTGCCTCTTTGAATGATTTAGGCTCAAATTCAGAGATCATACATGAGCTTTCTCTGACCTTTCTTCTTGTAAGAATTCCTGCATCTTTGTCTCCTATGATCTGCTTTGGATCATGATTGAGTTTGACATACCTAGGTATGTTCTTAATAGTGTCCTCTTTCTTTTCTTCATCATCCTCATCTTCATCAGCATCAGCATCTACCAGTGTAGGAGCACAATTACTAGTACTGGGCTGATTTGCAACCGGTTCCCAGAAAGTTACTGTCGGTTCATCTCCTACTTGCTTATTGCCAATTCCCTTCAATTTCTTAGAGTTTTCATCAACCCTAACATTGATGCTTTCAACAATTCTTTGAGTCCTATTATTGAAACATTTGAGAGCTTTACTTTTTGTGGAATATCCTAGGAATATTCCTTCATCACATTTTGCATTGAACTTGCTCTGATGTTCACTCCTCTTGATATAGAATTTGCTACCAAATACTCTAAAGTAGCTTACCATGGGTGTCTTACCAGTCCAATACTCATAAGGAGTCTTATCCTTTCCTTTCTTGATGAGTACCCGATTCATTATGTAGACTGCAGTGCTCACCGATTCTCTCCAAAAGGTGTGAGCGACCTTTCCTCGGATCAACATAGTTCTAGCTACTTCAACCATAGTCCAATTGTTTCTCTCTGCTAGGCCATTCTATTGTGGAGTCTGGGGGGTAGACAGTTGCCTCTTGATGCCATTTTCTTCACAATATTTGTTGAATTAACCGGAAGTGAATTCCCCTCCTTGATCAGTTCTAAGGCATTTGATTCTTCTACCACTTTCCTTTTCTACCAGTACTCTGAAAGCTTTGAACTTTCCAAAGGCTTCAGACTTGTCCTTCAATAATGTGACCCACATCATTTTTGAGCAATCATCTGTAAGAATCATAAAATGCCTATCTCCCTACACACTCCTAGTTTTCATAGGACCACACAAATCAGTATGCGCAAGATTAAGTAAGTTGTCAGTAGTGAAAGATTTACCTTTGAAGGTTGAGGAAGACATTTTCCCCAGATGACATTCTCTGCACAAAGGATTTTCTAGTTTTCTCAGGATCAGCAGTCCTCTAACTTCCTTGATCTTATTGGCCTTTACTGTGTTATCAAACTTTACATGGCAGAGTCTCCTATGCCATATCCAGCTATCATCAAACTTATCCATAAGACATGTACTTATATTTTCATTTAGCTGAAATAAGTTACCTTTGGTCTGCATACCGGTGGCCATCAGTTCACCATTCTTTCCTTTGATTTTGCACACTCCATTTTTGAATTCTAGAGTGAGTCCACTATCATTCAGCTAGGCAACACTCAATAGATTGTGTCTGAGACCTTCCACCCAATACACATTGTCAGCACTGCTCTTTCCATTTAGAGAGATGGACCCTCTGCCTTTGAACATACATGGTGCATCATTACCAAAATGAACCACACCACCATCATACTCTTCCAGAGATATAAAATTGCTTCGGTCACCAGTCATATGGTGAGAACAACCACTATCAATAATCCACTCATTGGAATTATCAAAGCGGGAGATAAGAGCCTTCTTGTCTGCCACATCCTCCTTGACCACAACAAACACAATATCTTCATTTTCTTCATCTTCTGATTCCTCATTTGTGACACCTTCATCAACTACTACAAAATAGTTTCTCCAGTTTCCTCCTTTGAATTTCTTGAACCTTTCTGGTTTGTCCTTGTTGTCACCATTAGGGCAGTTTATAGCGATGTGTCCTATCCGGTTACAAGAGAAGCATTTCAAAGGAAGCTTACCTCTATATTTGTCAATTCCCTTAGGAAGTCTCTTGACAAGAAGAGCTTCAAATTCCATCAAAATCTCCTCATCGTCCATTTCTCTGCTCTGTCTTGGTTCACTGTTGGTGCTTGCTTCTTTTCCTTTTCTGGATGGTGCAGTAGATGCTCTAAAAGCTGATTCAATCTTCTGAACACTGCCATCAAAACTATTTAGCTCATAGGCTATTAATTTTGCAATGATGGAGTCTATGGATACCTTAGTCTTGTCTATTGATCTCAACTCCTGAATAGTAGCAACCCTTATTACGTAGACTAGTAATAAGGACCTTGGGACGTTACTAATAATAGTAGAATCTTTCATTTTCCCTCCTGCACTCTTGATGTCTCCAATGATAGTCTTGATTCTTATTCCATATTTTTTAATGGTCTCACCTTCAACCATCCACATGTCTTCAAACTTCCCTCAAAGGATTTCTTCCTATTGTTCTCAAAATCTGATTCCCCTTCAATGCCTTTAATAATATAATCTAAGATGGGTGCCGAGAAGGCATCAAGGATAAAAGGATTTCGGAGACAACATATGACAAGGTTTGGTTAGACCTTCTACACTTCGGGCTCTTCCTTAAGCCCAGGTGGGTATACCTTCTGCGAATTAAATCCACACTCTAGAGCAACAAATTCACAGCAAACCAGTCCAGAAAACCAGTGGATTTATTCACCTTAAAAAAAAACAATTGAAAACAAAGAGGGAAATAATACTCAATTTCAACATATTTGATCGACAACAAATGCAATAAAGGCCTCAGATTAATACCAGTGCTTTATCCAAGGTTACAGAGTCACTCAAACTCAAATAAAACTCCTGAAATGAGGTACCTCTATACCTCCCATCAACTCGGCTTCCATTTATCCCTGTAAATGCCTAACATCAACAAGGATCTAATCACTTCAAAATGAACTATGGTCCTCCAATTCAAAGTTTCTCCTAAAGTATTTACCGGTAGAGTGGTCGTGCATATTTAATTTCCCTCCTAGAGAAAAGCTAGAAACACCCATACTGAGATTGCCTTACAATTCCATTCAAACAGAAAAATCCTAGACTATTCTGAATGAAACAAAGTAAATAAACTTAAGGACAAGTTTGAAGATGACACACAGCTTTACTCAAAATTGATGGCCTGTATATTAATATTCATTTGAAAATTTTCTACAAAAGTCTGATTCTCCATTAATCTTTGGAAAAGCGCAGAGAATTTTTCTGCAGCGTTTTCTTACAAAAATTTTGTGATCCCTTTCTCTCTAGTCCTGGTATCCATTTATATCAATATGGATGCACAAAGCTTCGGACTTCTTGAGGAAAGTTTGTTACAATTACTTCAAAAATTGAAGAAGTTACAATTTCAGTTATGCGCTCTTTTCAGCTTCTTCAGCAGTCTGTTGGACGGGTTGTTCAGTTGCAACCTCCTCTGGCTCTTCAGGGATGTTCTCTAACTGCTCCGGATCTTGAGTGGAATATTTAATTCCCCACTCACCATATGTCTCCTCGGTCGGCCATACAAAATTAATCACATCACTTTTAACCTTAGTCAACCCTTTCCAAGAATTCCTCAGTTTGTTGACTTCTGAGTTAAGAAAACTGTAGTGTGATTTAATTCTCTCTATTTCCTGTATGGTTATAACAAAAAATGAGGTATCATCTAGATCAATAATTCCCTTGACCCTTGCTGACAATTTAGCATTTATCTCATTGAGCCATATCTGCTTATCTTTCAGCTGATCTGGATTGGCAAAAATTCTTGGGAGTAATTCACACACCTGATCAGTGTATTCCTTTTTAAGCAATTTAACCCTTCTTTCCACATTATCCACCTCTGTCGCCAATTGCAATAAACTCTTAGTGATATCAGAAGTGGATTTGATAATAGGGTTAGCTCTTGCTTCATCACAGGAAACACACATGAACTCCAAATCCTGCTCCCTAGGCCTCCATCTGTCAAAAATGGGTGTCAATATGACTTTATCTCTTATCAACTCAGTCCATATCTCCATGACTTTTCCTACACTATTGTGAAGGAGTGAAGCATTTATAGTGTCTGCAAAACTGGAGACAGTGGCCTTAATCTTTTCTTCATACTTCCCTGCATAATAGGCCTGAGTTTGCTTAAGACTCTCCAATTCTTGGGGAGTTATCTCTATCATCTGAGAGCTGGAAGGTGCAGGAGATGGTGGGAGCTCAATAATGGGGCTAGTAGGTGGAGGTCTTGCAGGAGAAGAGGTGATCATTAATGTTGAAGATTCACCTTGTTGACGTTGTCCTGCTAATTGGCTCTGCAATCTGGCAATAATACTCTCCTTGCCTCTTATTTCCTCCTTGGCACTGTCATAAGCCTTCAAGACTGTTTCCAATTTGAGCTGGAGAGCCTCTTTTTCTTTAGCATCCTTCTCAGCTACTGCAACACTAAATTTGGCAGTCTCCAACACCGTGCTAGCAGCCTCTACTACCCCTGTACTTTCTACTCTCCTGACCATCAATCCGCCAATGTGACTTGTCCCTGTGGTGTCTTTACCCTTCTTGTCCTCATTCCTCTTAAGGGACCACATGACTAGAGCAGCATTGTCTTTACTGAATGTAACCCCTTCCATGGGTTTGGTTTCTTTCCTCACTGCATCCAGCACCAGAGCATCAGCAATATTCCATTCTGGCAAAATGAGCACTCCAGCTTGTGCTACTAAATCTCTCCCCTGTTCAGGAGTGATGGTTTTGAATTCTTCCATCATCTCCTATTTTATTTCTTCCTCCACCGAGGCTGGATCTTTATTTAGTTGTTCTGCCTTTCTTGTTTCACATCTAGCATTATACTTATCTATATGTTGTTTCCATATAAACTGCATGAATGCTTCAGATGTTACAAAACTATCATCTGCTAGAAAAGCACTAGTGGCCTTCTTTATCTCAGGATCCCACTCCTGGCCTTTGAGTTCAGTCGAGGTGATGTCCATTTGTGCTTCAGTGGGTTCTTCTGGCATCCCCTCTTCCACTTCATCATATGTATACGCAATCTCCCCCAAACTGCCCAACTGAGAGAGGTATTCAGTTGCTGCTTGTTCATCTCCAATGTGGAGAGGGGATTGGGATGGGGAATATAAGGGTGTATCTGATTGCATTTCCTTCCCCACCCTCTGCTTCTTTAGGCTGTCTTGGATGTCGATGACTTCATGTGCTTTCCTCTTCCCTTTAGATGAAGAGGGTTCCCCTCTTGCAGACACCAACACACTGTAACCTGCTTTCTTATGCAGGGTGTAATCACCAGGAGGGATGGCTTTAATAGGAGCTGATTTCCCCAAAATCATTCTTGCTTTCTCAGGGTTGTTTTTAATTACAACTCCCCTTTTCTCCTTTATTGTCTGCATCACATCCTCAAAACAAATAATCAAAAATTTTAACTTTTCTTCCAATGGGAAGAAGCTAGACAATGGGTCATAGCTAGCATCAAATTGATGCACAAAATCTAGGGCCTTCCTGTAAGCTACCCATTTTTCCTTCCTCAACTCCTGTTCATCCAAATCAAATTCATTTCTGATGAGGTCTTCAGGAAAGTGGAATTGATGGGGCCTACCTCTGCATGCTACTTTCTTCCGGAATACACCATTGTAGAAGTCCTCCGGATCAGCACATCTTGACACTGCAGTGGACAAATGGTAGGGTTTGAGGAAATCCTCAAAACATTTCCAACCGCCCTTGGTGATTACAAATTGGTGGGCTACCGTAGCTATAGGGAAAATAGTCCCTTTACCTCGGCCTGTTAACTCTGCCTCTTGCAAGTCACCAATTTGTCTGAGAATCTCAGCTATTCCCACTTTGAGGGGGACCTGGTATGGTAACAAAAATGGGGTGCCTCTGAAACCAAAGACCCTAAACACTGTGGACACTGGATACAAATACATATCACCCCAGTTATGAACAATCTTGACATTCTCTGCGAATTATTTTGGTCTTAAGAATTCTAGAAGAATCTTGGGGACTCGTGGATTGTCAGAGCAAAGAAGAGTCCTTATTTTGGATGCAAAGTATTTATCAAACTTTAGAAAACTTGCATCCTCTCTATCCCATGACAATACGGTACTCCATAATTGTACTGGCATCTTCTCTCCCTCCTTTTCTTTTACCAGATCCATTCCACTGGCAAAATAATCTCCACCTTTGAAGAGGAAGAGGTGCATCAATAGTGAATACCACCCAAATGGCCTATCCACCTTCCCATTCTTTATCCCCATCAGTCCTCCATGCATAGCATCAGCAACATAGGAGGCATAATCAAATGTAATAGCAAGAGAAGGATTCAAAATTTGAACAATCATTAACAGATAATGATTTGGTATATTAGATTCAGCATCCTCTCCTAGAACTTGGCAAAGTGCCCAGTACATCCCTTTTGCCCTTAAGGTAAACATACTTAGTGAAAAGGGCTCTTGTGTATTGGGCCCTACAACTGCTAACCCTCCCACTTTCAGAAAAAGTTCTTTGAGAGGCCCATTCCTGAGATGAGTCCTCTGTGCCCTGTATACCTGAGTTAATTGTGTGAAGTTTATATGCTCCAAGAAATTGGTAAACTCACTAAGCCCAAACGCTTTTCTCAGCTCTTCTGCATTTATCTCCATGAGGGTTTTTCCATTCACATCCCGGATACACCTGGTAACTGAATCATAATTTAATGCCATCTGGGTTAACAAATCTGTATCCATGAACACCCCTGGGACTACCAATCTCCCAACATCTAATTCCCAAATGCTATTTTGAGGAGTAGGAGAATTCCTCATTCCAAAACCGATTTTAAATAACCCCAACCCAGACAGCCCAACCTGTGGGTCTCTTAACCAATTACCCTTATCATACAATCCTTCTCCAATTCTCAGTCGGGGAGCCCTGGGTACTAATTCTTTGGCCTTAGATGCTTGGTTGGTTGACAGCGTCAACTGCTCTAAGAAGTCATCACACACACTTCTTTCAAGATAATCAACTTTACCAGAAAATTCCCTTTTAGGAGCCATTTGCAATACAACCAGATAAATATTACTTCTGAAACTATTTATGCTATACGAGAACAGTTTCACGTATCACAACACAAGAACGACTGCAAAATAAGAAAAAACCTGATGCTTGCTCGAAGAAATTCACTCTGCAACCAATTTGCCTTCTCTGTATTTGTAAAAGATAACTCTGCGTTTGCCTCCTCTGCAAAAATCCTTTTAAGAGGTATCCTTACTTGGTTGTTAGGAAATCAAATGCTTGTACTCTGGGCCTTAACTGTAACATTGATTCCGCATGTTTCGACCGTCCCTTCAAAATCGAATTCATACGAGAATTCATATTTTAGCTCCAACGGGCCGCAGTCTTTCTGCAAGTGTCTCTCTGTGAATTTCATTTTGACGGCTTTGTCCTTAGTCTAAGTCCTGTCTTTTATTGGCTACATAATACCACGCGGCATCTGACCATTGGCTTAGAAAATCCCCTCACATTCTATTTTGATACTGGCTAAATGTCGCCCTTTATACTGTAGCGGGCCCGTGCTTTTCTCTTTTTGCCATGTCATCATCATGACACGTGGACGACTGATATTCATTCTCGCTATTTCGCAGCCTTAAAGGGTGAGCACTTAACCCTTGCGAAATAGCGCGGGCCATTGGATTATCTTTCAAGTTAATCGCCTTTTAATCCTTCGAACAGGTCCTCAGGAATGGTGGGCCCGCTGAGTCATCAGTGACATCTAGCATCTAGTCATCCACTGTGCTAATTTGTCATTCTGTCATTTGCCGGAAGAAGAACCATGGGGGCCCCACTTCAGTCTCGACAGGTCTACCTCAGAAATGGTGGGCCCACTGAAACGCCATAGACACCTGGCTTTCTTGTCACCTTCGAAGCTGACCCGTCAACTTTTCATTTGTCGAACATACACTATAGGGACCCACAGCTGCCTTTTAGACCGCGTGTCATCAAGACACGTGGACGGTCCAGGTTAACTTTCGCTATTTCGCAGCCTTAAAATGTGAGCATCTTACCCTTGCGAAATAGCGCAAGCCGTTAGATCTTATCTCGACTTGCGCGGCATTTAAACCCTGCTAGGAGCTTTCAGAAGAGGTGGGCCCACGGACACATCATGGACACCTGGTGCCCTGTCCTGCTGACTGTGGCGGCCTGTGCCACGTGTTACCGTATAATACGTCAAAAGAAAGCCACGGGGCGCCAGCTATCTCTGACAACTATGCCTTCCACTTACCCTGTCGTGACACATGGACGGCCGATATTCATTCTCGCTATTTCACAGCCTTAAAGGGTGAGCACTTAACCTTTGCGAAATAGCGCTGACCGTCAGATCCTTTCTCAAGTTGCTCTGCATTTAAACCCTACTAGGAGCTTTCAGAAGAGGTGGGCCCACGGACACATCATGGACACCTGGCGCCCTGTCATCTTCGAAGCGGACCTGTCGACTTTTCATTCGCTGGAAGGAGCCACGGGGTCTCAATGAATTGTAAGAGCTATCCCTGCCAGGTCACCTCCACCTGTGAGCTGACTCATCTTTGGGGCCCACTTTGATCCTTAGTCTTAAAATGTTGACTGTGGCGGCCTGTGCCACGTGCTGCACTCTAATACGCCAGAGAAGACCACGTAGAGGGGGCCCCACCTTCTTGACAGCCGCAACCTTCACTTCCTCCGCATGACACATGGACGGCTGATATTAATCCTCGCTATTTCGCAGCCTTAAAATGTGAGCACTTAGCCTTTGCGAAATAGCGCCAACCGTCGGATCTTTCCCCAAGTTGATCAGTGTTTACTGGGCCCGGCACTTTAGAAGGAAATAATAAAAGGCGAAAATTTTCAAATAATTAACATGACCGCCTAGGTAAATAGCAAGGGGGACACTTCTTACGACCCCGCGACCCATGACTTAAGTGAAATAAAGTAACGTCGGCATAGAAACCAGAGGACCTAACACAAAAGATAAAGCCTAAAACTTAGAAAAACCTTAAACACTCTAGGTTTAGAATAAGGCTGAAGCATTTGGGGCCACATCTTATACAAATTTTTTCAAAAACCATAGCCAAATATGGGGAAAGAACCCAATTTTAAAAACAGCGATAACACTTCCTTAGCTTGTTTTACATGCTCATCACCACCATAGATATTCTCAAGAGTATCCCATACTTCTTTGGGATTTTCTTTATCCTGGACATCGATAAACTCAATGTCAGATAAGCTACTGATTAGGGCTTCCATGACTTGTCCATTCTCCTGGATCTCTCTCTTTTGATCATCGGTGAGGGTATCGGTAGGAATAGCATAGGCATTTTCAACATAGCTCCAATGTTGAGCACCCATGCTTCTGATGTATATCTTCATTTTGTCTTTCCATATTTTAAAATTATCTCTATTGAACTTTAGACCTTTCCTCTTAATCATTACAATAGGATTTTTCCCTCAAGTGGTTAAGCTTACAACACAAAGGACCTGGAGGGTGCTCTAATACCAATTGATAACTTAATGATGAATAGTGAGTACCAAACTGGTACTGAGAGGGGGGGGTGAATCAGTACAGGAACAAAAACTTTTCCTGAACTGGTTTGATTGCAAACTGTAAACTACTGGCAATCCCTAACACTGGTCCGAACCAGATTACTACCGGTTAAACATAGTGCAACTATGAAAGACATGAACCAGTCAATCTTCTTAGCTTTCCATACAACCTACTCCCTCATTTCCACTTTGTCATTATGCATAAACATATAATCTATCATCAGAGATACAATAATTTACCACCAAACAAGAAATAACAAAACATCACATGAGAGAGGCATCACACATGACACACATATTTTTTCACATGGAAAACCAACTGGGAAAAACCATGGTGGGGATGAATACCCACAAGCTATTTTTGAACTCTTTAGAAGTCTGCTCTATTAGGAGCCAGGTCCGATTAAAGACTATTACATTAGGTTCTGTTAGGAACCGATCCTGTTAGGGATCACCCTGTTAAGGGATGGCTAGAATACCCAGTTAAGGGTTAAACCCTGTTAGAGGTTACCTTGTTAGAGGATTTTATGAACTCAATGGCTTTGAGTCACCCTATTAAAGGATTTACAGCAAGCTGGTTAAAGCTACCCTATTAAGGGATTTTCTAATTGTTGAAGTGGTTAGAGATCAACAAGTATCACAATGATCTGGTAATAACACTCAATGCCAATGCAAATCCGCTTTAGTTCCTTCCTTCTGCACACACACTATGCAGGTATCAATCCTCTCAACTAGTCTGGCAAGAATCACGTATCTCTACACATAGGTACACACACAACATTTGCCAACAACCTCAGCATGAAACACCACATCGACCTTATAGGAAATAGATAGGTTGGTAGCATAAATGCTAAACCCTAAACACTTAGGTTGAGAAATTTAGTCATTTCAATCCTGACCATTGAACACTTTGCATTTGAATACAATGGTCTTGAATAGATCTCAAGACCTTCTCCATCGTTTGTTCTTTACTGCTTCTTGGAGGTCATAACCCATCATGTGTTCTCCACCATTTTCAGAGACTTCGCACATTCTCGAGGTAGATAGGATCAATCTCCTTCATGCAAGATCCTTCACGCACACAAGGTTGATGTGGCCACATGATCTGACCTCCATTACAATGCTCACTTCAACCGGAAACCCTGAGACTGAGACTACCAACTGGTAGTCATGCCATATGAACCCTTGATACAAAACATTCCATATACTAGTTCTCGTTCCAACATACCATTTCAGGTTCACAACATCATACCGGTTCTCTTTGTCAGTTGCTTAACTTCAATATACCAGTTCACTTAGTATATTGACATCAATGACAACATATAGTATTAACATGTCATCATGCTTTGTACATATGCCAACAAAAACACATACACTTGAGGTATCACTTCATTCAGTCAGCATTGGATGATGGACAGTTAAAGCTATAAAAAATACATACAAATGAAAAATCTAGTGGATATGTTTACAAAGGCAGTGACAAGGGAGAAGCTGAACTCCTCTTCAGCTTCGATTGGTCTTAAAGACTAAAAACAATAAAATAGAACAATAGGGTCCAGGGTGTTTTATTCTAGTGAGAGCTACAAGGTCAGTGGTGTTATGATTAGTCTCCAAGTGGGAGATGATATGTTGTGGATTTTGATCAATCTCCAAGTGGGAGATTGTTGTTATATGGAACCTAATCAGACTCAAAAGTTAAATTTTCCCCATTTCTATCAGTATAGTTTCCCCCCAAATTATTTAACAGGGGTTTGGGGGTAGCGCCCCCAAGGCGTCGGGTGTTATTTTTCTATTGGCTGACATGTTGTAACCCTAATTTTGTAACTGACATAAGTCTTGATAAAAGGCTAAGGTTTGGGGTTTTTTTTGTAGAGAATTTTGTAGCATTTTTGCAGTGGTATTGAGTTACAAGGGATTGCTGGTTGTAATCGGTTTGATTTGCTGGATAATAATATTAGACTCTATGTTTGGTGAGCGTAGCTCGATTTTGGGTGAACCACATTAAAAATTGTCTCATTGTTATTATTTAAGTGTTTTTCATTCCTCTATTTAATCTTTATTTGCATATAATTGATATTTTCCACGTGCAATTCCTAACACTACAACCACCTAAAAGTGGTCAATACTTATGCACAAGTGCCCTAGTAGTCATACACTATGGGTACCAATAAATTTGCACAACAATTAATGGGATTTTAGTTATCATTTTTATTTATTTCTTTAAGTTAGTAATTAGAGGGTTGGATGAACAAGGGGTGAATGATAATAGGAACATGGGTGGTAATTAGTGCTCCTTAGGTTGAGGGGTCGGCTATGATCCATTTGTTAAGTTATTTAAGAAGATTAGAGAAAATAGACCTGCACCATTGGCTCAAGATGGCAATAGAAGATAAAATAGATGGAAGGAACAATATGTGAATGAAACAAAACAAGTGGGGTGTTAGCATAAAAGAGTGTGGGTGTGAGCACCCATAGGTCCTATCATGCCTCCAAGAGTTTAAATTTGAGTTTTCGTCTTTTTTTGTGTTGTTTTATGTCAATAAAGTCATTTTGGACCATTATAAATCATTTTGTGTCATTTGTGAAGTTTTTGAGTCATTTGGTTGAAAGATGTAAACATTGCTCATTTGTTGTCAATGTTGTATGACAACTTTTCATTTTGTGATAACAACTTTTTAAAAAGTTGTTAAATATTGGTTAAGGTTCAGTTGAAGGATATAATTGGTTTGTATAGGCATAAATAGGCATCATAAACACAACCCAAGGGTGGAATATTTTGTTTTTGAAGTTTGAGTAATAAAAACATAAAATTTTTTGCACTTCCACATGTTTTTTTGTTGCTCTTGAATTTTATGGATCTGTACAGCCTAGTACATCCCTGAGGTTGATTGGGATTGATAGAGGGATGAATTGAATTACATTTTAAGCTAGTTTGGGGTAATTTAATTGAGTAGAAAGAAAGTTATTGTCATTTTTGTAAGGTTGCCTGAAATCCTACCTAGGGTAAACAGTGACAAACAAAAATGACTTTCTCAACCCTCCAGTGATGAAAAATTCTACAAACTTGCCGAGAGGCATGTTTTTATATGTTGTACAATATTTCCAACTTATAAGGCCTGAAGATGAAGTTTTCACGTGCCTTCATATGATAGTAGCTCTGATATATTGATGTATCGAGATGATTGAAAAATGTTTGAGAGCATTGGATTGCATGGAGGAATGATTTGGCATTGCCATGATGGGAAAAGAATAGAGGATGGTGTATAATGGTGTCTTGGGAATGTTTCCTTGATTTGGTGGCCTTTGGAGTAAAAAAGACACCCATATGTATGACTATCCTATTAGGATTGCGTAAGGTGTTGTACCCTCAGATTGAGACCAGCCAAGTGTGAATTGTTTTTGTTATGTATAAGCCTTGAAACCACCTTGGAAGCACTCTGAATATAAGGTGTAAGAATCCCAAACTAGTGGTTGGGTGTTGGAAGCCATTTGTTCTTAATAGGTGGCACTTCAACCTTGTCATTCCTAATTACCACAAACTAGTAGATACAAGTCTAGGATTGGTGGGTGATTGAAAAGACTTTAGATAGTCATTGTTCATTGCCTTTAACCACATTAGAGGAACTATTCATAATATGGGGAGAGTCAAGGACAATAGGGTCTAAATGTCTTAGTGTATTCCAAACAAGGGTCTAGAAGGAAGCCTCAAAGTGTCAAACTCATATTGAAGTTGAAGTAGCCCTATCATTTGTTTTATCTACTCTATAAGTCCTTTGTCATGCCCAAACTTTTGGGCAAAAAACACAACAATTTTTTTTGTTAAAAACACTTAATTACTTAGATGTGACAACTTGACAAGTTGTTCCAAACGAAATCTTAATTCATATTTAAATGGGTTTCTAAAGTGAGTGATGAATTAAAATTTAACTAGAAGTCTTAGGTTTCAACTTTAACTCCTAAGTGACAGGATTAGATTTTTACTTATGCAACCCTTATGATAACTTCTATTATCAACACAGAATAATTTAATTTTATAAGGACAATATCCTTTTTGATATTAAATAAATTTGCTCAAATGTCCCTTCAATTTTAGTTACATTTTATAATATTTAAATGGCCCAAATTCTACTAAATTGACATTAATACAATTTCTTGAATCAGTAATTATTTATCAAATATCAAGTTTCTCCAATCATTGATATTATAATCTCTTCATTTATAACTTAATTAATTCTTAAATCTATTAATTCAATATTAACATGATTTCAATGTATTAATATTAATTAATTGAGCAAATAAAATTAAAGTGCCAAACATTATTATAATAATTAAATTATTTAATAAAAGGTTCCACTAGGGTTAAATAAGTTCGCAAGATCAAGTTTATTAACTTATTTTAGAAAAGTATATTATTTCACTACAATACCGTCTCACTAAATCAATAATAATCATTTGATAACCTTCGTTAAATTATTCCAACTAATGTATACCCTTTGAATTTCCAAAATGTATTTTTATAACTTAAATAAGCCTTGAATCCATTAAGTCAATATTATTCCAAGCTCACTGTATTAACATTAATTAATAGAGCAAATGAAAATAAAGCTTTTGAATTAGACTAATTAAGTTAACCAAATCGAAATAATATTTGCCTAATAAAATTCATTTCTTTTTAAAGTCGAATTTATTTCCCCTTAAATATTTTAAATATCCACTATTTAATATTTGACCAATATTGACCTTATAGGTTAAAATAAACATTTTACTTTTTAATAGATTCCAATATTAAAATTTACAAAAGAAATTTAACTTTTATATATATATATATATATATATATATATATATATATATATAACTATAAATACCAAAATATATATTATATTTAGAAATATTAACCCAATAACAATTGTAGAAACAATTATGCTAAACAAATAACTAAGTAACAAATGGGGTTACCCATTTCAAATTTTTAAAAAGGGTTTCCCCCTCTTTTCATTTATATTAGTATTATATTTCGAACCCTAACTAGGGTTGAATAATTTCTATAACTAAACTCCCTTTTTCTTTTTTTTTTATCTTTTATTTCCAAAACTTAACCCTAACTAGGGTTTTATTTTCTTATAACTAAATCGTATTCCATCTTTTTCAATTGCTAACCCTAACCTGGAATGGGGTTAGGGTTTCTTGTCTAACATTTTTTTTTCTTTTCTGTTTGTGTGTGTGTGTGTGCTGGTGGTGGCCATGGCGGTCGAGTAAAGAGGAGGGTCAAAGGGAGCGGTAGCCAAAGGTGGTTGAGTAGAGGAAGGGGCATGGTGGTGGCTGAACTGTGACCGAAGGGAACGACAGCCGAAGGTGGCCGAACAAAGGAAGGGGCACGGTGGTGGCCGAACTGTGGGTTAACCACAGTGGCGGCCATGGCCATCCACTGCGGTTTAACCACAGTGGCGGCCAAGCCATCCACTACGGTTAACCCGTAGTGGCGGTAGAGTCGTCCACTGTGGTTTACCCGTAGTGGCCGCCGCATTGCCCTACGGCTACCCTAGAGGAGGCAGGATGGGGTAGAGCTCTCGGTTCCCCCATCCCGATTTTCAACATTGGTATTACTTTTTTTTAATTATTATTTTTTATATAAAATGAAAGTGTTTTAAAAAATAACTTAATATATATTGATGTATATAATAATATAATAATATAATAATATATATATGTATATATATATATATATATATATATATATATATATATATATATATATATATATATATATATATATATATATATATATATATATATATATATATATATATATATATATATATATATATATTTGACAGCAAACTACTTCAAGATTAAAATATTAAATAATCAGAATACTAAAGTAATAAGCATTTCTTTTTTTTATTTCTAGATTACTCATTTTTCATTAAATATGCATATTTTAATATAAAAGCAACATATAGGTATACTTATTTTTCTTTACAGAATACATCAATTTAGATGTAAATTTAAAACATTAGGAATAAACTTTACATTATATATATATTTCTATGATTAAATCTGCATTTCCATAGCTAAGAATAGGATATTTTTAAATAAGCAGAATAGAATAATCTTGTTTTCTATCAAAACACATAGTTAACTTTTCATTTAAAACAACCAGATCTAGATTTGTTTACTTTCTACTATACATGTATTTTCAGATTAAAAAAAATAACAGTAAAGATTTTATTTACTGCTGCAACTATCTTTTTCTAAAATCCATTTAAACAATAAACAACAAGATGTAAAGCAGATTAATATTAACTCTAAAATGTCTATTTATTTATTTTGTGTTTAAACTATAAACAAAAGCAATATTTCCTTTCTTTACTAATAACTACACTATAACATTTAAATTTATTTCATTTCTTTCTGCATAACTACACTACTAACTTTTAACTATTTTCATTTCTTTTCCATTAGCTAAATAAGACATAAATAAACTTCATTTCTAATTTGTTTCAAGAAGTAAATAACAATAAAGAATAACTCAAATTTTCTTATTTTCTTTGCAAGGATTTACTCAAATAAAATACATCTTTATTACATGGTAAAACAAATCCAATCTCAACAGTCTTATTTGTAAGGAAACATTGAAATGGAGCGGAGTGGAGCGGAGCGAAAAGGAGCGGGAATCCCAAATTTCAAATTGGGAAATGGCGGA
The DNA here is from genome assembly GCF_030272615.1 of Cryptomeria japonica. NCBI lineage: Eukaryota > Viridiplantae > Streptophyta > Pinopsida > Cupressales > Cupressaceae > Cryptomeria > Cryptomeria japonica. The sequence goes on from NC_081414.1 coordinate 433,748,884, forward strand.
ATTTATAGGAACGGCGAAATTCCTAGAAATTGTTGTTCCCCTGGAATTGAATCTGGCACGCAGGCAAGAGGTCAGACATCTCAGGGGTCAATAGAGGAAAAGGAAACAACAAAACCGGGAGAAGATAAAGATTCTATCCCCAAGGACCCACACGACAGAGGAAAATGGAAAAAATGGTCCTCGCTCTTTGGAGTGAAGCCACAGGTTAAATCTGGGCTTTCGGAAGTTATGAACATTTCAGACCCCATCTTTGGTCTAGTTGCTATTTCCGTCCCAGACAAAGTGGTCGATTCGACCGTAGCTGGCCTATCGATGACCTTAGTGGGACGATTCTCTGGCTTGAGGCCCAACATTGATGATGTTAGAAATTTCATAAGGAGAAAATGGATGGTAAAAGGTCAAGTGGAAGTGGCGGCGCTGCCTAGAGGGTTTTTTTCCTTCACCTTCAACTCCAAAGAAGACATGAACAAAGCTCTCTGTGAAGGTCCCTGCATGTTCGGCAAGTCTTCCCTAGCTCTCCAGAAATGGGCTCCGAATCTAGTCCTGGATGAATCCTTCTTCATTTCTGCACCAGTATGGACACGCCTCCCGAGTCTCCCACTTGAATACTGGAATGAGGAAGTTTTCAAGGGCATTGCAAAATCCTTTGGAGAACTCTTATCGATTGACCCAATGAAGGCAGCTAAATCAAGGTTAGTCTTTGCTCGCATTTGCGTAAATGTTAACCAATTGACAGATATGCCTCAATCCATAGATATCATTTCTAAACTAGGAAAATGGTCCCAAGCTATTGAATATGAATCTCTTCCTTTTGCCTGTTTCCTCTGCAAAAAAATTGGGGCACTGGGCAAAGTCCTGTCCGCTCAAAAAAGGCAAGGAACCTAAGTCAGATAGTATTCCTAAGAACAAAAAGATTTGGCAAATGAAAAACAAAAAAGTTAACCCATCAATATCCAAAAGAAATCAAATAAAGGATGCAATGGAACATATGAATGAAGCCAAGAGGACTGGGAGTAGCAGCAATGACAAATAGGATTGTGTTTGCTCCAATGACCTTCCAGAGAGATCCATAGAAGCAGAGCCAAGTATGGAGCTGATCAACAAAGGAAGCCCAGTGGCCCAGGAGAATGAAATTGTTACCCAGGAGAAGAAAGAATCCATTCTGGACCAGAAGGATGGATCAGCTTTCCAGGAGAAGGAAGATCCATCTCCAGCCTCCTCTCTCCCTAAATCGGCTGACTCAAACTTTAATGACTTTAATGAAGCCCAAGACCCCTCTGATTCTAAGCCCTTATTTCTCTTAACCAATGGAAGCCCCAAGCCTCTCCTTTGCAAAACCCCTCCCCAAAGAGTGATTTTGCTGGATGAAACGCTCTGGATTTCCAAGTCGAGAGAAGGAAAATTCAACAAGGAGGATCTCAAGGAAGGAATCTCAACTAGAAGAAAGATTAAGAAAAAGGCAGATGTTGGAAACCAAAATAAAAAGTAGGGAAGGCCATCCCTAAAACATCAAAGGGAACAGGAAAGCTGGAAGAACCGTGCTGATGGAACACAGTGCTCCATCGAGTCAGCCCTATCCCCAGTTAAAATATGAAGATTATATCCTAGAATATCAGAGGGCTAAATGCCCCCCATAAGCAGGATGTGTTACGAAATGTCATCAGAGATCATAAACCAGATGTGGTCCTTGTTCAGGAAACCAAGATGTCTAAAGAAACAGTTGAAAGGATTAGAATTTTCAAAGAAAATGGAGTCATAGGAACTAACTCGGAGGGGGCCTCTAGAGGAACTGCGATTTTTTGGAACAAAAATACTATAATAGGAAAGGAAATCATCTCTGCGTTTAATAGGAACTCAGTTTTGCTTGAGCATATTAAGGACAACTTTGTCTGGGTGTTATCTAACGTCTACGCTCCTAACTCCAAATCTAGGAGAGCTAAATTCTAGAAAAGCCTGGTGGCTGACAGACTCCAGTTTGTTGATCAAAGTTGGATTATCATGGGAGACTTCAATACCCTGCTCAGAGACAAAGATAAGATGGGAGGAATCCCCCTTCATCTCGATGGAAAACAAGATCTTATGGACTTCATTAATGATCAAGCTCTCATTGATGTTGATCTCCAGGGTATCAATTACACCTGGACTAATAGAAGAACTGGAGCTAATTTGATTCAAGCTAGGCTTGACAGATCCTTAATTTCCCCTAACTGGCTTTCTAAGTATAGTTGTTCCCTTGGTTTTGTTATCAAAATCGGTTTAGATCATTTCCCCATCTCCTTTTCTGCCAACTCCTTTTTGGCTAAGAGAAATTTCCCTTTCAGATTTGAAAAAGCTTGGCTCTCCCACCCTTCTCTGGAAGCCTACATTTCTGAATGGTGGAACTCTGAAGTGGAGGGTAAGGCTCTCTTCAGAATTGCCAAAAAGCTCAACATCATTAAAGCCAAAATCAAAATTTGGAACAAGGAGACCTTTGGGGACATATTCATGAACAAAACTCAAGTTAAAGCTGACCTAAAACTTGTTCAAGATAGTATCCAAGAGATGGGGTTGTCTGAAGATCTCAGAACGGCTGAAAATGACCTGCTTACTAAATACCACTCCATCATTTCTAATGAAGAGACTTTCTGGAGACAAAGATCTAGAGCTCTGTTCCTGAAGGAAGGCAATAAAAACACCCGCTTCTTTCACTTAACTGCCCTTAAGCACCAGGCAGCCAATAGAATATCCAAACTCACTTGCAATAAAGGAATTCTAATTGAGGATTGCGATATTAGAAAGGAAGCTCTCAAGCATTTCAGCACCTTGTTGGGTGATGTGGACAACCTGGATCTCACCAAGCAAGACACTCTCTTACAAGCCATTCCTTCTATCCTTTCAGAAGCTGACAATCGACTCATATCCCATATTCCTTCTAATCTTGAAATCAGAAAGGCGGTGTTTTCTTTTCAAGGTGATAAATCTCCTAGCCCAGACGACTTTCCCATGTTTTTCTTCCAAAAATTCTGGCACATAGTGGAGGGGGACATTTGCAATGGTGTTAAGGAATTCTTTGGCTCCAGAAGACTTCTTAAGGAACTGAATGCAACTTTCATAGTTCTTATCCCGAAGACTCCTAGAGCCGATTCTCTCAACAAGTTTAGACCCATCAGCCTCTACAACTCTGTTTGCAAGATCCTTTCCAAAGTTTTGACTTCCAGGCTGCTTGATGTTCTCCCAAGGATTATCTTTGTCCAACAGAATGGCTTTGTTCTCGAAAGACAGATTTTGGACTCCATCATCTCTGTTCATGAAAATATCCACTCCCTAACAATGGCGAGCAAATAGGGATTCTTCCTTAAGTTAGACATGGCTAAAGCTTTTGATAGAGTAAACTGGCAGTTTCTCCTCAGGATTATGGAATCGTTTGGTTTTGGTGACAAAGTTATTCAGCTCTATTCTCAACTCATGGGAACTTCCTCCTCTACTGTTATTGTCAATGGCTCCCCATCTAACTTCTTCAAAAGCTCCAAAGGTCTCACATAGGGAGACCCCATCTCCCCCATTCTGTTTACTATTCTTGCCGAATGCTTGGGCAGATTCATCCTTAAAAATATGGAAGAAGGCAATCTTAAAGGCCTGAGACCTTCTTCCTCCAATGCCATTTGCTCTCATGAACAATTTGTTGATGAATCCATCACCATGGGGGAAGCCACCATCTTGGAAGCCAAAAATATGAAAATTATTCTGAATACCTATGAATCGGCCTCTGGTCAAAAAATCAACTGGGATAAAAGCTCTTTGTTCTTCATTAATACCCCGGCCCAAAGGCAAATTAGAATTGGTAGGATTCTTGGTTGTAACATTTCTGAGTTTCCTTTAACCTATTTGGGGCTTCCTCTCTGTCTCAAGCCTGAGGATTCCTTCTGGAATAAGTTAATTGACAAACTCAACTTGAAACTTGTTGGATGGAAAGGGTCTGTCCTTAGTCAAGCTAGTAAAGTTACTCTGCTCAAAGCCACTCTCCAAATCTTCCAGTGTATGCTCTTAGCTTGTTCAAAATCCCCTCTAAGTTTGCAGAAGCTATTGAAAGAATCCAAAAAAAGTTCCTCTAGTCGGGAGTGGAAGCAAAAAACAAAATCCCCCTTATAGCCTGGAATAACATTTGCACCCCTAAGGCCTTAAGTGGGCTGGGCTTAAGAAGTATTAGCTCCATGAATAAAGCTTTATTAGCCAAACAAATCTGGAGACTCAAAGGAGAGGAAAGAGAATGGAACTCTATTTGGAAAAACAAATACCTCTATATGCAACCCTCTGAGGAGGAATTCTTTGACAATTCTTTCTTTGTTGATGGATCTGCGATTTGGAATGCAATGCAATCTACTAAAGGCTGGGCAGCTGCTGGTAGAACCTGAAACCTTGGGAATGGGAGGAAAATTAGATTTTGGGAAGACAGATGGATCCTGGATAAACCTCTTGAGGAAATCCCTATCATCAAAGATTGGAAAGACAACTTCAAATGCAGGTATGGAGAAATGGTTAGAGATTACTGGATCAACGGGAACTAGATTGACTTTAGCCAGCAGAGTCCGGATCTCAAGCTCCTTTAGATTGCTCTTTCTGCTAAAATCCCTACAGACAACAAAGAGGACATTTTAATATGGGGGAAAACTATGCATAGGAAATACTCTGTTTCCTCTGTTGTTGCCATTCATAATGTTTTGGAGGAAGCCACCCCCATCTGGGCCGAAGTTTGGAATAAGAATTTAGTTCCCAGAATCAACATCTTCTTTTGGATCTTCATCCAAAATAAAATTTTAACCCTAGATAATCTTCATAAAAGAGGTATCATTTTTCCTAACATGTGTACTCTTTGTTGCAGGGAAGAAGAGACAGCTTGCCACATTCTCAATCAGTGCTCCTTTAGCCATGACATATGGAAAATCATCCTGACCAGGTGGAACCTGAGCTGGGTCTTCCCGAATTCTCTCGGTGATACTTGGCTCCAATGGCATTGTCCCAACTCAAATCCTAAAATTGTGGAGATTTGGAAACTTACTTTGCCAATTGTCATCTGGAATATTTGGAAAGATCGAAACAACAAGATTTTCAGAGATAAAAGGGCTACTCCTGAGGTGGTTGCTGACAAGATTTATAGGAGTATTTTTGAATGCATCTATGGTACTGATCAGGGAACTGTTGCAAAAGAGGATTTCAAAGATAGATGGAACCTTTCCACCACCACTACTAGCAAGGAGAAAGGCAGAGAAAGCCTTGTATGGTGTTTCCCCCCACAGGGATGGATTAAGGCCAACTTCGATGGGGCCTCTAAAGGAAATCCGGGTAAAGCTAGATATGGGGGCATAATCAAGAATTTTGTTGGAAGTTGCCTTAAGGTGGTTGCCAGTCCTCTGGGAAATCAAACTAGCCATTTTGTTGAAGCCTCTGCTACCCTGCATACTTTAATCATAGCCAAAATTCTCAATCATGATAAAATTTGGCTTGAGGGGGACTCACTAAACATCATTAAGTGCTTAAAAAGGGAATTGGAGCCTTCTTGGTCCATTGAGAATATCATCATGAAAGCTAAAGAGATTATCGCCAGTTTCAAAGAAATTATTATTCGACATGCCTACAGAGAGAAAAACAGTGTTGCCAACTGTTTAGCGAATGAAGGAGTTAACTCTGACATTCAAATGATTTGGCATGAGGAGGACCTCAACTCAAACATTAAAGAGATCCTCAAAATGGATCATTATATGGGGAGAGAAGGACAATTAAATAATGACAAGTAAAAGGCACCACTCGCGCCATGCTGGAAAGGCCATCATTACTTGGCACCATAATAGATCTCCCACTATTTCCAAAAATTTGTCGCACGCTTTGTGGGTTATTTAGGGCAATAATTTGAGTTGCAAAGGGAAAGAAACTCTTAATTTGCAGAGAAACAGAGTCGACACCCTACATCCGAAAATGGGAGGAGATCTTAGATGCGAAGAACCTGACAACGCGTCAACTTGGAAAGCTATGCCTAAAGTCTGGGCAAAGCTGGAGAAGGGCCATCTTACCAGCTTCATGGAAAAGATTGAGGACTACGACAAAGGTAGGGTCAACCTCGTTGTTTCCAAGATTTCTGAACACTGGTCTAATGGTTCTTTAAAGCTTTACGGAGTTAAATTTAAACTAGATGCTGGGCTTATTTCTACTATTACTGGTATGCCCCACTTCGGGCTCAACTTCTTTTGAGACCTCAAGGTCTCCAACAATGTTGTGTCCCTGTTCCCGCACAAAGAGAAAGAGCGGGCCAAAATTGGCAAGGCTACTAGGGGCTACTATGATGCCGCTAACATCAAGAAGTTGTGGGGCTAGATCGTGAACGCTATCATGGAGTATATTATAGTTGAAGGCCACTACTCCAGGGCCCACACTTACCACTTCATGCTCCTGAACCTTTTCAGACATGAAAAAAAAGTGTCTTTGCCCTACTACCTTTTTCGATCCCTCGCCAGGTCCCTAAACAAGCACATGATGAACCCTTCTAGCCCAATTCTCCACTGTGGGCTCCTGCTGCTCATCTATGAGCATTGCAAAACCTTCACTCTGCAGGAAAATAAGTGGATTTCCACCTCCCCTAGTAAAAGGAGGATGGAAGAGGGAGATGCCAGCAAAGAGAAGGCGTCATCTAGCAAAAAAATCAAAAGCTCTCACGGGCTGGAAACTAAGGACATTGTCAAGGAAAGTAGTGGTATGGAGATGGATGACTCTAATAGAGAAGATAGCTGGAAGGAAGAGGAGCTGGGCAATGAGGAAGAAAGCGAAGATTTTGAGCCTGGTCAACAAAGCCCCATTCCTAGTGATCACCCTGGCAAGGACAATAGAAATTTGATGGAGGATACGACTCCCAAGGATATTGAGGAAACAGAAGTCAATTCTAAGAAGGAAACAAACAAATTCTCTGAGGAGAACCTGGTTGAGGAAGGGGATAGCAAGGATAAGGACAGTGCTGGTGAGGGGCTTATCCTGGATAATCTCAAGAAGTTGTCAGAGGCCAGAATGAATTTCGACAGACGGACTTACGAAACCTTAAAAAATCTAGAGAAGCATGGGATAAAATCGGACAAAAAAAGGGAGGATGAAAACAAAGAGCATGCTAACTGGAAGTAGGAAATGGAGAATAAGGTAAAATCGCTGGAAGAAGGAAAAGAAGCGATGAAAAATCTGATGGGAATTATTCCAAGCATCCTTTCCGTTGTCACCAAAAACCTAGAAGACATTGCTAAGGTCTTTGACCACTCTCCTAAACCAGTTGTCGACCTTGACCTGGAGGAGGAGACCATCCAGACTAGAAGTGCTGGTGATGCTACCCCGACGGGTGGAACTGCTAAGAGAACCAGGGCTAGTGTCAAGAAAGCTGTGGCTACCATGGCCAAGGACCCCCCCAACCTCAAAGACAACATCAAAGAGCTGCAAGAAATAAGCAGCACCCTGGCTAAAGCCCTGGATAAAATCTGATGCTTGGATGGCCTGTTGGCTTTTAGGGGCTTTTACTGGCTTTTCTTGGTTTTATGCTTGTTTTTTTCCTTTTGTTATGTTTCTCTTTGTTTCTTGTTGCTTTGCTATTTTAAGCTTGTAAAGGGTTTTGGGGTCCCTTCAAAACCTGCTTTTTCATTAATTAAAAACAAATCCAATAGTTACATTTAGTACATCATAGTTTCTTTTATTAAAAATAGGTAATAACTAAATCAAGCCTCTCATTTCTACTAAATGAGGGCTTATCAAATATATTCTCTTTTCTTTTCTGCAACTAAATACAATAAGAAATAGGATCATTTCAAGCTTCCTTTCCAATCTCTTCCCAAGCAAACCTACAAATAAAAGTTGTAGGTTGTGACTACTGAGGCTCACCTCCCAACCTAGGCTTACAAGAAGCCACCCCCAAGCTAGGAGAACCAAGGCTAAATGAGATACATATAATCAATACACATGCAAGCAAGAAAACTCACAACATTAACACTCTCAACCCAAGGATAAACAACACCACTTATGTGACTTTTCAAGTGGGGTGAAGGTGGACCAAATATCTAGAGGAGAATTCTGCAAGTAGGTGAACATAATGACATAGAAAGGCTACCAAGTAGAACAACCACAAGTTCCAAACTTGTCCCAACAAATCCTTATGTCCCCCAAGACATACAAGCCATCAAACTCCCCTTATGCCCCCATTGCATAAACAAACACTATGCAACAAGGGTCCCATAATCCCTTATGTATCACTCTCTTCCAAAGAGAGCCTCTACACTCTTAGGCTGTCAAACAACCCTTCACCCCAAGGCCACTCTACCCTCCCAAGGTAAGTTTGGCCTTGAAAACTCCCCAAAACAATAACATAAAACCTCAATAACACAAACACATAGGGAATAAATCAACATCTTCCTAAACATACTAAGAAATCAACAATGAAAAAACATCTTACAACAAACAATCTTTTCAAATACAAAGCAATATACATGAGATAGTAAACCAACTGACCTTAAATCTGCCAAAAGGATGAAAAGAAGATGTTGTAGGAGAGCTGCCCAATCCACTAACTTTTCCTTTACAAGACTTAGCCAAAAACTTCTCAATCCAAGACCAATTTCTCAAGAAAATCTATGTCTCAAAAAATGGAGAGTGGGTGATCAAACTTCTCCCTCCCAAACCTTTCCCTTAGAAGACACTCCTCACTCTTTCCAATCCTCTTGGGAAGGGTGAGGGATGTTCATAGGTTGGTCTTCCCAACACCTTACAAGCTCTCTAGCCAAGGAACCTCAAAAAGGTAAAAGGAATGGGGAAGAGCAATGTAACTCATGAGAAGGGTTGTCTAACCTAGGTAGGATCCTCAAAAGTTGAAATTCGGCCAACTTGAAAAACTCAACTTTTGGGGTGACTAAATAGTCCCTAGGGAGTGGACACATGGCTAAATTTGGCCTTCATCCATAGGTACATCATATGACCCACTAAAAATGCCCCTAACTTGACCCTAGGAGTTAGTTTAACCCTCTAGAAACTCACCCAAAGTCTACCTACGGGTCAACCCTGAGTTGACCTTTCTAATGGCTCCCTATCCAAGACTTTCTTGGGACCATATTAGGATAAATGAAAAAAATGCATTGGTAAAACAAATTCCTTCCAAGGGACATGTCATTGCCAACTCACTTTACAACACGTGTCAAGTGACACCACAAAAATTACACATCACTAAAATACACATGGCAATGTCTATTTTTGTTGGAATTAATAAATTAAACAATTTTCAAATTAAACACGCATCCAAACATAAACATTTACAAATTAAAACACATTCACAAATGAGGTTTTGTCTCTCCAAATAGACAACCCTTGGCTTCACAAATGCACATAGGTTTAGGCTTGATTCTCCAAATAGTTTCCATGGTCAGATGGAATAATTTTCCTGCACATCTCACTTTGCACATTAGTAATTCCAAAAATCACATATAATACTTTCATATGAAAAGAATACAATTCAGATATTTTCATGCAAATTCAATTATAATAATCTAGTTTCCAATTATCTAATAAAGTCCACATAAAATAATCTACTAAATGTCATCATCATAATTGTAGCATAAGAAATTAGGAATCATCACAAGATAAGTAAATCAATCAAAACACAAAATATGATAACATAATCAAAAGAATACTCATGAAATGAACCTAATTCCAAAGCACATTCAATAGAGGTATGGAAACAAAGCATTCAAAATGAAAATATCATGCAAACCATATGCTTCTTCCATGTGGCTCCATTGTTGTTCTTTCCTCTTCAATGGGTTTGTGGATCTCACCTACAAGTGCTCACACAATTGAAAGCAAAAAGTTCAAGAGTACTAGAAACAAAAATTCGGTAGTTTGATAGCAATTCGGGGTTCATGAAGATTCCAAGGGTAAGGATTTCGAAGGGTTATTAGCTTTGATTCAAGAAAATCATCCAATTTATAGAAGAATTGGATAAGTGACAAGATTGGCATGATGCAATTCAAATAGAAATTGCAAATCAATATGACAAATTATGACAAATTATGCATTTCCCATGCACAATTTAATTGATTGATTATGACACATTTCATGTCAAAATTGATTGATTAATCAATTATGACAATTTCATGACAAATTGAAATGCCACTCCCATAGAATTAGGAGATGAATTAGGAGGGAAAAGGAATTAGAAATTTGAAAATTAGTAAAATGAAATTGATGACAAATTAGGAAATTGGAATTAGAAATTGATGAAAAATAGGATTTAGGAATTAGTGAATTAATTAATAATTTTTCATTTATTAATCAATTCACAAAGAGGAATAATTAGCCAATTAAATAAAGATTTAATTGTAATGAGAAGACTTAGGATTAATAAATAATTTAGTAATCCTAAAGGAAGAAATGACAAATTAGGTTAAATGAATAAATCATAAAACCCTAGAAGACGAATTAGAAATGCGAAAATGACAATTAGGTCTTGATTGAAGATAATTAATGTCATGATTTTGAATTGATAAATGACCAATGCGACAAAATGATTTGATTGATAAATGCACCAATTGACGAGGAACAATGACAAATTGATCCAAATTGACATAATTGAGACAAACAACGATCGATGACAAATTGGTCGCAAAATGACAAAATTGACAAGTGGACAAGGATCGACAACAAAATAGATTGCAAGATGACAAGATAATGACCACGATCGATGACAAATCGATCGCCAAAATGACAAGATTGATAACGACCACGATCAATGACAAATTGATCGCAAGATGACAAGATTGAACATGACAACGATCGATGACAAATCGATCGTTAAAATGACAAGATTGAAGGATTGATGATAAATCGACAAGATTGAAAAGAGGACAAAACCCTAATTAGGATTGACGATGTCCAAAATGATAAGATTGATGATAAGATTGATAAGAGAACAATGATTGATGACAAATGAATACGCACATTGATGCGACAGAGTAAAATCGATCAAAATCATGACTGGATAATGTTGTCGACAAGACCAAATTTGAGGACGAGGTGATTGAAGAATGTAGAAGAATGACTTGATGTTCACAAATGATAAAGACCAAGTGCGTGACATAGGAGCAATGTTAATGCAACGCAAAAACCTAAAATGAGGCAATGCGCAAATGTTAAAGTATGACCTCGCAAGCGTTGACCATTTTTGGGTGTCTACATTTTGCCCCTCTTTGAGACAATGCGATTTTAAGCGTTGTTTCAAAGAACAATAACTAAATGCCCCAGACAATAACAATGACATATGCATGCCCCCTCAAGGAATTGGCCAGAAACATGCGGAAAAGAGGCCAATTGATCGATAAAAATGATAGGATTGAACGGACTGACAATCGGAGATCGGATGCATGATAGACAAGCAATTTAATGTGCACAAGACCGCGACCAACATAAGATGGAGAGGACGCACATCCATCTATGCAATGACAAAGAGCTATAAATGGGACCAAGAGGGTGAAAATGACTCATTTGCATTAGCTAAAGAGGAGGATTTGTTGCTCTGGACAAGGACACTTGCAGAGAGATGGCGAACATTCCAAGGGCAGATCACCTTGGAGAACGTGTACGCACATTCAGGCGACCGGAGGACGCAGGAGCAGCGGTATGTATCTCGAAAACCCATGTGTTGAATTTCATGAATTTTGATGGCTTACGGGACATTGCGGGGATGAGGAGGACAGAGGAAGCACCCAGTGACAGAGGCACGTGCTCCGTATGACAGACAGTGGACATTATGTAGTTTGACATTTTGTAGTCAGCCTGCGGGTCATACTTAGGACAGACAGTCCGATTTTGTACTCCGATATTATTATGATATGTGATATGATATGCATCGATATGATGGGATGCAATGTGTTATGACTGATGTTTTTTTTTTATGGATGGATGACTTATGTACTGATGTATGAACATGTATGGATGTATTTTTATGTATTTTTTATGGATTTATGAAATGAAATGGATAAAATGCTTGATGGAATTGTACTAACCAAATGGATGCAGAATGTAGCATATGTGCTTGGATATCGAAGCACTAGACCGAACTGACTATCCGACCGGATGGAAGAAGTGTTAGTAAGAAATGAGATAGACGACAGTTAGAGATGATGAAAATTTGCTTTCAGTAATGCACTTTGTAGGTGAGAACCTTTATTTTTATTTAGCAAAATGGATGCGTAGCATCATGGCATTGAAGGCCAGAGCTGAAATGCAACCCGATTTGCATAAGATAGACACAGCATAAACAAACGACAATCACAATCAAAAAAGAAAAGGATCATGAGCCATCCCGGTCACTCTAAATCACTCAGTGACATCATCGAGCAACATAGGAACATGATCGAAGACAAATCAATAAAAAGATAAGATGCGCAAATTCAAACAAACAAACAAACATCTTGATCTTCATTGTCAAAAGTGGAACGTGCTGATAGGACGATCATGCTGTCTGGTTTCAGGAAATGTGGTACCCCGTCTAAGATAGGACACAGTCTGGTTTCGAGTATACCACACCCTGTATAAGACCCATGATAATGTGACAAGGACAAATGATTTTTAATGCGGATATTCGATTGATAAGACAATTTGGATCAGTTTGAATGCTTGGTTTGAGTTGAAAAAGTTCATCTGTTAATGCGTGATTTCATTAAAGTACAATGTTTGATTGCGAGTCGTTGGATGTATACTCAGTGAGCTGTCGATGCATAAAGGGAATACTTTATTGCAAAAATGCGTGTTTTGGTTTTTTGGAGTTTTACAATTTTTTTTGTGTTCATTCTTTTTTTTCAGGACTTTATTTGATTTTTTTGACTTTTTTTTCAGGACATTTTTCAATTTTTGATGATTTATTTCAGGACATTTTTTAATTTTTTATGAATTTTTTCAGGACATTTTTCAATTTTTAGGAATTTTTTTTCAGGACATTTTTCAAATTTTTATGGATTTATTTCAGGACATTTTTTGATTGTTTTGAATTTTTTCAAGACATTATTTGATTTTTTTTTGGAAATTTTTCAAATTTTTTGCCCCCAGTGTCTAGCAAGGCAAGGAATATGACAGGTGAATAAATAGGCTTGCTGAAATGATGGTGGATAGAGGGAAGACAAAGGCCTTTTATTATGGAGACAATATGGATGCAATTTTCAAGGGCTATTGCGTGATGGGACAAGAGACTGGATATGACAATGTATAGCAATGAAATGGCATGAGGGACATGTCAAGAGGATTTTGAAACCATGTTTAAATTTTGCGGCTTTATGTCAAATCAAGATCAAGGGACAAAAAGAGTGTATGGATAGTGATAAGATATGGATAGGATAAGCAAGACCAAGAATGGATAAGGGACATGGACTGAAGGTCGGGATTGGCTAAGGGATAGTAGTAGAAAGTTGCAATAAGCCAGGGAATATGGATGAAAGGTTTTAATAAGCAAATGGATAAAGACCAAAAGCTATGATAGACTGAAAGCTGCAAACAAGATACATGATGCTCATGACGATCGTCAGCCTTGTCAAGATCAAATGGGGAAAGGGAAAAAGGACATGAGGGACAATAGGATAATGGAAGGGTATGACATGATATGATAGGATAATGAAGGGCAATAGGATATGAAGGAGGAAACCTGCCCCCAAGTGTGGTGTGCAAGAAGTTCATAAATTACGCATGACGCCTGTTTGCCAGGTTTTCATCATGGTACTTGCCCAAGGCGCCTGTTTGCTAGGTTTTCACCAGTGGACGAATTATTTTTCTTTATTTTCTTCTTTTTTCTTTTGTCTTTTTTTTTTTTTTTTTTGATTTCACTTTTTTTTCTTTTTTTTTTTTTTGCTTTTTGATTTTTTCAGAAGAAGATGGACACATGATAGGGGATGGAAGAAGGACTCAAGCGTCTTTTTATTCGGATAGTATCCTTGAAAAGAATGGACCATGACCTTTAAAAGTATGCTCAAAGACGTTGGTAGGATAAGGACATGGAAAAAGAGATGAAACTAAGGCGAGGATTTATGCAAAGGATTGGACCAGAGGGATCGAAGGATGAAAAATACGCATTGGATAATGGATAGGGTATTGGAAGAAATGGGCTTCAGTGGATGGAAATGAAGGCAAGATCAACATTGGCACACACCTTGAGGGGTGATGGACTGATGGAGGAAAGATGGATCTCAGATTGTGAGATTTTGATGAAGGAATAGCTAGGGATTTTGGGACATAAGGGCCCAAAACGGATGAAGAAGGTGGTGGAGAAATAGACTTGGAAGGTTTTGATGGAGGAACATAAATTTTGGATGCCAAGTTGGATGTTTCCTTTTGTGCTTCAAGGAGCTTCTTGGGGATCCACATGGTTTTTGATTTTTCATGCTTTTGTGGTTCCTTGGAGTGCATTGCTTGCACAAGGGATTTAGGAACCCATATATATTTTGACTTTGCTTTATTTTGCTCAGTAGGCCTTTGTGGCCTTTTGGATATATTTTTTTCTTTATAGATCATATTGTTCTTTGTTTTGACATGTCGATTATATTGGATATGTTGATCCTTGAATACATGTGGATTGCTAGACTTATGATGCTTATACTTGGCATCCAAATTGCTTGGAAGAGGGAATGAATGTCGGTGTGGATGGGAATGATATGGAGGCTGGTGGGATGGATGGAAGGTTCTCCAAGATGTGTGCCTTTGCTGATGTTGCATAGGAGATGGAGGGATATCGGGACCTAGAATGGATGGAAGCGATGATGGGGAAGGTGGACTTTTGGATTTTGACTTTGAAGGGATACCAACGCCTTGAGTGTGAGCTCTGTAGCCATGACCATTAGTATACTCTTTCACGTGAAGGGATGCTTGCTTATGGAGATCTACTCCTTTGCCTTTATCAATATTTTGACTAATAGGATACTCTTTTCTTTGGGAAGAAGACGCTAGTCCATTATGAGGTGGAGGTGATATGATGGAAACGATGAGATCATGAAGTGGATCAGATTGCACCAAAGTGGAAGAACCCATTATGCATGTCGAGGGTTCATGAACATCTTCCACTGACACATTAGAATCATGAGGGGTATCAGGATCATGAGGGGGACTGGGTTCAATGATAGGCTCTTCAAGAGATGGAATGGGAGACATAATGGGATCGTCAAAAGAAATGTGATCTTGGAGTGGATATGCGGGATTAGGACAAGGAGATGGAGGAACAAGTGGATCTTGTGGAGGATATAAAGGAATAATTTGATCTTGACAAGGAGGAAGATCATTGGAATCCTCTTCAAAGATGCTTTGCTCTTGACTTTTAATCAGATCAGCGGAAAGGATGGAAGGGATATCTGGAATGTCAATGGGATTTGAAAGGATATTGTGTTCATGAAATGGAAGGGGATCATTTGGGGTTGGATGGACTGGGATATCTTGATCTTTCTCGGGGAGTGGAATGTCAATAGGACTTTGGATAGGATGGACAAGAATGGGGGAATCATTGTGAGTGTCTAGGAACATGGAGTCCTGGTCAACAATTGGATGGGATGATAAGGTTTCAGGATCTTGATCTTGATCTATTCTAAGACACGTTTCTTCATGTTCTAAATTATCCTTTTGACATGGGGTTGGACTTTGGATATGCATGGGGGATTTTGGCAAGGGATTAATGCTTTGGCATGAAGGAAAGGCAATTTGAACATTTGTAAGATCAGACATTCCAATCGTAAAGCTTTCTTGCATCTTAGATTTGGATCCACTTTTTGGTATTCGAGGAATCACTTCTTGTTGAGGGACACCTGTCATCAACATTTTTGTGGCCTTCATTTGATCTGGTGTTAAAGATGTTGCATTAAACAATGGATTGTTTATTATTTTGAGTGTGGACTTTTGAGGAATAGTCACTGTCAATGCCTTTGAAGCACGTTTACTCATCAAGGTGGGTTGGAGTTCTTGTTGCACATTTTCATCATTTGGATGTAGAGAGAAACCTAACAACTCACCGCCTTGTTGTTTTTGCACATTAATTTGCTTACTTGAGGAGGTCACATTACTCATCATGTCAAGATATTTTTGTGGGAACCTCTTAAAGAGCTTATTCAAGAATTTATCCATCTTTTTTGTCAACTTTGGATCCTTAAGGTACATAACAACATCATCAGAGACATCGAAATCGGATGAAGAGTCTGGTTGGACATTTGGATTTGTTTCTTGGTGAATGCCTTGATCTGAACCAAATCCTTGAGATAGAGTTGGTTCTTCATACAATGTTTGTATTTCCTGTTGCAAGCTGGACTGATTCCAATCGAAAGGTGCATTTCCTCTTGGAGTTGGTGGAACACTCCCATGTCCTGGTTTCATAGGTACAAACACTGGTTCATATAATAGAGGTGGTCCAAGTTGAACCATTCCATATGGTGGTAGAGATGTGTTTAATGAACCTTCAACTTGCACTGTTTGACTAGTTTGAAACTGCGAATTTACTATGTTATCCATGGATTGATACATTGATTCACTCATCTTCTTAGATCTTGATCTTATCTCAACAGGCATGTCACTTATGCAAATGCAATTTTTTTTTTTATTTTTTTTGGAATTTTTCAAAGACAATATATGATATGTAACTAAATGCAAACTAAATATATGAAAATGCAATCTATGGCAAGAATGCAATCTATGTTTTTGTTGTTTTTGAAGATTTTGACAAACTTTTGAATGCAAATCTAAAAGAGACCCTTAGAAAATTGAAATGACATCTAGACCTCAAAGGACAAAAGGACTTAATTGACAAAGGGCAAGATGACAATGTCTCACCTATATGCTTGGATACTAAGCTAGGTTTGACGAAATGATATTGATGACAAAAAGGACAAAAGACTTGATGAGGTCTAGACTTCTTAACAATGACTTAGGGTTTATCAAAGATTTGGATTGCTCAAGTATGACAAGACCTAGGTTTGACACTATATGCAAAAGGACAATTAATATGCAAATGATCTTAATATGATATGATAATGACTTAGGCTTAATGAAGAGACTTGGAATATGCAAATGCAAATGTATGACAATGTCAACCTAAGATGAAACCTAAGGTTTAATTATGAAATGATATTGCTCTTATGCAAGAGGACATATGCAAATGGATGACTTTTATGCAAAAGAAGTGTGACTTAGGTGAAACCTAAACTTGATACTTGATAATGACTTTGCAAAATGCAACCTAGGATGAACCTAAATGTAAGTGACATAAGAGTTGAGACAAGTTTTTGAACAATGTTGGATAACCATGCTTGAAGGTGTGTTTCAAACCTTGTTGAATGTTTGTTGGATGAATGTCTCTTGTGATTAATCATGTTTTGATCAATTTGTCTGTTCTTGAAATGGGATAACCTTCAACTTTTGACAATCAAAGAATACAAGATGTTATAACTTAGACTCAAGACAATCATGCTCATTTCCACATTCCTTAGGGTAGGCAAAGACATTAGGTACTTGAGAGGTAGACTCATTATGAGATTCAAGGAGAATACATAGATGCTTGACCCCACGGGCTCCCCTCCACGGCACTCACTTCTCAGGGCAGCCAAGCATCAGTCCCCATGGAATCTCCCCATGGCGAACTTAGTATCTCTTCCAAGTATCCGAATTTGTCCTTCTCAAGCAACTAGAAGGGTTTTTGGCCTCTAAAAACAAGGTATGTGTAGACGTATAAAAATGACCATATTCCTAAATGAATATTTTATGTTCATTTCCCTATTTAATTAAATCCAATTTAATTAAATTATCCACATTCTTCTATTTAATTAAGTTCACTATATCCATTTAATGAATAAATCATTTTATTCAATTAAATCCCCCTAGCCACTTTTAATTAAATTCAAATTTAATTAAATAGTTATCCTAAAATTGAATAAATCAAATTTATTTAATTACAACCAAATTGAATGAAAATCAAATAATTCAATTAAATCCTATTATCCCCCATCCACTTGCAAAATCCCAAACCCCTTCCTAACCCCTTCTATAATATTCTAACCAATTCTAATTAACCTAAACCCCCTCTAAATTTTGTCACATCCCTAAGCAAAGGGAGGTCACTTCTCAAATGGTCCAAAGTCTTGGATAACCATTGAAGGTTTTCAACCTTCAACCACCAAAAATCCTAAAGTCTTTGAAAACCATTGAAGGCTTCCAACCTTCAACCACTTAATCCCCAAAGTCTCCAATAACCATTAATGGTTATTTCAAACTCTCCCACATGGTTAAAAAATTTGTTTTGACTCAACCTCTACCCAACCCAAAGGTCTCATTAGGCCATTAATGCTTTGACCATAATTATCTCTTAATCATTTGCACAAAGGTTTATCTTTGGATTAGATCCTAAATCAGTGGGTAAAACTAACTTAGACTTGACCCTTAGCCTTTAGATAACCATGATGTCTTCTCAGGCCTTTAATGCCTCCAACCTCTTCTTTCAACCCAATCTTGTGTGGACACTTGTCACCATGTCATTGGTGCAAATTGTGCACATGGATCCCCAACTTTCAAAATTGGCCCTTGATTAAACCTTTCAATCCTGACCATCCATTGCCCTGTTTGTGCTATAAATAGAGCTCTCATTCCTCCATTTTTAACAATCATCTTTCAAATTTGAAGCATCACACTTATGCTCAAATTGTTTCAAGCTTTCATTTTATATATGCTCCTCATTTAGCCTCTTTTAGATCAGAATTAATCATGAATATGCATGTTTAGAATAAGTTCATTATCATTTTAGCTCAATCATAGATTAAATATAGTATGCTAGGATAGTATTCATACTAACCCTGTCATCTTATCATTAGTTTGTTGCATTTCTAGCATCTCATCTAGCTTATAACACATCTCATATTAAAAACAGTTAAAATCTCTCTCGTTCTCATATTTGCCATCCCTAAACCATTTTGCTTAGTAATCTGAGAGCAAAACATTGGTTTGAGGGACATTGTGAGATAGAGAACCATGGGACCCTCCTTGGGAAGCTGAGTAACACCACGTTACTCCATAGCTTGCATCAAGAAGTCCTGTGTGTGTGTGTGGATTGGTATTTTACGTATTTTTCACATTTTAAATTTTATTAATCCATTTTTCCCACATACAGTATGTAGTAAGGATTTCTGTTAAGCATTACTCCTTGATGTCATGCAAGCATGATTTAGACATTAAGCCCATCAAGATACCAAACAAATGTAGTCGCGCAAGCGCGATTTAGACCAAGAGGCCCTACTTAGATGTTGATATGAGAAAGAGTTCAAGGGTCATCACTTCCCAAGTAACTGCAATTCCCACGTAACACCTCCTTCAAAGCTTTCGCTTATCGGGTATTTTTTTATAGTGAGTTAGAATGCCAAGGAATTCTAGCCATACTCACTTTGGGTCATCCCCTTCTCACGATTATCACTTGCTTGCTAAAGCAAAGTGGTCGGGAAGGCAGGCCCTCTAATGGAGACACTCAATCAACAACACAAGCATGGTATCGAAGATCTGGATTTCTGATCACCCTATGAAGGATGAGAGCATACTCTCCTACTCCAATGTCATACTTAACAAACAAAGCAAACAAAGGTTTATTCCAACCTATTTAAAAATCAGTAAGTGCCTAATTAAAAATCTCAAACACACAAGTTTGGTTGTTTCTCCAAGGCAACCTGCAAAACCCTGGTTAGATGTTTGATTTGTTGTCTTTGACCATCGAATCTGCATAACACATGTTAGTAGTTTGATTTGTAGTCTTTGTCATGCGTATGCCAAGATCCTGCACAAATAATTAGTACCAAAATCCAAAGCATAGATGATCTGATTTATCAAAATTATCAAAAAAAACTAAAAATTTCAGTCCACTTTGAGAAGGCATAACTTTCTCATCCTAGCTCCGAATTACAAACCGTTTGATGCGTTGGAAAGGTATTCAAATAATCTAAAACCAAATTTCGAAAAAATCCATGATATCTCATCATGTTTTCGGGCACCATATTTGTCCACAAATGCACCGAAGACCCTCAAAATTGCAATTTACTAAAACATATAAAATTTTTCAAGTAAAAACTGCATTTTTCACCTCTGATCTGGACTTTACACAGGCGCATAAGTTAGGACACAAGCACAGGATGTCAAACACAAGCGTAGAATGTTTTAACACAGGCGCAAGATGTTTCAACACAGGCGCAAAATGCTTCACACAGGCGCAGGATGTGTCCAGAATGCACTGCACGGCTCTGTTTTTGAGTTTTTGACCTGCAAATCAACTTAGAAGCACTCAAAAACATAGTAAGATGGTTAGAAGGTTAGTATTCACGTCGGGTTCACCATTTAATGTAGCATAAGAAATTAGGAATCATCACAAGATAAGTAAATCAATCAAAACACAAAATATGATAACATAATCAAAAGAATACTCATGAAATGAACCTAATTCCAAAGCACATTCAATAGAGGTATGGAAACAAAGCATTCAAAATGAAAATATCATGCAAACCATATGCTTCTTCCATGTGGCTCCATTGTTGTTCTTTCCTCTTCAATGGGTTTGTGGATCTCACCTACAAGTGCTCACACAATTGAAAGCAAAAAGTTCAAGAGTACTAGAAACAAAAATTCGGTAGTTTGATAGCAATTCGGGGTTCATGAAGATTCCAAGGGTAAGGATTTCGAAGGGTTATTAGCTTTGATTCAAGAAAATCATCCAATTTATAGAAGAATTGGATAAGTGACAAGATTGGCATGATGCAATTCAAATAGAAATTGCAAATCAATATGACAAATTATGACAAATTATGCATTTCCCATGCACAATTTAATTGATTGATTATGACACATTTCATGTCAAAATTGATTGATTAATCAATTATGAAAATTTCATGACAAATTGAAATGCCACTCCCATAGAATTAGGAGATGAATTAGGAGGGAAAAGGAATTAGAAATTTGAAAATTAGTAAAATGAAATTGATGACAAATTAGGAAATTGGAATTAGAAATTGATGAAAAATAGGATTTAGGAATTAGTGAATTAATTAATAATTTTTCATTTATTAATCAATTCACAAAGAGGAATAATTAGCCAATTAAATAAAGATTTAATTGTAATGAGAAGACTTAGGATTAATAAATAATTTAGTAATCCTAAAGGAAGAAATGACAAATTAGGTTAAATGAATAAATCATAAAACCCTAGAAGACGAATTAGAAATGCGAAAATGACAATTAGGTCTTGACTGAAGATAATTAATGTCATGATTTTGAATTGATAAATGACCAATGTGACAAAATGATTTGATTGATAAATGCACCAATTGACGAGGAACAATGACAAATTGATCCAAATTGACATAATCGAGACAAACAACGATCGATGACAAATCGGTCGCAAAATGACAAAATTGACAAGTGGACAAGGATCGACAACAAAATAGATTGCAAGATGAAAAGATAATGACCATGATCGATGACAAATCGATCGCCAAAATGACAAGATTGATAACGACCACAATCAATGACAAATTGATCGCAAGATGACAAGATTGAACATGACAACGATCGATGACAAATCGATCGTTAAAATGACAAGATTGAAGGATTGATGATAAATCGACAAGATTGAAAAGAGGACAAAACCCTAATTAGGATTGACGATGTCCAAAATGATAAGATTGATGATAAGATTGATAAGAGAACAATGATTGATGACAAATGAATACGCACATTGATGCGACAGAGTAAAATCGATCAAAATCATGACTGGATAATGTTGTCGACAAGACCAAATTTGAGGACGAGGTGATTGAAGAATGTAGAAGAATGACTCGATGTTCGCAAATGATAAAGACCAAGTGCGTGACATAGGAGCAATGTTAATGCAATGCAAAAACCTAAAATGAGGCAATGCGCAAATGTTAAAGTATGACCTCGCAAGCGTTGACCATTTTTGGGTGTCTACAATAATCATCATGAAATTTAATCATTTATAATGCATGCATCCATAATTTCTAATATCATAATGAAGTACTTCAAATTTGGAGATAGCTGACATACGTCATATCAAGATTATCAAATCAGTGGATCATATAGGAGCTAAATCTATAACACACCAAAATGTGCACCACAAGGTAAAATGATTCCATAACCTAGTTCCATTATTTTTTCCACTAATATATTCGTCTAACATAGCCCATCCTATTGAATTATAGCATTTATTAATACGGTCAACCATGGTCGACTAAGTTAACCAGAGCTTGATCAGGGAGGGGTTCTACATCCTTCCTCTATATAAAATTGGTATTAGAGCATATGAGACATTAGTTGGTCAATAGAAAAGGATTAAAAACCAATAAAAGACAAGATAAAAGTCCAAGATGCCTCCAAGGATGAATATGGAGAGAATTGTCAGAGAGGTGAGAGAATCTCTTGCCCTAGAATTGAGTGCCATAAGGGAAAGCCTTGATGCAAGAATCACATCAGTTCAAACCAACCAAATAAGAGGAGTGGTCATGGGAGATTTGAGTGACCAAGAAGAAGAATAAGTGGGTGAAGAAAGCACACACCACAAGGAGAATAAGAAGAAGAAAGAGATGTTGAAGAGTTGAGAATGGAGAGGATGTTAAAGGATATTAAGAATGATGTTTCTAAGGTCAACATGGATCTCCCAGTGTATTCAAGGAGTCTGAATGGAGAAGAACTCCTAGACTAGATAGGAGAAATGGATAAGTACTTTGATTTTGAAGAGATACCTAAGGGGAAACAAGTGAAGTTGGAAAGGACAAAACTCAAAGGACATGCATCTATTTGGTGGGATTATGTACAAGAAGAGATGAAGAAGGGTAAGGAAAAGATTACATCTTGGTATAGGATGCTGGAAAAGTTGAAGGGTAAGTTCCTACCTAGTGATTATGCCATTCAGTTATATAGAATGCTGCAAAATTGAAATAGAAAGATGGATGTGAAGACCTACACTGAGGAGTTTTACAAGTTAAGTATTAGATCAAGTCACATGGAAGATGATGTGGACAAAGTGGCAAGGTACCTTAATGGGTTGAGATACAAGCTACAGGATGAACTGAGTCTTACAAGCCCAAGAACAGTGGGAGAATGCTACAAGTTGGCAATAAAGGACGAGGAAAAGTTGAAGAGGAGACGAGAGAAGTAGAGTAGAGGTAGGGGAAGGAAAAATTTTGCTGGTAGAGGACAACCCCAAATGTTTGAAGGAGAGACAAGTAATGCACAAGAACAAACCCCAGATTCAAGGGGCATTTCTAGAGGAAGAAGATTAGATTTGGGAGGTAGATTTGGGAATAGAGGAGGATCAAGTGGATTCACTAGGAAATGTTACAAATGCAATAAATTTGCAGGTCATCAAGCATGAAAATTCCCTAAAGGGTAGTCTACTACTTCATTTGGAGATGAAAGAAGAAATTAGATTGCACAAGGTGAGGATAATGAGAGTGTTAACTCTCCATCAAACAATGTTGATCTATAAAGTGGAGAATCCTTGTTGATGAGAAGAACCTTGATCAAAGTGCCTATAGAGAAGGAAGCACCACAAGGAAAGTGACTCTTTAGGACTACATGCTTAAGCCAAGCTAAATTTTGCAAGGTTATTATTGATTATGGTAGTACTGACAATATGGTTTCTGTTGAAATGGTGGAGAAATTAAATTTGAAGAGATTACCTCATCCCACTCCATACAAAGTCTCTTGGTTAAATAAGGGTCAACAATTTTTGGTGAATGAACAAATTTGGGTAGATTTCCATATAGGGGGATATAAGGATAGATTTTTTGTGATGTCATCCCTATGGATGTTTGTCATGTACTCTTTGGTAGACCATGGAAATTTGATAGATATGCCAAGTATGATGGAAGGAGGAATGTTTATGAGATACAGAAAGATGGGGTCTCCTATACCTTGATACCTTTGAAGGATGAAGCCAAAGGACAACCTATTGGATCTAATGTGATGATGGTGGGTAGGAAGGAGTTCATTAAAACAAGAGAAGATGAATACATAGACTTATAGCCATTACAAAGCCTAGTAAGGTTATGACAGTAGTGAAGGTTGCTAATTGGACTTTGAGGATCCAGGATTTTCTTAAGGAGTATATGGATATGATGGTAGGAGGGATTGTCAACTCTTTTCCTTCAAAAGTGGACATTGGCCATTCAATTTCTTTCATTCCAAAGGTTAGTATGTTTTATCAAGTAGCACCTAAAGTGGTACAACAACATATGGATGAGATGATAAGAATAGGTGAAAAGGTCAATAACCTACAAAGGAACATTGATAAATCAAAGCACAAAATTGGTGTGAAGATGAAGGAATTTCATTGCCGAGATGGAAGGGAAGTTGTTGTAGGTGATGGTGTAGGATAATCAAAATTATTAGATGAGGAATGGGTGAAGGATCCTCCACCAAGCAAGCATGTGGAGTTGGAGTGCATTCTTGCAACAAAAGAACTCAAGATTATAAGGAACCAGCCTTGTTTCTAATAATTGGTCAAGTGGTGAGGTCTTCCTATGGAATATGTTTCATCAATGTCTAAATAAGATGTTTTCAAGCATGGATACTCATTTACAAACCCATACTCAAGTGTAACTTGAGTTTTCCTTTCCTCGAGAGTATGGTGCAGGAGCACCCACAGGTCCTGTCATGCCTCCAAGAGTCAAAAATTGATTTTTTGCCTTGTTTTGTGTTGTTTTATGTTAGTGACATCATTTTGGACCATTATAAGTCATTTTGTGTCATTTGTGAAGTTTTTGAGTCATTTGGTTGAAAGATGTAAAAATTGCTCATTTGGTGCCAATGTATGAAAACGTTTAATTTATAATAACTACTTTTCAAAAAGTTGTTAAATATTAGTTAAGGGTTAGTTGGAGGCTCTAACCAGTTTTTATAGGCATAAGTAGGCCTCATACACATTACCCAAGGGTGGAATGTTTTATTTTTGAAGTTTGAGCAATAAAAACATACAATTTTCTGTAGTTTCCCACATTTTTTGCTTCTCTCTTACCTTGTACAAATCTATAGAGCCTGGTACAGTCCTGAGGTTGATTTGGATTGATAGAGGGATGAGTTAAATTTCATTTGAAGTTGGTTTTATGTAATTTCATTGAGTAGAAATAAATTTATTGCCATTTTTTCTAAAAACTACCTGAAACCCTACCTAGGGTAAACAGTGACAAACAAAGATGAATTTTTCAACCCTCCACTAGTGAAAAATTCTACAAACTTGTGGAGAGGCATATTTTTATATGTTGTTGAAAATTTCCAACTTGCAGGGCTTAAAGATGAAGTTTTTATGTGTCTTCATATGACAGTTTGTCTGATATATTGATGTGTTAGGTTGATTAAAGAATGTTTGAGAGCATTGGATTACATGAGGAATAATTTGTAATTTTCACAATGGGACAAGAAATGAGGAGGGTGTACGATGGTGTCTCATTCCTATTTCCTTGATTCAGTGGCTGTTGGATTCAAAAAGACAACCATATGTATGACTATCCTATTAGGACTACATAAGGCATTGTACCCTCAGACTGAGACTAGTCAAGTATGAATTGTTTTTTTTTTATGTATAAGCCTTAAAACCACCTTGGAAGAACTTTTAATATAAGGTGTAAGGACCCCAAACTAGTGGTTGGGTGTTGGAATCCATTTCTTCTTAACATGCCTAATACTTCAACCTTGTCATTCCTAATTGCCATAAACCAATAGATACAAGTCTAGGATAGGTGGGTGATTGAAAAGACTTCAGATAGTCATTGTTCATTTCATTTATACCACATTATAGGAAATATTCATAATATGGGGAGAGTCAAGGACAATAGGGTCCAAATTCCTTAGAGTTTATTCCAAACAAGGGTCTAGAAGGAAGCCTCAAAGTGTCAAACTCATATTGAAGTTGAAGTAGCCCTGTCATTTATTTTGCTTACTCTATAAGTCCTTCCTCTGCATCAAGTGCCCATATAACAAAGGGAAAATAAAAAGGTATGTGCAAAGAAAATTCAAATAATGCATGTGGATAGTGATAGTTCTGATACTTAATGTAAGTACAAATCCAATAGCTAATAAGATGAGAGGGGGGGGGGGGTGAATCATACAAACTTAATCCTCCATAAAAACAACAGATTCAACCATGGTAACATATACTTCAGTAATATAACCAAAACTGCTAAACATGCAAACTCAAAAACATATAAACATCATAACACTCATAACACCAGATTTAATGTGGAAACCCAAATAGGGAAAAACCACTATGGGATTTCAGACCCACTAAGAAATATACTCTTCTAGAGTATGCTCGGTTAAAAGCAAATCCTGTTAAAGATTACAAACACATTGCTAGATGTGACCCGGTTAAGGGATTTCCCTCAGATCTGTTAGGATCTTCACCTTGTTAGAAGCGACCTTGTTAAAGGATTTCAAACACTCAATTAGAATGTCACCTTGCTAGAGGGTTTTACAAATAAGACTGTTAAGTCCACTCGGTTAAGAGATTTTCTGTAACTTTACAAAATAACAGTAATAAAAATCTATCTGCAACTTCACATCTAAAATGCTAAAGTAGATTCTTATTTTCTCAATACAATAGGACTTATCTTGTCCATCTGCTAGGCTCTATACTCTATTATTCAAATAGGTCTTCAAGCTTCTATGCTCAATAATCACTATGTAGCATCCCTGTGCATACATTTGCCCGCATACATTGTTTATCAATAGTTCCTTATTTATAAGAAATTTGCCAATTGCTTAATCTCCTTGATCACATTTCCCATGATCAATCATAGCCATCATATCTTCAAACTTTGACCAAGTTCAATGTATCCTTCGATCTGAAAACATTTTACCTCACCTTGGAACTTGCATACATTTCTTGGAACTTGTGCTAGGGTATTACAGTTCAATCTGAGCTGTAGATCTTCCTACCGATTTTCCTTTTCCCTAGATTCTTTAACAAACTTCATGCATGGCATACCAATCATTCAATCATATCCAGCTCATTAGCTTCCTTCATTAAATAATGCTTTTATTCATTCAATGTATTCTATTACTACTGGGTTGCAACTCGGTAAATACTAAACTTCACTCAGTAGACATTTTGCCTTCATTAACCGATAGCGATAACCTTAGAGTTTACCGACTAGGTTCTTTGCTCGGTAACATGGTATAGTATTAACCTTACAATCAATAACATATGTAGGATATCAAAACAATATAAACATTATGATCTCATCATTGTCTAGCTTGGTAATAGTTGCCCATTGAATAACTTATTTCTCCCCTTATTCATCACATTCTTTCTTTGTCTTTTATCGACATCTTTATACTCATCAAATCATACTTTTTAAGATATGGCAACATCATACTAAATTAGAAAATCAATTTCTTGACATCAATGAAAAAATAATAATATTAAGACAGTAAACATCCTTAATCAGTTATATCCATAATCATCAACAACCTTCTCAATATCCTTATTGAAATACCAACAATCTCTCCTTGTCTGTTATAATGCCAACAATCTCCCCCTTTGGTATTGATGGCAAAACCAATTGATTTGACCTAATTGATTCAAATTGCTGTGAGATTCTGAAATTCTGAAATGCTCTCCCCCTATCATCAGTCTTCTCCCCCATACATTAGTATCCATTCCTTTTCTCCAGTCTTCTCCCCCTTTGACAACAATGCTAAAAAGTAAAGAACTAAAACATAATTTCTTCCTGTATGAAGTAATTTCTTGTAGTTGTGTCAACTTAGTCTCGGTCAGATCATTTTGTCTTCAATTCCTATCCCCTGTATTATTTCCTATACTATTTCATGTACACCTTTAGAAAAAATCCTAAAGTGTGTAAATTGGCATCAACTCCTAAAAGATATTCTGTAGAGTCATCGAATTGATGCTTTCACCGAACTCGGTCAGTGAATGAAAGATAGGGGTACGACCCCTAACTTACTTCTAAGATACTCAAAAGTGTCCCTTGGCAGTGGCTTGGTGAAGATATCTGCTATTTGTTCCTTTGTGCTAACATACTCCAACACTACTTTCTTCTCTTGAGCTTCTTCTCTAAGATAATGATATTTGATAGAGATGTGCTTTGTCTTAGAGTGCATAACAGGATACTTTGAAATGTTAATGGCACTAGTATTGTCACAGAATATAGTTACTGGCTCAATAACTTTCTCATTTATACCTTCCAACAATTGTTTGATCCATGCTATGTTGGTACAATTCAATGCCGCAGCAACATATTCAGCTTCTGTTGTTGACTATGAAACACATCCTTGTTTCTTGCTAAGCCAACTCACTAGTCTTTCTCCTAAAAAGAAAGTTCCTCCACTTGTGCTTTTCTTGTCATCAATGTTGCCTGCCCAATCAACATCAATATAAACTTTTGAATCAAAATCATTTCTTTTTTGATATACTAAGCCATAATCTTTAGTGCCTTTCAAGTATCTGAAAATTCTCTTGATTGCTATCATGTGTGTTTCCTTAGGATCTATAGAGAATCTTGCAACTATACCTACTGCATGTGCTATATCTAGTCCGCTCTAAACAACATATTGTAGCTTTCCAATCAGGGATCGGTAAAGTGTCTCATCAACAAATGCAGATTCATCATTCTTTGATAGTTTACAGTTGGTGGTCATAGGAGTACTTACTGGTTTTGAATCCTCCATTCCAAATTTCTTCAAGATTTCCTTTATGTACTTGGATTGAGTAATGAAAATCTCATTTTTCATTTGTAGTATTTGTAAACCTATAAAATACTTTATCTCACCAATTAATGACATCTCAAATTCTTTGCTCATTTCATTTCCAAAGTTCTTGCATTAAGAGTCATTTCCACAAAAGATAATATCATCAACAAATATGGTTAAGATCAGTATTCCATTTTCATCATTCTTCATGTACATATTGATGTTTTCACTTGTCCTTATAAAACCAATCTTGATTAAATGAGAGTGCAATCTTTCATACCATGCTCTAGGTGCTTGTTTCAAACCATATAAAGCTTTGTTCAATTTACATACCTGATCTTTATTATTGTCTTCAACAAATCCTTCGGGTTGTTCAATAAAAACTTCTTCTTCTAATATACCATTCAGAAATGCAGATTTAAAATCCATTTGATATACCTTGAAATTCTTATAAGCACCATATGCCAGCAATTTTCTTACTCCTTCAAGTCTTGCCACGGGTGCAAAATTCTCACCATAATCAATTCCTTCTTCTTGGGCATAACCTTTGCAAACTAGTCTTGCTTTATTTTGAATGACCTCACCTTTTTCATTCAGCTTGTTTCTGAAGATCCACTTTGTACCGATTACATTTTTGTCCTTCGGTCTTGGGACCAGTGTCCATGTGTCATTCTTCTTGATTTGATCAATCTCTTTTGTCATAGCATTTATCCAATCTTCACTATTAAATGCCTCTTTCACTATTCTCGGTTCAAATTCAGATATCAGACATGTGTTCTGTCTCAGTTTGTTCCTTGTCATCACTGGATCATCCTTATCTCCTATAATCTGACTTGATGCATGATGTCTTCTGACATACTTAGCTAATACAGGCTCGGTAGGCTCTATATGATCTTCTTCATCACTTGGTAACTGGACATTCTCTTCATTTCCTTTTGTATTTTTCTCGGTAGGACTTGTCGATTGAACATAGACAAATTCATCATAAGCTTCTAGTTCTTTGGAATTTCCTTCATCATTTCTTTCTGCAAATTCATCAATTTTCACATTTACACTTTCTACTATTTTGTTAGATGATTTGATCAGACATTTAAATGCTTTACTTCTAGAATAATAACCAAGAAATGTTCCTTCTTCACCTTTCTGATCAAACTTGCCATTTCTATCATCCTTGTGTACATAGCATCTAGTTCCAAAGATTTTAAAATAACTTACATTAGGTTTCTTGTCATACCAAATTTCATATGGTGTCTTCAAAGTTCCTTTCTTCAGTTGTACTCGGTTTAGGGTGTAAACTGTTGTGCTTATTGCTTCTCTCCAAAATGTTTGTGGCACTTTCTTTTCAATCATTAGGGTTCTGGAACAATCCACAATAGATCTGTTTCTTCTCTCAGTAATTCCATTTTGTTGTGGAGTTCTCAGTCCAGAGACTTGTCTTTTAATACCATGATCATTACACAATAAGTTGAACTCATCAGATGTGAACTCTCCTCCTCTATCTGATCTAAGACATTTCAGTTGTCTTCCTGTTTCATTTTCAACTCTTGCCTTGTACCATTTAAACATTTGAAAAGCTTCTGATTTTTCTTTTAAAAACATTACTGACATCATCCTTGAGTAATCATCCACAAATAATATGAAATATTTATCACCATAATAACTTTGAACTTTCATAGGACCACAAAGATCAGTGTGCACAAGATCTAAAATTCCCTTTGAAGTGTAGGACTTACTTGTAAAGCTTGATCTTTTCATTTTACCCATCTGGCATCTTTGGCACATAGCATTCTTAGGCTTTTCCAAACTCGGTAGACCTCTTACTTGGTGCTTCTTGCTTATTTTGATCAGATTATCAAAATTTACATGACAAAACCTTTTATGTCATAACCAGGTATCATCTATCCTTGCATATAGACACTTGTTCAGAGTTGAGTCAAAGTGAAATGTGTTACCTTTTATTTGTGTCCCGGTAGCAGCTAACTTTCCATACTTGTCATGAACTTTGACAATTCCTTTTTGAAATTCTATTCGGTATCCTGTATTGTTTAGCTGTGCTACACTCAACAAATTGTATTTCAAACCTTCAACCCAATAAACATCATTGCATCTTGCATTGTCAAGAAGTGTTATAGATCCTTTACCTTTTACCGGACATGGTGCATCATTACCAAATCTTACATAGCCTCCATCATAGTCTTCTAACATAACAAACTTGTGTTTATCACCTGTCATGTGATGTGAGCATCCACTATCTATGATCTAGGAATCATTAGTATTTATGTGAGATATTAGGGCTTTTTCTTCATACCTTTCTTCATCTGATCCATCTTTGATAGCCACATAAACTACTTCCTCTGTATCAGTTTCATCTGATTTATCATCATTGGATTCCTCATCGGCTATTAAGTATGACTTTCTATCTCTTCTTCTGAAGTCTCGGTGTCCTCTGTAATGATTATCTTTCTGCCTATCATCTTGGTAATCTCTCTTTTCAGTAGAATCTTTGTCAGAACAGTTAGAAGCAATATGTCCTATCTTATCACAATTGAAACATTTCAAAGGTAGTTTTCCTTTATACTTACCTTTGCCTCTTGGTAACCTTTTAGCTAATAGTGCTTCAAACTCTTCTTTCTTTCTGATTTCCTCATACAGTTTGTGTACTTCCTCCATGTTTTTGCGAAATCTTTCACTTGCTCCATTGTGATCCCCTTTAGTGTACTTACTAATTCTATCATTGTAATCATTAGATTCACCAATATGAAAAGAACTAAATGCAGATTCAACTTTATTTACTGATGACCCACTATTATCAAAGTTACTTAACTCAAATGCATGTAGCTTACCAATAGTAGCATCTAAAGAAACTGGCATATTGGGTACATACCTTAATTCATTGATTGCAGAGACTCAGATTGCATAAGCCGGTAGAAGGGTTCTTAATAACTTACTTGTTATATCCTTTTCTTCAATAGTTCCACCTGCTCCTTTGATTTGATTGAAAATCTCCTTTAGTCTTGTACTGTACTGGGTTATGTTCTCACCTTCATTCATCCTCATAGATTCAAGTTGTCCTCTTAGACTATCCACTTTTTCTCTTTGAACATGTTCATCTCCACCATACATAGATATGAGCTTGTCCCACATTGCCTTTGCATCATTGCAACCTTCTAGATCATTAAATTTTGAATTGGTCAATGCAGATGTTATTTCAATCATTGCTTGAATATGTTCTTGCTTTGCCCTTATCTCTTCCATTGTCAATGGATAGGTGCTCGGTATAATGAAATCATTCTCCAGATAATATACAACATATTCTCCAACTCCTGATAGGTGCAGCTTCATCCTTTTCTGCCATGTAGAGAAACTTGACTTGTTCAGCTTCGGTGCATCCCTCTTATACATCTTTGGATCTTTGCCTCAAGTACCTTTAAACTTTTTCTTCCAGAGTCCAAGGCTCTGATACTAATTGATAGTTTCTAATACTTAATGTAAGTACAGATCCAATAGCTAATAAGATAAGAGGGGGGGGGTGAATCATACAAACTTAATCTTCCATAAAAACAACAAATTCAACCTCGATAACATATACTTTAGTAATATAACCAAAACTGCTAAACATGCATACTCAAAAGCATATAAACATCATAACACTCATAACACCAGATTTAACGTGGAAACCCAAATAGGGAAAAACCACTGTGGGATTTCAGACCCACTAAGAAATATACTCTTCTAGAGTATGCTTGGTTAAAAGCAAATCCTGTTAAAGATTACAAACACATTGCTAGATGTGACCCGGTTAAGGGATTTCCCTCAGATCTGTTAGGATCTTCACCTTGCTAGAAGTGACCTTGTTAAAGGATTTCAAACACTCAATCAGAATGTCACCTTGCTAGAGGGTTTTACAAATAAGTCTGTTAAGTCCACTCGGTTAAGAGATTTTCTGTCACTTTACAAAATAACAGTAATAAAAATCTATCTGAAACTTCACATCTAAAATGCTAAAGTAGATTCTTATTTTCTCAATACAATAGGACTTATCTTGTCCATTTGTTGGGCTCTATACTCTGTTATTCAAACAGGTCTTCAAGCTTCTGTGCTTGGTAATCACTATGTAGCATCCCTGTGCATACATTTGCTCGCATACATTGTTTATCAATAGTTCCTTATTTATAAACAATTCGCCAACTGCTTAATCTCCTTGATCACATTTCCCATGATTAATCATAGCCATCAGATCTTCAAACTTTGACCAGGTTCAATGTATCCTTCGATCTGAAAACAATGTTACCCCACCTTGGAACTTGCATACATTTCTTGGAACTTGTGCTAGGGTATTGTGGTTCAATCTGAGCTGTAGATCTTCCTGCTGATTTTCCTTTGCCATAGATTCTTTAACAAACTTCATGCACGGCATACCAATCATTCAATCATAGCCAGCTCATTAGCTTCCTTCATTAAATAATGTTTTTATTCATTCAATGCATTTTGTTACTACTCAGTAAATACTAAACTTCACTTGGTAGACATTCTACCTTCATTAACCGATAGCGACAACCTTAGGGTTTACTGACTAGATTCTTTGCTCGATAACATGGTATAGTATTAACCTTACAATCAATAACATATGTAGGATATTAGAACAATCTAAACATCATGATCTCATCATTGTCTAACTAGGTAATAGTTGCCCATTGAATAACTTATTTCTCCCCTTATTCATCACATTCTTTTTGTGTCTTTTACCGACATCTTTATACTCATCAAATCATACTTTTTAAGATATGGCAACATCATACTGAATTAGAAAATCAATTTCTTGGCATCAATGACAAAATAATAATATTAAGACATTAAACATCCTTAATCAGTTATATCCATAATCATCAACAACCTTCTCAATATCCTTATTGAAATACGAACAATCTCTCCTTTTCTGTTATAATGCCAACAGATAGGACAACTTGGGAGGAAAAGCGCAGCAATGTTAAACATTTCAATCCCACATATGACCATACTCAAAAGAACTACATAGGAGCGAAGATAAACTAGAAAAAAAAAATGTTAATGGCTTAGGTAAGTGTGGGCTAATTAATAAATGAGAAATTATTAATTATTCCTAAATATGAAATTATTTAATTATTAATAAATGAGAAAAGAGGCCAATTTGTCGAAAATAATGCCAGGACTAGACTAGGGTGACTTCAAGGACTGCCGGAAGAAATGTTAGTAAGAAGAAATTAGATGAAGAATAATTAGTGATGAAGAAAAACTTGCTTTCACAAATGAATAGAAAGTAGGTGAGAACCTTTATTGAATATAGAAAAATGGATGCGATGCACCATGGCAATGAAGGCCAGGGAAAAAATGTGATCCCTTTGCATAAAACAGACAGATCACAGACAAGGAAATAGTCAAAACATTTTGAGACATTACGTGTGTCAAGGGTTGAGGTATGTGCAGCGTTCACAAAGAGAACATACTTATTAGAGACACCCAAGACATAGTTGCCCCAGAATTTCATGAAATACTCACAAACAAAAAATAGAAAACAAAAATGACCATGAGCCATCCCAGCCACTCTAAATCACTCAGTGACATCATCGAGCAACATACGAACATGGTCAAAGCCAAAGTTAAATCAAAGAAAGATAAGACTTGCAAATTCAAACAAGTCAAACAAACATCCTAATCTTCATTATTAAGTTGAAAGTGTTGTGATAAAGGGATGATCATGCAGTCTGGTTTCAGGGAATGTTGTACCCCGTCTAAGATAGGACACAGTCTGGTTTCGAGTATACCACACCCTGTATAAGACCCATGATAATATTTGACAAAGGACTGGTAATGTTGATGTTGTTTTGATTGATACAACAACTGGACCAGTTTGAATGCTTGGCTTGGCTGAAAAATTCATATGTTGATGTGTGATTTCATTTAAGCATAATGTTTAATGTGTTTCTATCTGACGTCTGCTCAAATGTTTGTCTTTGTACAAAAGGGATAGTTTATTGGCGAAATGAAATGAAAAGCAGTTGTTTTGGATTTTTGATGTTTTTCAATTTTTAGGGTTTTTGAACTTTTTAATTTTTTTGTGCTTTTTTCAGGACATTCTACAAAAAAATTTGTGTTATTTCATGATATTTTGCAATTTTTTTGAGATTTTTTCAAGACATTTTTTAAATTTTTTGAAAATTTTCAGACTTTATTTGATTTTTAGGGATTTTTTCATAATTTTATTTGATTTTTATGATTTTTAGGACTTTATTTGATTTTAATGATTTTTCAGGACATTTATTTGATTATTTTTGGAATTTTTTATGATTTTGCCCCTAGTGTCTAGCAAGGAAAGGAATATGACGAATGGATAAATAGGCTTGTTGAAATGTTGGTGGATATAAAGAAGACAAAGGCCAGTTATTATGGAGACAAAGGATTCAATTCCAAAGGGGTATTGTACTATGGGATAAGAGACTAGATATGACAATGTAAAGCAATGGCATGGCATGAGGGACATGTCAAGAGTTTCTCGAAACCATGTTTTCTATTTTACGTCCTTATGTCAGATCAAGATCAAGGGACAAAAAAAGAGTGTATGAATGGTGATAGGATATGGATAGGATAAGCAAGGTTAAAAAAATGGATAAGGAACATTGATTGAAGGTTGTGATAGGCCAAAGGATAGTGGCAGAAGGTTGCAATAAGCCAAGGAATATGTATGAAAGGTTGTAATGAGCCAATGGATAAAGACCAAAAATTGTGATAGACTAAAAGCTATGAACAAGATGCATGATGTTCATGAAGATCCTTGACCTTCTCAAGATCATAGGTGGAAAATGAGATATGTATAATGGACATAAAGGATGATAGGATAATGCAGGGATATGACAAGGGTACAATAGGAGAGTAATGAAAGGCAATAGACTATGATAGGATAATGGAGGGATAATAGGACATCATAAGATAATGAAGGGCAATAGGATATGATAACATAGCATAAATGGAACCTACCCCCAAGTATGGTATGCAAGAATTTCATAGATTACACATGAGGCCCGTTTGTTGGGTTTTCATCATGGTACTTTCCCAAGGTGCCTGTTAGCCAGGTTTTCACCAGAGAATGAATTATTTTTATTTACTATTTTTTTCTCTCATTTTTTTTGACTTTTTGACCTTTTGGAAGAAAATGGACACATGATAGAATATGGAAGAAGGACTCAAGCATCATATTTTTTAGATAATATCCTTGAAAAATGGACCATGACTATTAAAGGAAATCTCAAGGATGTTGGCAGGGTAATGACATGGAAATGAGATGGGACTAAGGCAAATTTATGCAAAGGATTGGATAGGATGGATGAAAGGATGGAAAATATGCATTGGATAATAGATATGATATTGGAAGAATTAGGCTTGAGCAGATGGAAATGTTGAAAAGATCAACATTGGCACACACCTTAGGGGGTGATGGACTGATGGAGGAAAGTGGATTTTGGATATTGAGATTTTGATGGAGGAAAGGATGAGGATTTTGGGACATAAGGACCCAAAATGGATGAAGGAGATTTTGGAGGAATAGGTTTTGAAGGTTTGGATAGAGGAATAGCAATTTTGGATGCTGATTTGAATTTCTCTTTAGAATGTTGTGCTTCAAGGAGTCGCTTAGGAATCCACATGGTTTTTGAATTTTCATGCTTTTGTGGTTCCTTGGAACGCATTGCTTGCACAAAGGATTTAGAAACCCATATATATTTTGACTTTTATTTTTAAGCATTTAGCATTTGTGGCCTTTTGTATTTTTCCTTTTCTTTTGGGATCATATTTTTCTTTGTTTTGACATGTCGATTAGATTGGACATGTTGATCCTTAAACACGTGGATTTTTGGACAATTTATGACTTTTATGCTTGGCATCCAAATTGCTTGGAGAGGGAAAGGAATGTATGGATGGATAGGAATTATATGAAGGTCTTTTATATGAATGGAAGGTGCTCAAGGATGTGTGCCTTTTTTGACCTTGCATAAGGGATGAAGGGACATAAAGACCTAAAATGGATGGAAGAGATGAAGGGGAAGGGATATGTTTGGATTTTGATGGAGGGATACCAACATCTTGAGGAATGTCATTGAGATTTTATTTAATATGGAGGGGTTCTTGCTTGTGAAGGTCTACCCCTTTGCCTTTATAAATATGTTGACCCATAGGATAATCTTTGCTTTGGGATGAATACGCGAGTCCATTATGAGGTGGATATG
Organism: Cryptomeria japonica; assembly: GCF_030272615.1. Taxonomy (NCBI): domain Eukaryota; kingdom Viridiplantae; phylum Streptophyta; class Pinopsida; order Cupressales; family Cupressaceae; genus Cryptomeria; species Cryptomeria japonica. The sequence continues at coordinate 433,785,891 of NC_081414.1, forward strand.
ATATGATAGGAATGATGAGATCATGAAGTGGGTCAGATTGGACCAAAATGGAGGAACCCATTGTAAATGTAAGGGATAAATGAATATCCCCCTCATGATCGTGTGATGGACATGGATCAATGGCAGGCTCTTCATCAGATGGAGTGGGAGGAATAATGGGGTCATCAAAAGAAATGAGATCTTGGGGGATATATGGAGGATTAGGACACGTAGATGGAGGAACAAATGAATATTCTAGGGGATCTAAAGGGATAATGGACGTGAAGTTGAAAGGATAGTTTGATCTTGACAAGGAGGAATATCATTAGATTGCTCTTTAAAGGTACTTTTCTCTTGACTTTCAATGGGATCATTGGAAATAATGGAAGGGATATCTTGATCTTTCTTAAGGAGTGGAATGTCAATGGGATTTGAAATTGTGTCATGTTCTTGGATAAGGATAGGGGGATCATTTAGGATAGGATGGATTGGGATATCTTGAGCTTGATCCATTTTAGGACTCATTTCTTTATGCTCTGAATCATCCTCTTGACATAGGGTTGGAATTTGGACATGTGTGGGGGAATTTGGAAATGAATCAATGCTTTGACATGAGGGAGATGGACTTTGAATGGGATCCTCTACAATTGCTTTAATGTGAAATGAAGTGCATGGTGGCATTGGGTCTGGCATTTATTAAGCATGGAAGGGACTTGCATCATTAATTGGACTAGCTTGGAAATTACCTATGGATAGCACTTGGGGGATTTCATCCTTGGGAATTTTGTTTGATGTTGATGAAAAGGAAGGCTCTTGTGAAACTTTGAAAGGTGTAGGGATAGATGCAACTGGAGAGTCATTTTTTTATGCAAGTGAGCCATTGCTAGACATAGGTGCACAATTTTGATATTTCTTAGAAGGATCACTTGGGACTTTCTTTAAGAGTTGTATAAAAGAGCTACCTTTCTTTGGAGACACATTTTAATCCTTACGAGGTTTTGGCATGGTTGGGTTTGGATTTTGAATCTGTTTGGCAATAATTTGGTTTTGGTTTGACATCTTTGAAACTTGGCCTCATGTGAGTTGCAACTTTGGTTTTTGAATGTTTGGTTGTAGTTGTTGCTATTTATTTATTGGCTGACTTTGTTGTTGGTACTCCACGTTTGGTTGAATGAATTGTTGATATTGTGTGTTTGGTTGAGAATGTTGTTGAAATTGCATCATTGATCGTGTTGGTTGGATTTGTTGGACCATGTGTAAGTTGGATGGTAGGAAGGATAGATTACTTTTGAAGGTTGAGTCACATAAGAATATGAAGGTCGGTATGACTCAAATTCCAATTTTGATTCAGATTCTAGGTCTGAGTCTTGTTCTCTTATGATTGGTGGTATTTGATTATCTCTCTTCATTTTCTCTAGCCAAACTGCATGTGGGCTAGGATTAGTCTTGTTCAAACTGAGATTTTTAATGTTTTGGATGCAAACTTGAGGTTTGGTTTTGAATGATTGTTTGATTTGAGGGTGATCTTAGTTTAACACTACCAAGTCATGGTTGCATTTCTATGAAGATTGGTTCAAAATTTGGTGGTGGTCCCAATTGAATGATTCCATACTCTAGTAGCATGTTTGTATGTGGACCAACATTTGGATTGAAGTTTGGTTGTATGATATTGTCGCATTGTTGTGTTGGATAGAATTTTGATTATGTCAATTGGGTATCATCCATTGGAAAAGACATGGCTTGATATGTGGATTCTTTTGATTTCTTAGACTTGTACCTTGTTTCAACATGCATGTCATTGTACAATTTTTTTTTGGGGGATTTTGATTTTAAGATTGATGTATGCAACTAATGCAATCTAAAAGGATGACAATGCAACCTATGTTTTTGGTCTTTTAAATTTTTGGAATGCCAATGATATGCAACTAAGTGCAACCTTAAATGATTGACAATGCAACCTATGTTTTTGTTATGTTTCAAGATTTAGAAAAACTTTTGGAATGCAAACCTAAAGACACCACCTTAGAATACTAAAATGAAGTCTATACCTTAGAAGGAAAAAGGACCAAATGACAATAGGACAAATGACAATGTCACACCTATACACTTGGATACTAAGATAGGTTTGACAATACGATGTTTGACAAGAGGACAAATTTTAGACAAGGTCAAGACTCCCTAACAACAAATTACGGTTTAATCGAGAGATTTGAATCTTTAAAGTTTGGCAGAAACTAATTTTGAGACTAAATTCAAGAAGGCAATGATTATGAAAAGGATGTAAGGATATGATATGACAAAATGATATGAACCAAAGATATGAATGCAAATGCTTGACAATGTTAACCTAAGACAAGACCTAGGGTTTTGGACTTTGCAATGATATAACCTAATGCAAGAAAGGCATATGCAAGGCAATAATATGACCTAAGTGAAAGCTTACCTTTGGGATGATAATGATAATACAAGATGAAATCTAAGTGAAACCTATCTTAGGTATGACAATGCAATGAAGACTTAGGGAAATGATTCTAAACCTAAGTGAAAAATGAGGATGCTTGGAATGAAATGGACTAAAATGAAGGAAGATGACAATATGTCCTAAGACCTAAGCTGAACTATGCAAAACCTATCCTTAAGTGACATGAATGTTGAAACAAGGTTGTCCAATGTTTTGAAAAGACATGTTTATACAATCTTTATAATTTGTTGGATGAATACTTGAACAAAAATTGGTTTGAACTTTGTTTGGACAATTAAAACTTTTTTTTGACTTGTTGAATATTGTTTGAACTTTGAAAAGTTGTTTACTTTTGAAAAAAAAGGTTGTTTATGACCACTTGTGACAATTGTTTTTAATTGAACCTTTAACAAGCATAGAAGACAAGATGTTTGTTTGAATTTGACCCAAAACAATCATGCACCTTCAAAAAAAAATCCTATGGATGGCAAGGACAATAGTCATTGGATCTCACTCGGTTCCCCAGCTATGCCTACTAAAAGAGGATACCCACAGGCTCCACTCCATGACATTCACTTTTTCGGGGAAGCCAAGCATTAGTTCCCATGAATACTCACCATGGCGCACTTTGTATCTTTACTAAGAGCTATAAAAATGTGAGACAACATCAGAGGCCCAACCTCTTGTACCAATGACTAGAAGGTTTTTGGTCTCTAAGCACAAAGGTTCTTAGTCAAGGCATCCATTTAGGTGGTCATACATGTGGCATTTTAGACTCTGTTAAGGAAGGTCTCCCATCCTATAGAGGTTGCGCTCTATATGGTTTATGGGGAGTCATAACATTGGTATGACATTCGTATTGTTCATTCCTTGCAACTTTTTTCATAAATACATTTATTTATAGTGGTTCAGAAGAGTCTTGGCCTTAGCCCTATTACCACTTGGGTCGTTCCCTCTCACCAATGCCTGTGCGAAGTGCTAGGCAAATCAGGAGGCAGGCCCTCTAAAGGTAAAAACACACAAACGGAATGAAATAAAACATAACAAACATGGTTTTCATTAACCTTTAGAAAAATTGAAGTGTGCAACTCATCTACAAAACACAAACAAGTGTTTTGATGAGATTCCTTTGACCGCATCCTGTACCAAATGTCTTAGTAGTTTGTACTTTATACTTTGACTTGTGCTTGCCACAAAGCTATCAACAATGTTAGAAATTCAAGAATTATAAATCACCATCAAAATTAATCCACCAAAATTGTGATTCTTTGACCTCTTAGATTAATCTATGTGAAACTTGTCCAACTTACCACCCTAGATTAATCTAGATGAAATTTGCATGAATGCAAGATTAATTTACCAACTTAAATTAATGTAGATGAAGGTTGCATGAATGCATGATTAGTTTACCATCCTAGATTAATCTATGTGAAATTTGCATGAATGCATGATTAATTCACCATCCTAGATTAGTCTATGTGAAAGCTGCATGAATGTTTTTGAAAGTTGTCTTTTTATAGCAGCAGAATTAAAAACACCATAATTTCCTCAATTCTTATTCAAATCACAAATTGTAAAATGATCTGGAAAGGTAAGAACAAGATATAATAAACCCATAAATGGTTTTATTTAATTATGCAATTAAATAATCGTGTGACCAAATGATTATGACACTTTTAGAAAAAAAAATTTGCAATTTCTCCACGAAAAATCTACAACTTCACAAAACCTTTAAAAAAAATATTAGATCCAAGCATGTTCACATCGGGTTCATCAGAAAATGTGAGGTAGGAAAATGGAAAAACATAAAAGCAATATGATATTAGGCAACTAAAAACCTAAATTGCAATGAAAATAGATCCTATCACATTCAATAAAGGAATAAAAGCATAACATCAAAAGATAATGCAAATGAAAGTGCAGATGTTGCCTCCATTGACCTCCATTGTTTCTCTTTTTCCTTCAAATGTTTTGTGGATTTCACCTACAAAATGCAAGTGTGATAGAAGAAAGATGATAGCAAAATCACCAGTGTGAGGATACTTGAGATGTGGTTGTTCAAATGATTGAAAAATTAAATCAATTTATAAAGAAAATTGTCTCCAAAATGACATGAGAATCTCAAGGCAAATGGAAGAGGCAAATTAATTCAAAAATGGCATAATTGATATGGAAAATAATGACAAACTGCTATGACAAACTATGATAAATTGAAGAGAGATTAATGCTTTCTTGATTTATGACATATTGGCCTTAAAATTTGCTCATTGATTTATGACATATTGGCCTTAAAATTTTCTCATTGATTTAAGACAAATTGAGAACAAATATAGCTTCATGATTGAGAAAAAGGTGGAGACAAATTAGTGGAGAAATGGTGGGAGAAAATATAGGAAATAAGAAGCATGAAATTAGGAATGACAAATTATGACAAAATTAGGAGAAATTTAAGGGAGAGAAATGTGGGAATAATTAATAATTTCCCATTTATTAATTATCCCACAAAAGGGAAATTATCCAATTAAATAAAATATTTAATTGTGACACAAGACATAGGGCAAATGAATAAATTCATTTATCCTAAGGAGGATGTTGGAAAGGATTAATAATTAAATAATTATTAAACCCTAGAAAGGAGAAAATGAATGAAATAGATCAAAATAATGTCATGACACAACTAATCCGATAAATGAATGATGATGATTATGATCACGAAGACAATTGACAAGGACCAAAAGTTTATTAAATTGACAATGACAGGAACCAATGACAAATTGATCAAAATTGACAAGATTGATTTGATAAAGGATTGATGAAAAATTGATCAATATTGAAAAGGATTGATTGGAAATTGGCAAAAATTGAAAATGATAAATGATGATTGATTAACATTAAAAGTCTATCATGATCATGAAATGACAATTGAGAATGACATTGATAAGACCTAAATTGAAACAATTGAACAAGATCGAATAGGAAGAGAAAGAAAAAGAATGATGCAATGTTGACAAATGATAAAGACAAAATGTGCAACATAGAGGAAGTGTTAGTAAAAGGTGAAAACCTAAAATAAGGTAACACAGACATGTTAAAGTATGACACTGCAAGTGTTGGCCATTTTTAGATGCCAATAGTAAGAACTAGTTCACATCAATTTAGATGTGAAACTGAAAGATGGATGATTCTTAAAGAAGAATAGACAAATAGAAGATGTTGTTATTGTAATCAAGAAGTGGGGGAGATGAAATAAAATTATATCATGGATGAGTTGGCCTAGTGGTGGAGAATTTTTCTCTTGAAAGAGAGGTCACGAGTTCAAATCCCACAAGGGGTACTGTAGACCTAGATAAAAATTAGATCCTTTCCTTTCCTTTCCTAGATCAATTACATTGAAACACTAAATGGGAGCACTTTGAGTCTTAGAGGAAGAAAGGATAAAAAAATTTGTTGACCTCTTCATCAAGATACATAATAGAAGACCAAATATACAAAAGAAAAAATAAATTAAATAAGAGGGGTTTTACTTTTCTGATTATCCATGGGTCCTATAGACTGGTTGACCTCAAGAACATCATTAAAAACATTTCATTCCCCTATTTTTCATATGACATCCCATTCCTTCCCTTATCATTGAATCTAGGTTATAGCCTTAAACCTTATGCTATGCTAGAATAGGGTGCGGCCATATGCAAAAGGAAAAATCTCACACACTAGACTAGGTGCTAGTGGGGGTGATAGAAGTGGAGGGAAAAACAAGTAACTTAATTCATCTATCTTCCTTGATGTTCTAATAATCCAAAAATTAGAGAAAAATCCATTGAGAAATACTTTTAGGTTGTCTTAGCAGGATATGATCTCTATCTACTTCAATTACAACAAAGCATCGGGGAGACCGTAGAGAAAGAGAGTGTGAGTTTTTGTCTATGGATGGGACGTGCAGTTACTCAAATGGGTACTTGTTTTTTTATTTATTTCTTTTACATCCCTACTATCCTATGTTCTCAATAATGGGCTATACTGCACATTGATATCAATGTTGATTATATTATCTCATAGAAACTTAAGAGATGGGGAAGAGGACCCAGTAGTTGTGCACCCTAACTTCACGCTTCTCAAAATCCTACATGGAAATTTCAAATCACTCTGGTTTTTTTACAACAGCTTACTTGGAAAGTCCCCTGCTTATAACTAAGGTTTCAGTGCCACATCATCAAATATGATTCCACATGAGCATGCTTTTTGCCAAGGTGTCCAAAATAGCCCCCAAAAAAAGTAAAACCAATAGGTGTGCAAAAGGGCCCCAATACTTGTGCAGCTGATGTGGCATCACATGATTGGTTGCTTTTCACAACAGATGGTATATTTCATTCATTTATTGGTACTTATCATATAAATATTGGTGCAATGATGTACAAAATTTGGACATTAAATCAACAAGTATGGGGGTATTAAATCAACAACTTCTAACACAAGATTTGGAACGTTCTCAACTACTGGGTCCTTTCCCCTATGTTTTTTTAAAACAGAAGAAGCGTATGAAATGAGATACAGTTGTGTGGTCTCAATTAATAAATGATATTATGTACTATAGAGGACTTGTCCAACATCTCCCAGGGCATGAAAGATACCTATAATCTAAGCATCAAATTTTCACTGAGCATAGCCTCAAACTAGTGAACTCGGCCATGATTTACAATCTCTATAGTAATAGAAATATGAGATGACACCTACATGGTTAATTGTGGCAATGCCTATGCAGAAAAAATATATCTTACAAGGTATTTTTTATATTCATTAAAGAGATTAAAAATTACACATTATACTTTAATTTTTAATCTATTTATAAATATCAAAAAATGTCTTGTCAATACTATTTAGTTTGGTGTACAGACAATTTTGTGAATTGTAATAGGCAAAGATGATTGTGATGAAAAAATTTGAATGCTCTTTGAAAGTGCACTCTAATTCAATCTGTACATGAAGATGAAGATGTATAGGGGAGAAGACCCAGTAGTTGAGCAAATTTCAATTGTTGTGATAGTAGTTGTTGATTTAATACTCATACTCATTGATTTAATGTCCAATTTTTTTGACAACATTGCACCAATAGTTGCAACTTTAATACCCATAATTGAATGAAATGTTCCCTTGCAAAAAGAAACCAATCATGTGTTGCCACATCATCTACACAAGTATGGGGTCCCTTATGCATGACTATTGGTCTCACCTTTTTTTGGGGATGTTTTGGACACCTTGGCAAAAATCAAGCTGATGTGGCATTATATTTGATGATGTGGTACAAAAAACTTAGTTATAAGTAGGGGACTTGCCAAGTAATCTATTGCAAAAAATTGGGAGTGATTTAAAATTTCCATGTAAGATTTTGCAAAGCACAAAGTTAGGGTGCTCGAGAATTGTGTCCTCTCCCATATCAAGCCACCTAAAAAGTAAACCATATCAAGGAGACATTTAGATTTTGTTTTAAAACTCTTATTTAAAAGTTTCTTTTTAAGTTGCTAGATAGCCATAGGTCAAGTTGAAATTACCTAGTTTGTGTCTCATGTAAATTGACATAGTTAAGGAATTCTATGTATACCACGACAAAACTTTGACATGATAACATAGAAAACATTTTAACTACATGGAAAGGAGAAAAAGATTATTATATAATACACAATGTCTGGTGGTTTGTATATAGGTCTATAGATGGATTATATAAAATATGGGACTATCCTGTATTCTTTATGGGAGGCACCTAACTATACTACAAATGAGACATACATATCTTACCTCCTTTGAAATTTGAAACTTGTAACCTCTCTTGGAAGAATCTGAGATAGAGTGATGCACAAAGTAGTCAACCTAGAAAATTGTTAGAATTGCTAGAAGTTGAATCTAGTAAAAGTAAAGCGTTAGGGAATGCTCACTTTGATTTACTATGCTTGCACTGCACTGGGCCACTACTAAAGATTGAAATCTCTTCACACTCTCAATGGTACCCTTGTGTAGGGTTAAGCCTTTTCATGTTGTGGCTCCAAAATTTCTATAGCTAAGTATACATACATATGTGTGTGTATGTGTATGTGCATGTTTATATATATATGTGTGTGTGTGTGTATACGTATGTATATGTATGTGTGTGTGTGTGTATGTATGTATATGTGTATATGTATATATATGTACATGTATATGTATATGTATATGTATATGTATATAAACATACACATACACATACACATACACATACACATACACATACACATACACATACACATGCACATGCACATATATATATATATGTATATGTATATGTATATGTATATGTATATGTATATGTATATGTATATGTATATGTGTATATATATATGTATATATGTATATGTGTATGTGCATGTGCATGTGCATGTGTATGTGTATGTGTATGTGTATGTGTATGTGTATGTGTATGTGTATGTGTATGTGTATGTGTATATATGTATGCATATATATGTATGTATGTATGTATGTATGTATGTATGTATGTATATGTGTATGTGTGTATGTATGTATGTATGTATGCATGTATGTATATGTATATGCACATACACATACACATACACATACACATACACATACACATACACATACACATACACATACACACACACACACACACACACACACACACACACACACACACACACACACGCATGTATGTATATGTATATGCATATATCTATATGTATATGTATATGTGTATATTTGTATGTGCATGTGCATGTGTATGCATATGCGTGTGTGTATGTGTATGTGTATGTGTATGTGTATGTGTATGTGTATGTGTATGTGTATGTGTATGTGTATGTGTATGTGTATGTGTATGTGTATGTGTATGTGTATGTGTATGTGTATATGTGTATGTATGTATGTATGTATGTATGTATGTATGTATGTATGTATGTATGTATGTATGTGTGTATATGTGTATGTATGTATGTATGCATGTATGTATATGTATATGTATATGTATATGTATATGTATATGTATATGTATATGTATATGTATATGTATGTATGTGTGTGTGTGTAGATGTATATATATACACATATATGTATATATGTATACATATATAAATCAGGTGAACTATATTTAAAAGAATAGCATGTATGTTTGCATAGTATCTATCCTTCCTTACTTGAAGATTAGAAATGATATATGGTGACTAGAATAGATTTATATCTCCACTTAAAATTTATTTACCCATCTTCCTATGTTATCCATTATTGGTGATTTATTTGCTTATTATATTTTTGTATGTGACACATGCCTAATTAAAATCAACAGAGTTTCTTAAAATTCAAATGACTTGTATGTGTAATCTGACTCATGTAAAGGTATAAGGTTATGCCCCCATAAGATTACTATTTTTAAAAGCTCAGAGTTAATAAAATAATTATTGGATTCGGTGTCATTAGAAATGTTTTTATTTTATTTTTAAAGGAAAGGCATGATTATATATCTTTTTATTATATATTCCAGACACCTAATAATTGTTACTTTACTTGCATCAATGTTCTTTCCACATCCCTACACTTGCATAAAGAGGATAATTCACATGTTTAGGATAATATACATACCAGTGAGGTTTTCTTTTCTTTTTATTATTGAGATGTAAACATAATGGCCCACTGTCAATCTGAAATATTACCACTAACTATCATTTAGTTTTATACCTAATGAAATTTCCCAGCCCAAAAGCATGAAATAGATATCAAACTAATATTTCAACTTATTCTTATAATAATTAATAAAGCTTACCAATGGAAAACAACAACAAGAACTTCCTCTTAATACACAGTGAAAATTTTCAACTAAAACTTAATGAAATATCTCTTTACTGTCATTTTTGCAACAAGAATATGTTCATCCATATAAGTATACCATTAACAACAAAACAAAAGAAATTTTCTCTTAACACACAAGCATTAAATCTTAAACAATCTTTTATCAAATTACTATATTCAAAACCTTATGGTACTCATCATTGGATATAACCAATGGAAAATAAATAACAATGGCTTTCTCTCCACCCACCACATTGGTGTCATGAAGTCACATCGACTCTAGCTAAACCCTCAAGCAAGAATGAACTTCAAGTAGCCATTGTGATCAATGGTGATAGCTTATTCTCAAGTACATTCTCAGTATACCACACCTTTCTCTAGTATTCTCTCTAAAGTATCTTTATTGTAACTTAATACATAAAACAAGCATTCTCCAAAACTAAGCATGAGGAAGAGAGAAGAAAATTATCTATCTTTAAGATCCATATGTTGATCTCCTTCCTTCTCTCCAAACTATCTCCTCTTTTTTTTATTACATCACAAGTTCTCCAAAAGGTGAAGTGGGTAATGCTCTGATTTCCCTTCTCCATGAGGTGTATAGGAGTTTAAAACCAATACTTTCTCCCTCAAGTACTCACACATATATGGAGGCATGGAGTGTACTTGCATACTCTATCTGATACCACTTACAAGGTAGCTCACACATGTGTGATCCTTGTTGCCAATCCCAAGTTCATTAATGAACTTTGCGGAGTGGAAGGTTGAGAGTGACAAGTCACTCATACCAAGCCCCTGCACTTCAAATCTATCATTATCATAAATGTGGACTTTTGAGGGGTCTTATCATACCCTAAGGATAAGGTCGCATGTCTAAAAAATCCCCATATCATAGGTATAGGCCTTAGGGGTCTATAATTGCTCAAAAATCAAGGGAATTGACCATTTAACTATGTTTAAAGACCCATTCTTAGGTCCATCCGAGTTTAAAATTAACTAAGGGTTCCCAACCATAACCCAACTTACCTCAAAGGATTTAGAATTAAATAACCTATCAAATACAATCACCCTAGTCAATAATAAACACACATTCCCTTCTAAGTCATATAGGGATACACTTATAACTTCCCAAAGATGTTTCTTTAATTTTTATTTTTTTTTTATTTTTCAAGTTTTAATATTTCTCCATTCTCCTACTTGCACAATTAGTTTCATGCACCATACAACCATAAGAACAGTTAGATCATATATCAATTCATATCAATAGCTAGTCGAATTCCCTTAATTTCACTCGTAAACTATTTTCTTATCAATTTCAGTATGTCATAACAAATGCACCTTGTAATTCAAATCATGGCCAATGATTCATGCATACATACATCTTTATTAGTAAATAAAAGACAATTCAACATAATTTTAAAATAAAATGCATGAGCTATCAACCCCCTATTTATAAAGCTAGTCCAATTTAATCATAATCAAATAAGACACACACATAACTACAATATGTTGACTAACGACAATAACAATATAGCCAATAGAACAATCACACAACTATATTATTTACCATATTTAATCTAACTACTAGAATTTATATAAAAATTAGGGTTGCATTAGCCTTTAACAAGGTTGGGTCTTACACCACGCCATTAAGTTAGTGCACCCCACTAGAAATGTCATGTAAGGCACAAATTAAGGGAGAATTATAGAGCGTAATATGTGGATAACATGGGTGAATTAATATGTAAATTTTAAACTCAAATTTCCTCAAAACATGGCTTTAATAATATATTATGACACTACTGTAATTGTGTTAAAACTAGGGTTTCACCAATTAAGATAACAAAACCACTAATTTTACCTTAGGGGCCACTACATTGAAAGAGAGGTGAATCAAATAGATCTAACCATAATCCAAATAGGAAAAGGGCTAAAATTCTAATTAGATTCACTAGATTTTAGTTTGTCCACTCTTTCTAGTTGAAGATTGGATGTGAATTGTGAAAGTAGGGAAAAATAAGGGATACTTGAAGAGAGACTGTAACAACAAACTACTATAGATTTCCCATGGACCACAAACTAAGATCTGGGCAAAAGAAGAGATTTAGAACCTTTTCCCAAAAGTTCAGCCTGATTTTTTAGGACTAGATAGTATAGATTATCCCTGGTCCTCCAACTTTTGCTCTATCAAAAGCTGAACTTGTTTGTCATTATCAACCCTTTCGATATTCTTGAGTACAACTCCTAAGATAATTCCTTGCACACAGAAATAGAGAAGATAGTGTTATGGAAAGGTCCCAGTTTAGGAATTAACCTTGAATTGAATAATGTAAATACTAAAGCAAATGCTAGGAGATATACCTCAGATCTACAATTGTTGATGGAGGGATTGATGATGCATTGTTCTTTGAATGTAATCATAAATGTTGAATATAATGGCATGACAAACACATGAACATGAAAAAGATTAATAAAAAACACATGCTTTCATGAAGATTGATGTAACTTTGTTCTATAATGTTTGAGGGATGAAATGTTACCTTGAATCTCTGAAAAGTGCATGATGATGAATGTTGGATGGATTCACATTTGCTAGGTATGGATTTTTACATATAAAATGAATTAATAGGATGGGTTACCTAGGTAAATTACTGATTAGGTCGACCTCCAATGGTCAAGTGTAGCCATGGGGACCAAATTCCATCAGGGAAAGAGAGAGCCTACCTGGTCCTAAATTGGGACTTGTTTAAGGGGGACTAGGGCACTTGGGGGAATCTTTGTCTAGGACTAGGAATGGAGCACCCTGGTCCTCCAAAATCAAGACAAAAAACTCAAGGTTTTGAGGGAAGACAGTTCCAGGATGGGGCCCATCCAGTGGTGTCAACAAGTGACATCAAGGTTGGAGTAAAATGGACCAAACTGGGCCTAGGAGGAATGAAAATGGAACACACTAAAGTGGAGAAAAAACGTGAGGTGTAAATTGTACCAATTACAATTTATAATGCTACATTTAGCCCCCACTTTAATGGGAGTATGAACCTATGCAAATACTCACAGTAAAGTAGAAAGATGAGAGAGAGAGAGAGGAACAACTAGGAGAAAGATCACAAGGAGACAAGATATCGCTAATTTCAAGGAACCAAGCCCCCAATCTTAGGATTTTAACTCACATATGTGTTGGCAGTGGGCTAGCATCCCTCGCAAGGATTCACAACATGGTTTAACAGCCTCCTGTGGATTCTATAAGTCTAGTGGTTGTATCGGGAATTGATAGGTTGATCTTTTGGTGCAACGACAACGCAAGCTTGTAACAAGTGGTATCAGAGCTTGGTCATAGGTTTGAATCACGTAGGCCATGACGAGTGATGCTAGGAGGGGGATTTTTGGTAGTGGGATAGTGTCCCTCGTGAGGATTCGTGACATGGTTTAATAGCCTCCTATGGATTCTATAAGTCTAGTGGTTGTATCAGGAATTGACAGGTCAATCTTTTGGTGCAATGACAACCCTAGCTTGTAACAATGTGCACATGCAAGGACACATGATACAAGACAAAGACAAAAATCCAAATAAAGACAAAAGACACAACACAAGGGGTTAGTAATAAAAATGAAAAGGCTCCAAGTCAACTAGTTGAAGAGACATCAATAATCAAATGTCTTAGCCACTAATATCATTCTTGAAATGCTATCACAAGAACACAATTGGTCACATAGAAATAGTAAGAACATGCATCAAGTGACGAACCATGATCAACAAATAGAAAAGCTATTAGGTCATGGGGAGGAGAAAAGAGAGAACATTGATGTCACAAGATAGCAATTTTTGTTATGCTAGGTGATCCATGAGAAGAAGAGTGAGATAGGTTGTGGAATCGATAAGCTAGCAAGTTGTGTTATGCTAGGTGACCCACGGAAACATGAATACTCATAGGACAAGTTATGTTATGCTATGTGATTCATGTAAATAAGGAGAGTCAAAATAGTCTAGCAAGTTGTGTTATGATAGTTTCACTCATCTTAAAAAGGGAAGAGTTGAATGGTCTAACAAGTTGTGTTATGCTAGTCAACTCACCCTACTACATATGTCGTAGTCTAGTTTCAAGAGTTAATCATCTTGTCTAAGAATTGGGTCTATTTTTGAGCATGCAAAAACTTGTATAAGACATGTGATAAAAATAAAATATGTCTATTTTTGAGAACATCTCATATAAAAATTGGGTCTAGTTTCGAGAATGTATACCTCGTGTAAGACATATGAAAAAGTTGTGTCTGGTTTTAGGAATGAAGAATCTCATATAAGAATTGGGTCTAGTTTCAATAATTTACACCACATATAAGACATGCAAAAATAAAAAATAATAGTACAAAGAGGATGTTATGGATACCCCCCACTTAAGATGTCAACATAAAGGTATGTTGATGTCTTAAGGAAGCTAGAAACAAGGATACAAACATTCAACACCAAAGAGATATCCTTTAGGCATCAATGTATGTAAATCCAAGCTAAAGAGATAGGACTCTTTGAAGCAAGGAAAATATAGTTGTAAAAGAGATATCTTTCAACAAGTGTAAAGGGAATCCTTTGGAGGAAAAGGAGGAAGGGACCTTTGTTCAAAGAAATCTACCTCCAAGAGGAGATTTTGAACAAAAATAATAGATCATTGACCAAAAGAAATGAAGGAAAACAAGAATTCATACCTTCCTCCTATTTCTAGGAAAAGGTGATTCTTATTGAAGGATATAAAATACTTTTCACCCAAAGTAAGGGGTTTTTATAACAGAAATGCATTGCCAAGTGAAGAAGAGGTTGTACACAAGGATACACACCTATTGCATAAAAAAGAATCCTTGAGAAAACAAACAAATTCACACAAGGAATAGCATCATATCATAAACAAACACCACTCAACAAAGGAAAGTGGACCCTTAGAAAGGATAGGAAAAATCAATGCCCCCCAAGCATAGGGACAAAGAGAAGGATTACACAACCTCCAAAGAGATATTATACATAAAAGGTCACACTTCAATCAAAGAAAAGATCCTAAGAAAGGAACACACATATACTCATATGAAGGAAGATTCAAAGTGAGAAAATACATCCAGATATGCAAAATACAACTAAAAAAAAGAGGTAATCTTTAAAAGGAGAAAGGATTGGATATACCATCCTTACCCCCCCAAGTGAGTAGACAAGGATGAATTATGTTGTTTTCCAAGTATGATTTGAAATTGAATATTCATCACCAAACATGACAAAGAGCCCACAATAAAGTTAAACTACTAGTGACAAAGGGTGATGAGCAACATAAAAAGGTGAATGGAGTGATAAGGAACTTCCTCCTCACCAAGAAAAAATGCAAGATCAGTTGTAAGAGCTATGCAAGATTGATCATATTGGTCTTGAACAAATTATTTAAAAGTTTTACAATTTCCAAGAGAATGAGAATAACAATGATGAAAAATACAATACTCATCACCTTCTTTATTCTTATTATTATATCTTATGAAAGGAAAAACAACATTCTTATCATACTTCAATCTCCAAAAGATTCTTCTAGCTATTTTTTCTTGATTATCAATAGTAATAGGTCTTGTCTCTTGAGATGTAGGAAAAGGTGTGCTAGAAAGGGAAGAACTATTTTTTATTATATTGAGAGTCCCATTATTAATGAGTCCTTGTATTTGAAAATTAGGACATTCATGTGTATGATGATCACTAGTTTGATGGTATGTGTACAAAGGATTATTTGAAGAAGAAGCACCTTTAGATGGTGATAGAGTTTATGTCTTTCAAGATACTCCTTACACCTTTTAACTTTAAGGAGATCATCCATACGTGAATAATGAGAATGTACTAGATCTTATATACTATCTTGTCAAGGAGGGTTAATAGGGACTTTTAATCCTTGCTCATATTTTCCAAGTCCTTGTCCACTATAACATTGTTTTGAGATTATATTATAACCTCTCCTATAAGAATTTTTCAATTGTGAAGAAGAAGGAACATTATCATGATGAATTTCTTTAAAATTTGTATTGTAATGGCACATGGAGGAATCAAAGGGATGAGTAGATGAAGAAGGAATATCCTTTGTGGGGAAATTATCCTTTCTATCATCATTCATGTCCTCTTTGATAGGTCGAGAAGGAGGATCCTTATCATCTAAAGCCTTGTATCTATTTCAATTTAGGTGAGTAGATAGGCCATGAATAAAATACATAACATCATCTTCCCTACAAATATATTGATGATTTTGATAAGTTGTAGGAGAATAAGGAAGATCTAAATAGATTGATACACCAACATTTTGATCTTGTGCTAGAGTATGCACATGAGAAGAAGATGGTGTCAAGTTTCTCTTCACTACTTGCTCTCCATTAAAGAGATCATTGATAGGATTATTGACTCTTTCCTCATTCACATTAGATACCCTAGGAAAGGTACAAGTGTTAGTTTTTTCAATGTCATCTCTAGGGTTGTCATTGTCTATAACAAAAGCTTTTATGTGATCTACATATGTAATACATTTTCTTAAAAATATGATCATAAAACAACATACAATATGGATAAAAGCTTTGAGAGATGATTTGAAAGTAGTCCAACTATCTTTGAAATTTTAAAGATGCAATGTGCAAGAGTATTATGGATGAAAATAAGTAATGTAAAGTGAAAGAAACTATTATCCAACATATTATATTGATACATGTAACTAAGAAACAATGTAATCATATGTGAAATAGAAAACCGATCAGATTTAGTAAATTCCATTATGAAAATACCCCAAATCAGATTTGAAAACACAAGTGAAAAATTATGCAACCCACATGTCAATGTTAAATTAATAAATTAGATTTTTTATGAAATTAACCACTAAATTTATGTAATTCAATTGCAAGTATGACTTATCAGTGCAATTTTTTCTGTTTAAATGCCTACAAATCAGATCTAAAACCATAAATCAAAATTAAGCATGTAAGGAGTTGGGTTGACCAAAATATAATGGAGGTGAACTAGCTATCAAATGAATGTAAGTATAAGTGCATAAGCTATATGTTTAAAAAATGATTGCAAATATGAATCAATTAAAGTGTATGTGAATCAAATCTAAAAAAAGAAAAAATAGAAGGAATGCAAGCATGAGAGTCGGGTTCACCAAAATCTAATGGTGGTAAAGCTAGGGTTTCACCAATTAAGATAATAAAACCACTAAGTTTACCTTAGGGATCACTATTGAATATCCCAGATAACTAGGGGGGCTGAAACAGTTGTACATTAAAATGTTTTACTTTTCCCACATAAAATAGATCCGATAATCCAATCTCAGATTACTTAACCATAAGAAGATATAAACATGAAAGAACATACACATTAAACACTAGATATGACATGGAAAACCCAAGAAGGGAAAACCCATAGAAAATGTTAGTTCTCACTATGAAAACACCTACTAGGGTGACACCGGTTAAGGTAATTTTTACAAAGATGGCTCACTACAAAAATGCTCGCTATAGCTAGGCTCACTGCCCAGCTAAAACCACCAAAAAAAGAAAGAAGGGGTCACTTCCCAAAAGAAGAAGAAAGAAAGAAAGAATCCACCACTGAGGCACAACTACCGCACAACTAAAATTATCAAAAGAAACCTTAGGCTCACTGCCACTAGTACCAAACATCATCAACACACAACCATACTAATCATCCACAACCAAACATAACCTCGCACAAGCCAACAAGAGATAGATCTTCTTTTCAATCCAATTTCTTCTATATCTTTCTATATATTTCTCATCAAAAACATTCTTCATTTATACTGATCCCCAAAATAGAATTTTTAAGTTGGCCAAGGAAATAAAGATCCACAATTCAAAATAGGTCTTTACTAATAATTCTCGTGGTGGAGAGGAATGAGAAGTGGACCACACCACAATGCAAGAACATGTTATCCAAATGCCACAAACAATGGAGCAAAAGATAGGGCATCCAGGGTCAACAAGACCTAAAATGATAATATCCAAAACCACAACTCTAGGGTACACCAATATGTGCTGAATCAGAATAGTAAAGATAAACATGAATAACATAAATTTGAAATCTCATCAATAGAACTAGAAATGTGGAGGAAAGTGGAGCACTGCAAACTCTGCAAGAAAAACATCATCACTCTCAAGGAAATATCCAACAATATATCAACACATCATGAACACATCTGCAACATATCAGTATTGTGAAGCAAAACCAAACACTGAAACACAGAATCAGTATGTTGACATCAATTACAACCATACTGACACATCAAACATCTTCATATTTGCAACAATCTCCCCCTTTGTCATTTATGGAAACATTCGTCGACGAAAAACACAAACCCTCCAATATTATTCAAAAAACTTCTCCCCCTTTGACATCAAAGACAAAGGTGAACAATAACTCAGCTCATAATCCACACACAACTCCTCTTAATAGGAAGCCCGAAACATTAGTCCAAACTAAAATATGCATGAAGTTCCCTTTACTAATGCATTGATAAATGCACTTAGTTCAAATGAGGAAGGGGTATGACTGCCAACATCTACCAAAGATACTCAAAAGTACCTTTGCACAAAGCCTTCGTAAAGATATCTACAACTTTCTCTTTTGCAGATACATATTCAAGTTTCACTTCACTGTCCAACACTTTATCCCTTAAGAAATGATACTGAATAGAATATGTTTTGTTCCTGGGTTCTTAGAGATATTTATTGCACTTGTATTATCACACATGATTAAGATCACTTCATCAAACATCACACCAATCACTTTCAATGTTTGTTTCATCCAAAATACTAGAGTGCAACATGATGTAGTTAAAATGTACTTGAATCCTTCTGTGTATGTGTATATGTATATGTATATGTATATGTATGTATGTAGTTAAAATGTACTTGAATCCTTCTTTGTATGTGTATGTGTATGTGTATGTGTATGTGTATGTGTATGTGTATGTGTATGTGTATGTGTATTTATATTTTTTTTTGGTAATATGATTAATGTGTTTCCTGAGTTGTGAAATGATCAGATTTTAATATAAGTATGATTTATATATATATATATATATATATATTATTTTTAGAAAATATTATATGATGTTAGTAAATATGGATTTGAGGTTATTATTGATTTTGGGAAATTATTGTTAAAAAATGATTTATATTGGAATTTTTAAAGTATAGGAAAACTTGGTCATTATGAACTAGATGGAAAAACAAGATCTATATTTGAATGTAAATAATGGATTATTTCAAATATGTTTGACTTTACTCATTATTACTTTATTAGAAATTATTTTGCATATGAACTTGTTTCGGTCATTTAGTTCGGAAACCTAATGGTGTAATTTTATTTAAGGGGAAATTTTCATGTGCATGTGGGTATGGCTTCTTAATCAAGTCATCATACAAGTCATTTGGCTATGTGTTGATTTTGTCTTTTTTTATGATTTTTCCCTTTGTGGTCTTGTCTCGTGAGTAGACCGATGCATCTGTATTACACCTCCAATTGGTTAAACCTAGATGGTAGGATTTGTGTGACCAAGTGTATTTCTTCAGTTATGTTTGAACTCCCTATGTATGGTTGGATTTTATGTTTTTCCTTATTCTTTTGGGATTGAGTAGTGTCATAAGGAAGAGTGGCTTCTGAGTGGGGGTTGGGCCCAAAGTGGCTGAAAGGATGATCCCCTTGGAAGTTGGATAATTAAGTAATAACCTTAATTAATCTTAAATAGTATTTAAGCTATGTGTAGTGTGATCTAGGCTGTTGGCCTTCCTGCAAGTGTAGGCCCCTCAATTGTAATTCACATACTTACTGCAGAAGTACTATTTGACTGTGGGTAGGCTTCCCACCATGGGTTTTCCCTTTACTAGGTTTTCCATGTATACATCTTGGTTTCATGCGGATGGTATTTATTCTTTGATTAATGTTTATGCTTAATTGGTTTATCTGTTATTCCAGTATTTGGTTTAAGCATTCTGGTATTAATGTTTTCGGTTTCGGTATTAAAGCTTTAATTGAAAAATGTTCTGATAATTCATGACAACTGATTCACCCCCCCTCTCAGTTGTCTTTTGGTTATTGGAATTGTCTAACAATTGGTATCAGAGCTTTGGTCCTCTCTATAGAAAGCTTAACCACTTGAAGAAGATCCTATGGCAACTAACAGTTCAAGTTCATCTAGTTCATCTGGAGCTATCTTTCAAAGAGATATTCCTAGGCTTGATGGAACAAATTACACAGTATGGAAGATTCAGATGGAGACTCATTTGAGATGTCTCAGTAAGGTGATTTGGGAGATCACACAGAATGGTGTTACACCTCATAATCCAACATCTGTAAATCCTCCTCCGAAAAACTTGGATAAGGAGCTTGAGAATGATTGTAGAGCAAGAGAAGCCCTCTTGTGTGCACTTTCTGATCAACAAATAATGGGATTAACTGACAAATCATTTGTAAAGGCTATATGGGATAAGTTGGAGGCTCTTAATGAATGTGACCCTACTGTGAAGATTTCTAAAATTAATGGTTACTAGGTGAGATATGAAAACCTGAAGATGGAAGAAGATGAAAGGATTACTGCATTCATGGAAAGGGTAAATAAGATTGTTATGGGAATTCAATTTTGTGGTGGAACTCTGAGTGAAGATGAAATAATTTCTAAAGTTCTAAGAGCCCTACCACTAGCTTACAAGATGAAGGTTACTGCAATTAATGAATTGAGAACAATAGCTAGTACTTTTGTCAACAAAGATATCTTGCTTGGGAAATTATCTGCTTTTGAGCTTGAAGAATTTGGACCATCTGGAGTTGTGAAGTTTGAACCTTCTTTTCATGCATCTACACCATCAACCAGTAAGAAAGATTAGAAAGCTTTATATGCAAAGGAATTGGATGATATGAAGAGAGAAGATGATGAGTTTGAGCAGCTTGAAGCAATATTTGCTAGAAGAGTACCTAAAGGACTGGTAGGAAGTAAGTATGAAGGAAAAGAACCTTTGAAATGTTTTGCATGTAATAAGATTGGTCATTTTGCATCTAGATGTCCTAAAAGGAATTCGATATTTGAAGAAAGAGTTAGAAGATATTTTAAGCCTAACCCTGGATATCAGAAAAAGTATAAGTACAAGAAAAACATAGACAAATCATGCTACATAGTAGATGAGGAAGGTGCTACTGATTGTGATGATGAACCGACATAAGACTTTGCTAGTGGTTCTGACAATGGGAAGAAATGGGTGTTCTTGGATATCAAGGAAGATGTTTCAACATTGGAAGAGAATGTACATGAAGAGAAGGCACTTGTTGCTAAAATTGAAGACAAGGATGAATGGGTAATTAATAGTGGTTGTTCACATCATATGACTAGAGATAAAAGAAAGTTTCTTTCTTTGCAAGAATTTGATGGTGGTCTGGTTAGATTTGGAGATGACAGAGCATGTATGATCAAAGGATAATGACCTATATCATTGGATGGTAAGAAAAAAACTAATAATGTCTATTTTGTTGAAGCTTTGAGGAATAATATTTTGAGTGTAGGATAATTGGTGGATAAGGGATTTCAATTATAGTTCAAAGATGGAAAATGCAAAATCATTAACAGATCTGGTTTGGAGATTACAACCGGTACACAAACAAAAGGTAATATATTTCATTTGAATTCCGGTGAGAAGACATGTTTGATTGCACAAATTTATGAGAGTTCGCTATGGCATAAGAGGTTATGTCATATGAATTTTGATTGCATTGTGAAAATCAGTTCAACTAAGGCAGTTAGAGATATACCTAAGATTGTGAAACCCTATAATCTGGTATGTAAAGAATGTCAAATGGGTAAATAGGCCAGAACCTCTTTAGGAGTATACAAGATAAATATAATGATGTTCTTGATCTTATTCATACTAATTTGTGTGGCCCTGCTAGAGTCAATAGTTTTCAAGGTGATAGATATTTTATGCTAATCATTGATGATTATTCTAGAATGATGTGGGTTACTTTTCTAAGGGAAAAATCTGAAGATTTTGAAAAGTTTAAAATCTTTAAAGCTAAAGTTGAGATAGAGACATGATTCAAGATTAAATGTTTGAGGTTAGATCATGATGGAGAATTCACATCTGGTGACATTAATAACTTTAATGAGAAGCATGGTATAAGGAGACAATTTTTTGCTCCCTAGACACCTCATTAGAATGGAGTTGTTGAAAGGAAGAACACAACTATCTTAGATGTTGGTAGAACAATGATGATGGAAGCTAGTCTACCTCATATCTACTAGAGAGAAGCAGTGAGCACATTAGTTTATACATTAAATGGAGTATATATCAAAGGAGAAACTGGTAAGACACCTTATGAATTATGGTTTGGCAATACACCTTTAGTTAAGTATTTCATAATATTTGGTAGTAAATTTTATATCAGGAGAGATGATATCATTGGAAAATTTGATCCTAGATGTGATGATGGCATATTTCTGGGTTATTCTAATGAAACAAAGGTATATAGATGTTATAACAAGAGATTGCAAAGAATTGTGGAGAGTGCTAATGTCAAGGTGGATGAGCTGAATAGAAGTCAAATCAGAGTTTATGAGCAAGAACCGGTGGTGGAAATGATTATTGTAAAGTTCTGATGCCAATAGTTAGTAAGATGAGAGGGGGGGGTGAATCATACAAACATAATCTTCAATATATTCAACAGATTCAACATTGGTAGCTTATACTTCAACAATATATCCAAAACTGCTAAACATGCTAACTCATAAACACATAATCATCATAACACATATAACACCAGATTTAACGTGGAAACCCAAATAGGGAAAAACCACTATGGGATTTCGGACCCACTAAGAAATATACCCTTCTAGAGTATGCTCAATTAAAAGAAAATCTTGTTAAAGATTACAAACACATTGCTAGATGTGACCTGGTTAAGGGATTTCCCTCAGATCTATTAGGATCTTCACTTTGTTAGAAGTGACCTTGTCAAAGGATCTCAAACACTCATTTAGAATGTTACCTTTCTAGAGGGTTCACAAATAAGACTGTTAAGTCCACTCGGTTAAGAGATTTTATGTCACTTACAAAATAACAGTAATAAAATATATCTGCAACTTCACATCTAAAATGCTAAAGAAGATTCTTATTTGCTCAACACTATCTAGTCATAGGACTTATCTTGTCCCTCTGCTGGGCTCCCTACTCTGTTATTCAAACAAGTCTTCAAGCTTCTGTGCTCGGTAATCACTATGTAGCATCCCTGTGCTTACACTTTTCTACATCCATTATTTATCAATAATTCCGTATTTATAAACAATTTCTAACCATTGAATCTCCTTGATCACATTTCCCATGATCAATCTTAGCCAATCATATCATCAAACTTGACTAGGTTCAATGTATCCTTCAACTTGAAAAACATTTTACCTCGCCTTGGAACTTACATTCCTTCCTAGGAACTTGTACTAGGTTATTGCGGTTCAATATGTGTTGTAGATCTTCCTCTTAATTTTCCATTGCTATAGATCCTTAACAAACTTCTACGTGGCATACTAATCATTTATTCATCGCCAACTCATCAGCATCCTTCATTAAATAATGCTTTTATCCATCCAATGTGATCTATTATAACTCGGTTGTCACTTGGTTAATGCTGAACTTCACTCGGTAGACATTCTGCCTTCTTTAACTGATATCGATAACCTTAGGGTTTACCGACTAGGTTCCTTAGGGTTTACCGACTAGGTTCTTTACTCGGTGACATGGTACAGTATTGAACTTATAATCAACAACATATGTAGGATATCAAAACAATCAAAACAACATGATCTCATTGTCTAACTCAGCAATAGTTGCCCATTGAATAACTTATTTCTCCCCTTATTCATCACATTCTTTTTGTGTCTTTTACCGACATCTTAATTTTCTTCAAATAAATCTTCTCAAGATATGGCAACATCATACTGAATCAAAATATCAATTTCATGACATCAATGACAAAATAATGTTATAAAGATAGTTATCATCCTTCTTTAGTTATATCAATAATTTCCAACAACCTTCTCAATATCCTTAATGAATATCAACAATCTCCTTCTATTGAAATGCCAACAATCTCCCCCTTTGATATTGATGGTAATACCAACTTTTAAATGGTAATATGAATAAGATATTCAAATTGATTCAGATTCAGATTGCTGTGGAGACTTCTCCTATTATCCTTGAGCTATTTTCTTCTTCTGAAGTCTTCTAGGCTTTCTCCCTCTTTCATTAGTCTTCTGAGCTATTATCTTGCATTTAGTCTTCTCCCTTTTTCAGTAATCTTCTCCCCCTGTCATTAGTCTTCTGTTATCTACTTCATTTAGGGCTTTACCTTTTAGTCTACCATTTAGTCTTCTCCCCCTTTGACAATAATGCCAAAAAGTAAAAGAATGAACTCTTCTGTTGTGAAGTGCTTGCTTTTTCTGAGTTACACATGGAAATGTAACATCTAAAACTTGATCGGAGCAATCTTTCATTCAATACTATTTCCTGTATCTTGTTCACGTTCCTGCACACCTTTAGAAAACTTCCTAAAGTGCATAAATCAACATCAATCCACAAATAATATTCTATAGAGTCATCGAATTGATGCTTTCACTGAACTCTGTCAGTGAGTAGAAGGTAGGGGTAGGACCCTAACTTGCTTCTGAGATACTCAAAAGTGTCTCTTGGCAGTGGCTTTGTGAAGATGTATGCTATTTGCTCCTTTGAACTGATATATTCCAGCACAACTTTCTTCTCTTGAACTTCTTCTCTGAGATAATGATACTTGATAGAGATATGTTTTGTCTTAGAGTGCATTACCATATTCTTTAAAATGTTAATGGCACTAGTATTATCATAGAATATAGTTACTAGCTCAGTAACTTTCTCATTTATACCTTCCAACAATTGTTTTATCCATGCTATATTGGGACAATTCAATGCTGCAGCGACATATTCAGCTTCAGCTGTTGACTGTGAAATGCATCCTTGTTTCTTGCTAAGCCAACTTACTAGTCTTTCTCCTAAAAGGAAAGCTCCACCACTTGTGCTTTTCCTGTCATCAATGTTTCCTTCCCAATGAACATCAGTATAAACTTTTAAATCAAAATCATATACTAAGCCATAATCTTCAGTGCCTCTCAGGTATTTGAAAAATTCTCTTAATTGTTGTCATATGGGTTTCTTTGGGATCTGCAGAGAATCTTGCAACAATACCTACTGCATGTGCTATATCTGGTCTACTGTGAACAACATATTGCAACTTTCCAATCATAGATCGGTAAAGTGTCTCATCAACAAATGCAGATTCATCATTCTTTGATAGTTTACAGTTGGTAGTCATAGGAGTAATTACTGGTTTTGAATCCTCCATTCCAAATTTCATCAAGATTTACTTTATGTACTTGGATTGAGTAATAAAAATCTCATCTTTCATTTGCAGTATCTGTAAACCTATAAAATACTTTATCTCACCGATTAGTGACATCTCAAATTCTTTGCACATTTCATTTTCAAAGTTCTTGCATAAGGAGTCATTACCACAAAAAATAATATCATCAACAAATATGGCTGAGATTAGTATTCCATTGTCCTCATCATTCTTCATGTACATATTGATGTTTTCACTTGTCCTTATAAATCCAATCTTGATCAAATAAGAGTGCAGTCTTTCATACCATGCTCTAGGTGCTTGTTTTAGATCATATAAACCTTTGTTTAATTTACATACCTGATCTTTACTCTTGTCTTCAACAAATCCTTTAGGTTGTTCAATATAAACTTCTTCTTCTAGTATACCATTCAAAAATGCAGATTTGACATCCATTTGATATACCTTGAAATTTTTGAAAGCAGCATATGCCAACAATGTTCTTACTCCCTCAAGTCTAGCCACAGGTGCAAAAGTCTCACCATAATCTATTCCTTCTTCTTGAGCATAACCTTTGCAAACTAGTCTTGCTTTGTTCCGAATGACCTCACCTTTTTCATTTAGCTTGTTTCTGAAAATCCACTTTGTACCGATTACATTTTTGTCCTTCGGTCTTGGGACCAGTGTCCATGTGTCATTCTTCTTGATTTAATCAATCTCTTTTGTCATAGCATTTACCCAATCTTCATTGTTAAATTGCTCTTTTACTATTCTTAGTTCAAATTCAAATATCAAACATGTGTTCAATCTTAGTTTGTTCCTTGTCATCACTAGATCATCCTTATCTCCTATAATCTGACTTGATGCATGATGTCTTCTGACATATTTGGCTAATATAGGCTTGGTAGGCTCTATATGATCTTCTTCATCACTCAGTAACTGGATATTATCTTCATTTTCTTTAGCAACTTTCTCAGTAGGACTTCTCCGTTGAACATAAACAAATTCTTCATAATTTTCTGGTTCTTTGGAATTTCCTTCATCATTTCTTTTTGCAAATTCATCAATTTTCACATTTGCACTTTCTACTATTTTGTTAGATGATTTGATCAGACATTTAAATGCTTTACTTCTAGAAGAATAACCAAGAAATGTTCCTTCCCCACTTTTCTGATCAAACTTTCCATTTCTGTCATCTTTGTGAACATAACATCTACTTCCAAATATTTTAAAATAACTTACATTAGGTTTCTTGTCATACCAGATTCCATATGGTGTCTTCATTTTTCCTTTCTTCAGTTGTACTCAGTTCAGGGTGTAAACTACAGTGTTGATTGCTTCTCTCCAAAATGTTTGAGGTACCCTCTTTTCTATCATCAGGGTTCTAGCACAATTTACAATTGATCTATTTCTTCTCTCAGCTATCCCATTTTTTTGAGGTGTTCTTAGTGTAGATACTTGCCTTTTTATACCATGATCATTGCAGAATAAGTTAAATTCATCAGAAGTGAACTCTCCTCCTCTATTAGATCTAAGACATTTCAGCTATCTTCCTGTTTCATTTTCAACTCTTGCCTTGTACTATTTAAACATTTGGAAAGCTTCTTATTTTTCTTTTAAAAACATAACTGACAACATCCTTGAGTAATCATCCATGAATAATATGAAATATTTATAACCATAATAACTTTGAACTTTCATGGGACCACAAAGATCAGTGTGTACTAGATCTAAAATTCCTTTAGAAGTGTAGGACTTACTTGTAAAGCTTGATCTTGTCATCTTACCCATCTGGCATCCTTGACACATAGCATTCTCAGGTTTTTCTAGGCTCG
Source organism: Cryptomeria japonica (assembly GCF_030272615.1). Taxonomy (NCBI): domain Eukaryota; kingdom Viridiplantae; phylum Streptophyta; class Pinopsida; order Cupressales; family Cupressaceae; genus Cryptomeria; species Cryptomeria japonica. Next base: position 433,813,405 of record NC_081414.1, read on the forward strand.
GTAGACCTCTTACTCGATGCTTCTTACTTATTTTGATCAGATTATCAAAATTTACATGACAAAACCTTTTATGCCATAACCAGGTATCTTCTATTTTTGCATATAGACATTTGTTCTTATTTGAGTCAAGATGAAATGTATTACCTTTTGTTTGTGTCCCGGTAGCAGCCAACTTTCCATGTTTGTCATGAACTTTGACACATCCCTTGTGGAATTCTATTTGGTATCATGTATTGTTTAGCTGTGCTACACTCAACAAATTGCATTTCAAACCTTCAACCCAGTATACATCATCACATTTAGCATTGTCAAGAAGTGTTATAGATCCTTTACCTTTCACTAGACATGGTGCATCATTACCAAATCTTACATATCCTCCATCATAGTCTTCTAATTTAACAAACTTGTGTTTATCACCTGTCATGTGATGTGAGCATCCACTGTCTATGATCCAAGAATTATTATTATTTATGTGAGATATTAGGGCTTTTTCTTCATACCTTTCTTCATCTGATCCATCTTTAATAGCCACATAAACAACTTCCTCTGTATCAGTTTCATCAGATTTATCATCATTGGATTCCTCATCAGCTACAAGGCATGTCTTTATGTCTCTCCTTCTAAAGTCTCGGTGTCCTCTGTATTGGTTGTCTTTCTGCCTATTATCTCAGTATTCTCTCTTTTCACTAGATTCTTTGTTGGGGCAGTTAGAAGCCATATGTCCTATTTTATCACAATTGAAACATTTAAAGGTAGCTTCCCTTTATACTTACCTTTTCCTCTTGGTAACCTTCTGGCTAATAATGCTTCAAACTCTTCTTGCTTTTTGATTTCCTCATACAGTTTGTGCACTTCTTCCGTGTTCTTACGAAATCTTTCACTTGCTCCACTGTGATTCCCTTCAGAGTACTTACTCATTCTATCATTTTAATCATCAAATTCACCAATATGAAAATAACTGAATGCAGATTCTACTTTATTTACCGAAGACCCACTGTTATCAAAATTACTTAACTCAAATGCATTTAGCTTACCAATAGTAGCATCCAAAGAAACTGGCATATTTGGTACAAACCTTAGTTCATTGATTATAGAGACTTGAATGGCATAAGTAGGTAGAAATGTTCTAAGCAACTTACTTGTTACATCTTTTTCTTCAATAGTTCCTCTCGCTCCTTTGATTTGATTGACAGTCTCCTTTAACCTTGTACTGCATTGGGTTATGTTCTCACCTTCATTCATTCTCATGGTTTCAAGTTGTCCTCTTAGACTATCTACTTTTGCTCTTTGAACATGTTCATCACTGCCATACACAGATATGAGCTTGGTCCACATTGCTTTTGCATCATTACAACCTTCTAGATCATTAAACTCTGAGTTAGTTAATGCTAATGTTATTTCAATCATATCTTGAATATGTTCTTGCTTTGCCTTTATCTCTTCCAAGGTCATCGGGTTGGTGCTTGGTGGTATGTAATCATTCTCCAAATAATATGTTGCATATTCTCCAATTCCTGATAAATGCAACTTCATCCTTTTCTGCCATGTGGAGAAACTTGACTTGTTCAGCTTTGGTGCATCCCTCTTATACATCTTTGGATCTTTGCCTCAAGTACCTTTAAACTTTTCTTCTGGAGTTCATAGCTCTGATACCAATTGTAAAGTTCTGATGCCAATAATTAGTAAGATGAGAGGGGGGGACTGAATCATACAAACTTAATCTTCAATATATTCAATAGATTCAACCTCGGTAGCTTATACTTAAGCAATATAACCAAAACTGCTAAACATGCTAACTCATAAACACATAATCATCATAATACATATAACACCGGATTTAACGTGGAAACCCAAATAGGGAAAAACCACTGTGGGATTTTGGACCCACTAAGAAATATACCCTTCTAGAGTATGCTCAGTTAAAAGCAAATCTTGTTAAAGATTACAAACACATTGCTAGATGTGACTCGGTTAAGGGATTTCCCTCAGATCTGTTAGGATCTTCACTTTGTTAGAAGTGACCTTGTCAAAGGATTTCAAACACTCATTTAGAATGTTACCTTGCTAGAGGGTTTACAAATAAGACTGTTAAGTCCACTCGGTTAAGAGATTTTATGTCACTTACAAAATAACAGTAATAAAATATATCTGCAACTTCACATCTAAAATGCTAAAGCAGATTTTTATTTGCTCAACACTGTCTAGTCATAGGACTTATCTTGTCCCTATGCTGGGCTCTCTACTCTATTATTCAAATAGGTCTTCAAGCTTCTGTGCTCGGTAATCACTATGTAGAATCCCTGTGCTTACACTTTCCCGCATCCATTTTTTATCAACAATTCCTTATTTATAAACAATTTCTAACCGTTGAATCTCCTTGATCACATTTCCCATGATCAATCTTAGCCATAAGATCATCAAAATTGACTAGGTTCAATGTATCCTTCGACCTGAAAAATGTTTTACCTCACCTTGGAACTTGCATTCCTTCCTAGGATCTTGTGCTAGGTTATTGTGGTTCAATCTGTGCTGTAGATCTTCCTCTTGATTTTCCATTGTCGTAGATCCTTAACAAACTTCTGCGTGGCATACCAATCATTTATTCATCTCTAGCTCATCAACATCCTTCATTAAATAATTCTTTTATCCATCTAATGCAATCTATTATAACTCGATTGTCACGCGGTTAATGTTGAACTTCACTCGATAGACATTCTACCTTCTTTAACCGATATCGATAACCTTAGGGTTTACCGACTAGGTTCCTTAGGGTTTATCGACTAGGTTCTTTGCTTGATGACATGGTATAGTATTAAACTTATAATCAACAACATATGTAGGATATCAAAACAATCAAAACAACATTATCTCATCATTATCTAACTCGCTAATAGTTGCCCATTGAATAACTTATTTCTCCCCTTATTCATCACATTCTTTTTGTATCTTTTACCGACATCTTAATTTTCTTCAAATCAATCTTCTCAAGATAACATCATACTGAATCAAAATATCAATTTCATGACTTCAATGAAAAAATAATGTTATAAAGATAGTTATCATCCTTCTTCAGTTATATCAATAATTTCCAACAACCTTCTCAATATCCTTAATGAATATCAACAATCTCCTTCTATTGAAATGCCAACAATCTCCCCCTTTGGCATTGATGGCAATACCAACTTTTAAATGGTAATACAAACAAGATATTCAAATTGATTCGGATTCAGATTGCTGTGGAGACTTCTCTTGTTATCCTTGAGCTATTTTCTTCTTCTGAAGTCTTCTAGGCTTTCTCCCTCTTTCATTAGTCTTCTCCCTTTTTTAGTAATCTTCTCCCCCTGTCATTAGTCTTCTGTTATCTACTTCATTTAGGGCTTTACCTTTTAGTCTACCATTTAGTCTTCTCCCCCTTTGACAATAATGCCAAAAAGTAAAAGAATGAACTCTTCTGTTGTGAAGTGCTTGCTTTTGCTGAGTTACACATGCAAATTTAACATCTAAAACTTGATCAGAGCAATCTTTCCTTCAATACTATTTCCTATATCCTGTTCACATTCTTGCATACCTTTAGAAAACTTCCTAAAGTGCATAAATCAGCATCAATCCACAAATAATATTCTATAGAGTCATTGAATTGATGCTTTCACTGAACTCTGTCAGTGAGTAGAAGGTAGGGGTAGGACCCTAACTTGCTTTTGAGATACTCAAAAGTGTCTCTTGGCAGTGGCTTTGTGAAGATGTATGCTATTTGCTCCTTTGAGCTGATATATTCCAGCACAACTTTATTCTCTTAAACTTCTTCTCTGAGATAATGATACTTGATAGAGATATGTTTTGTCTTAGAGTGCATTACCGGATTCTTTAAAATGTTGGTTGAATGCCATGGAAGAATAATTAGATCAAATTGAGAAGAATAACACATGGACTTTAGTTCCCTGACCTAAAAATAAGAATTTTATTGGAACTAAATGGGGTTTTAGGAATTAATTGAATGAGGATTGTCAAGTTGTAAGGAATAAGGGTAGATTGGTTTGTAAAGGATATTCTTAGAAGGAAGGAATTGATTATGGTGAGACTTTTGCACCTCTATCTAGGATTGAAGCTGTAAGATTATTTCTTGCCTATGCTACCCATAAAAACTACAAGGTTAATCAGATGAATGTCAAGTGTGCATTTTTGAATGGGGATCTTGATGAGGAAGTTTATATTGAACAACCTGATGGTTTTTCACTTTCAGCTGAAACAAACATGGTTTGCAGGTTAAGGAAAGCTTTATATGGATTGAAATAGGCACCTAGAGCTTGGTATGCAAGGTTGGATAAATATCTTTTGAAGCTTGGTTTTAATAAGGCTAATGCTAACAATAATTTATATTACAAGGTCATTGATGATGTATTTTGATTATTGAAGTATCTATTGATGACATCATTTTTGGAGGTGGAGATAAGTTGTGTATATAATTTTCTAAGAATAAGGAGAAGGAATTTGAAATATCTATGATTGGGGAAATGAAATTTTTCTTGGGTTTGTAGATTACTCAGACTGATAAAGGTATTTTCATCTGTCAAACTAAGTATGCTAGGGAATTGTTGAAGAAATTTGGTATGGGAGAATTTAAACCGGTAAGTACTCCTATGGTTACAAGTGATAAATTGACAAGGAAATATGTTTCTGCACCAGTATATCCTACAAGATACAAATCTATGATTGGAGGTCTTCTTTATTTGACTCAGACTAGGCCTGACATAAGGAATGTTGTTTGTATTGCATCTAGATTTTAGAGTGATCCTAGAGAAAATCATGAGAGTGTAGTGAAAAGAATTTTTAGATACTTGAAAGGTACATTTGAATATGGTTTGTGGTACCCTAAGGATGATGACTTTACTTTATGTGCATATATAGATGCTGATTAGGCTGGTAATGATGACTGGAAAAGTACTTCTAGTGGAGCTTTCTTTCTTGGAAAGAAGTTGGTTTCATGGATCAACAAGAAACAGTCATGCACTTCTTTATCTATTGTTGAAGCTAAGTATGCTGTTGCTACTACTAATTGTACACATGATTTATGGATGAAGCAAATGTTGAAGGATATCAAAGTGCATTGCATTGGACCGGTAGTTATTCACTGTGATAACTCTGCTACTATTGACATATCAAAGAATCCAGTATTTCACTCTAAGACAAAGCACATATCTATCAAGTATAACTTTTTGAAGGAGAAGGTGAAATAAAATGAAGTTAGACTATTTTATGTGAACACTAAAGAGCATATTGTAGATATTTTCACTAAACTTTTGTGTAAAGAACCATTTGAGTACCTGAGAGACAGGTTAGGGGTTTCCGCCCCTTCGATAGAGAATTGATTGATGCTTTTTGACATCAGTCTGGTTGTATTATCAGATATATTATTCATTTTGGCACTGATGTGGGGATGCTATTTCTCAAGGGGAGTAGTTAGCTTTGTGTTTCAGTGGTTTATGTTTTTGCGTTGATATTTTTGTCAGATTTCTGGCATTGATGTCAAAGGGGGAGAGATATTGATGTGAAAAACTTAAGGAGCTGTATACATTAGGGAGAGAGATATATGTGTAATTCAGAGCTTCATAGAGATATTATTCATAGGGGGAGTTTGGTCTTTATTTTTGAATGTCATTGCTATATCTTTGAGTGGGATATTGTTGGTTGTCTTCCATTGGGGGAGACTTGTTTGGCATTTCTTGGTACTTAGATCTTTTTCACATCTAGTGTTGCCATAAATGCCAAAGGGGGAGATTGTTGGCCATTTGGAGGAATTGATTATGTGTTGCATTGATATTTTGTCATTGATGTCAACACTAGCTATTTTGGATGCTTTACTGGCACCCCTCTGGTCTCAGTAGGCTGAGTGGTTTCTGGTTGGTTTGGATTTGGCATGATTTGGTTATGGAATTGGCTTGCTCATGTTAATATTCAGTCAGTTGGTTTTGGTCTAGTGATCGGATGCTATCCTATTTGCTTAGAATCTTGGTTTGTGGTTCCAGCAAGGGTTTCACTGGCAGAGCTTTGTTGAAGATATTTAATGATATGCATAAGTGGTGTTGGTGTAGCTTCTGGTATGGATTCATGATGCTGATGATGATCATGTTTGAGACTTGGTGGATTGGGATTATTGCTTTAGCATGTGGACCTATATTGGGTCCCGATTGATCTAGGTTATGGATTGGCTTAATGTAATGTGTGGATTGGACCTCTCGATGTGTTTCTGGGATGTCTTATGAGTTGGATATTATTTGTTTGGTCTAAGGCCGACATGTTTTGTAATTATGTAATTGGTTTATTGTCTGGTGGATTACCTGATTGTTTATGGTTGAGGGTTTGTATATATATGATGTAAGATCTCATTGTAGATCATGGAATGTGATATGGATATGTAATGTGTGAATAATGTAATATCATTCATGCAGAGGATTTGGTCGACCATTGGAGATTTAATTGGGTTTATGTAAGAGGATTTAGTCCTCTGGTATTGAGCTTAACCGGAATTGTACTCAGGCATAGGAGATGCTATATTTGTCGTTTATTCATTCTTCTAGATTGTACTCTGGATTTATATGTAGTCAGTGAGACTCCTTTTCTGATGAGCAGTGCACTCTAGGCTGTTGGCCTTCCTGCAAGTGCATGCTCCTCAATTGCAATTCACATACTTACTGTAGAAGTATTATTTGACTGTGGGTAGGATTTCCACCGTGGTTTTTCCCTTTACCAAGTTTTCCACATATAAATCTTGGTGTCATGTGGATGGTATTTATTCTCTGAATATTGTTTATGCTTAATTGGTTTATCTATTATTTCGGTATTTGGTTTAAGCATTTTGGTATTAATGTTTTGGGTTCTGGTATTAAATTTTTAATTGCTAAATGTTGTGGTAATTTGTGACAACTAATTCACCCCCCCTCTTAGTTGTCTTCTGATTATTTGAACTATCTAACAACTTGGATGAGGCCATGGATTTGGGAGAGGCTTCCAAGATAACCTAGTATGGGGGTCAGGGCCTATGGAGTCCTGTCGGGATAACCATTCCAAGCTATGTGATGACACTCTTCCCTTATGTTCACTGATGTGTAGTCTTGTTGATGTCACTTAGAGTTTTATTGTAGAGTCATGTTTGTGTGTGTATGTTATTTAGTTACCTGATGTAATGTTTAGACCATGTGTGCATTCTTTATATTTTCCTAGAGGGTCTTATTACTATCTCCTAGCACGGTGGGGTGGTTCTTTTTGAGCCACATGGCCGGGTGGTAGTGCCACTTTCCATCGGGTGTTCATTCCTTTCTTGCGAGAGTTGGCTTCACAGGTTTTCCAGTTGTTCTCATGGATTCAATCATCTCTTGTACAAGTTGGATCCTATTTGTTCTTCTTGGACCTTTTTTGTATTTCTTGGACCTTATATGGTCGGATGTATCATTTGTTTATGTATGCCTTCATGGAAAGATGTAATTTTGATGTAATCATTATGTACTCTTATGAGATGGTTTTATTAATTTGTAATTATGATGTAACCTAGGTGATAGATCTTTTATTAGTATGAATGGAATTATGGATTAAATGCACTGTTATGGATTATTATGAATGTAGCATAGAAATGTTTATGTTATCAAGTTCAAAAGTATGAATCAATCATTGTTTACTTTAATTAAGTTCCTAATTGTTAAATATATCTTAAGTGGATTTTTTACCTTAAGTAATGATTAGTTTAATTGAGTACTCTTTGCTGGGAACCCTTTAGGAGTTTAAGTTAAGACTCCCACTTGTGAAAATTTAAATGCAATGTTTATTTTAATGCATCTTTTAGTTCAGTAATGTTTTAAAAAATTAATCCTTTAGGGTTTCTTGGCAGGGCATTACACTCGAGGTTTTAGATATAGTTGTCGGAGCACATGAGTTCCTTTCTACTTGTACTCATCTTTATTCTCATCATCTAAAATCTTGCAGACTCATCAAATTCATAACCTACTTGCATACAAGTTCCTTTTGAAATGTTTTCATCAACGATTGTATTCCACCTCTTGTTATTTCATTTTTAAGCTTTTCTTTTTGTAGAGTAACCTTGAAATATACCTTCACCATCTCTTCTATCAAACTTTCTAAGATTTCCTTCATCTCTTTGGATATAGCATTTACTTCCAAAAAATTTGAAATACCTTATTTAGGGAATTCTTCCATGCCATAACTCATATGATATCTTCCCATACTTCTTTATGAATAGAACTCTATTAAGGGTATACACAGTAGTATGTATTACTTCTCTCAAGTAAACATCGGGTATATTTTCTTCTTTGATCATAGTTATTCTCGCCTCTTGAATAGTCTTGTTCATTCTTTCCACTACTCCATTCTACTGAGGTGTCTTAGGAGTAGATAGATGTCTTATAATTCCACATTTCTCACATAAAGTATCAAATTCATCATAAATAAATTATCCTCCACTATCAGATCTTAAACATTTAATCCTTCTATCAACTTCATTCTCAAATATAGCTTTGAATATAGGAAACTTTTCCAATGCCTCTGATTTTTCTCTTAGAAATACAACCCAAGTCATTCTAGAAGAATCATTTATTAAGAGCATGAAATTTCTCTTTCCTTGTAAACTCCTTGTTCTGGTTTGACTACAAAGGTCTATGTGTACCAAATCCAATAATATGGTAGAAGATTGTTTTTTTCTCTAAATGTTCCTTTTGTCCGGTTTCTCACTTGAAATTCTTTGCAAATACTATTATCCAGTTTAGTCGGCCTTGGTAAATCTCTCATAGCTCTTGTCATGCTAATCTTCACCAAATTCTCAAAATTGATGTGACACGTCCTCTGATGCCATAGACAACTTTCATTGATTAGAGGTAATAGGCAATGTCCAATAGCAGCTTCCAATTGATACATGTTTCCACCTGTCTTTTTGCCTACAACAATAACAATTATGGAACTCTTCTGGGTCTCACAATCACCATCCTGAAAAACAACATTGTAACCATTTTTGCACATCTACTCAATAATCAAAAGATTATGATGTAATTATTTTACATAGTAAACATTGTTAGTGCTATGCTTTTCATCAAAGTAATAGAACCAGTTCCAACAATCTGAGTAGCCTAATCATCTCCAAATCTAACAGAACCACCATCATACTTTTCAAGCTTTACAAATTTACTTTTGTCACTATTCATATGATTAGAACATCCACTATCAATCAACCATTCAATTTTATCTCTTCTAACATGCAATGCTAAAGCAACAGTCTTAACAATCTTACAATTATTGCGAGGTTTAGGTCCATCTTTTTATAATAAGAATAAATAGTCACCATCCTCATAATCTGACTCATCATCTAAAATACTAGCTTCATCTCTAACATAGCAGGCTTTCTTATTGAACTTTCCTTTGTTTTCCTTAAATTTTTGTTTTGATCCTCTTTTCAGATATCCAGATGCATAATGACCAATATTTCCATACTTAAAACATTTAAGAGGTAACATGCCTTTATACTTGTCAGTTCCTCTCTTTAGCATTCTCACAAAGTTTGCTTCCATTTCATCTAGGCTCTCATCATCTAAATCTTCATCTACTACCTTTCATGTTTTAAATGGTGTCTCAATTTTTGCTTTGTCTTTACCAAACTTCCTCATCTTGAATGTTTTTAAGATGCCATACAACTATTCTCTAGCAAACTTTGACAGACCATAGGTTTCTTCAATAGCTGAAATCTTGTCACTATAATATTCTGATAAATTCCTCATGATCTTTTCTATCACATATGATGAACACAGAGAACCCTTGAGAGGGGGGATGAATCAGTGGTTCCTAAACTATTTGACTTTCTAAGCAACTTCAGAATACCAGTTAATCGCTTAAGCACCAAACAATCAAACATGTAATTCAAGAAGGAAAGCCAAAGAGATCAATCACACAAATACACCTCACAACACCAGATGTACGAGAAAAACCCAATGTGAGAAAAACCTCAGTGAGAAAAGCTGCTAGAGACTATTGCTCCAATCCAGCCTCACAGGTAAAACACTGAATTACAAGGATTTAGGGCACCAACCCAAGGAGCAGCAATCCCTTCTGATTTAGGGAACCAACCCAAGGAGTACCAACCCCTACACCAAGCTCCAACTTGGTCATTTATATTGAAATACAATTTAGATACAGTTAAGGCTTCTTGTTGCAAATGAATTTTGCAACTCTTGATTAAATATTCTACTATTGGTTCATAGTCTTTTCTCCTCCATTGAATCTAACACTACCGGTTGTGAGACTACTCTCTTTGATTCTTGGCCTCCATTATCTCTCTCTCTCTCATAGTATCACACCACATTGTGTCACACTTAGATGCTGCCACACCTTTCTGATTTGGCTTAACTTTCAAATTACAGTTATACCAGTACTCAATCACTGCCGGTTGAACCCTCTCACCGGTTTTCTTTCTCACTTCCTCTGCAACCTTCTTAGAATCAGTCCTAAGGCTAACAATTCTTCTTTTCACTTAATCTCTCTTTTCTCTTCTTCTATATAGCATCACCTTGCTCTATCTTGAGCTCATCTCTTTATACCGTGGTTTCTCACCAAAAAGCCATTCAAATTCAGAGCGGCTAGGGTTTCCTTTTCATGACACAATCTACATGAGATCCGATCCAGTCTGTCTTGGGTTGATCTCCTATACTACGGGGATGCATCTATACACATTTCCCATTACCCAATGCATACTTGATAAAGATAGTAATCGCGTACAAGATTTCCTACTTTCAAATCTATCGACTCATAGAACACTCAATTATTTCCTTTTTGATATCTTCTTGTGATCAGATTTCCTTTGCATTGATCTAGGCACCAACTACTCCCTGATCTACCTTGAGTCGCATCGGTTAGTTACAATCCCATGATTTGTGGTTGTTTCATTTATATCGACTGACCATTTCACCAACCGTGTCGATGGTGTCTTTATTGACCTCTACATATTTGCCACCTCGGCTCCACATGGCATCACCATGGTCAATCACTCAACTCACTGACACATAGTCGGTTCATACTTGAATATTCAGAAAACTCATACTAGTACATGCCTTTACCAGTGAGACCTTCTTCTTCTGTTAACCGGTAGTGCACACTATACCGATAACACATCTTCACCTCCAATGGTTTGTGATAACTTTAACATTCTGCCTCTTCATCATAAATAGGCAGCCAAATTCCAGACTGGTTTATTGCTCTACTAGTTTTTTCTCAACATGTTATCACACACACAACCTTCATCCCAGTTTATGCCTTACTAGTAAGCTTTCATTATGTTTGCACACTCTCATGTGAATTTCCATCATGTCGGTCCCTCCTTCTTTCTTACTGGTGTTCTTTCTTACTGACAACCTTGCCAAACCGGTTGACATCAATGACAACTTAATGCCAAAATGCCAACAATCTCCCCCTTTGGCATTGATGTCAACTTATCGCAAGATAATTCATACTGGTACATTTCTCCCCCTTTGACACAATGACAAAGGGTACTGTGCACTCCCCCTTTGATCCATACTAAGCTCCCCCTGAACCATATAAAGCCTTCTTAGACAGATCACACAACTCCCAACTTGTGTCGGAGGTACTCAAAAGTTCTTACCAATAATGGTTTGGTGAAAATGTCTGCTACTTGTTCTCCAGTAGGAACATAATCCATCCTCACCTCTTGTCCTTCAACCTTCTCTCTGAGAATATGATACTTTATAGCAATGTGCTTTGTTCTAGAATGCATTGTTGGATTCTTTTCTATGTTGATTGCACTCAAGTTGTCACACTGGATGAGAATAGGATCTGTGATATCCACCTATATGTCTTTGAGAGTCTTCTTCATCCAAAGCACTTGAGACTAGCATGTAGCAGCAACAATGTATTCAGCTTCAGTAGTAAATAGAGAGACTGAGTCCTGCTTCTTGCTATGCCAAGAGACCAACCAAACACCTAGAAAGAATGCACCAGCACTTGTGCTCTTTTGATCATCAATGCAACCTACCCAATCAGCATCAGTGTATGCTTCCAAGATTAAATCTCCTGGTTTAGGATACCACAATCCATAGCTGAGTGTCCCTTGTAGGTACCTAAAGATTCTTCTTACAACATTCATATGTGATTGCTTAGGTGCAACTTGGAATCTAGCCACCATGCATACTGCTTGAACTATATTCAGTCTTCTTCATCCAAAGCACTTGAGACCAGCATGTAGCAGCAACAATGTATTCAACTTCAGTAGTAAATAGAGAGACTGAGTCCTGCTTCTTGCTATGCCAAGAGACCAACCAAACACCTAGAAAGAATGCACCACCACTTGTGCTCTTTTGATCATCAATGCAACCTACCCAATCAGCATCAGTGTATGCTTCCAAGATTAAATCTCCTAGTTTAGGATACCACAATCCATAGCTGAGTGTCCCTTGTAGGTACCTAAAGATTCTTCTTACAACATTCATATGTGATTGCTTAGGTGCAGCTTGGAATCTAGCCACCATGCATACTGCTTGAACTATATTCAGTCTTCTTCATCCAAAGCACTTGAGACCAGCATGTAGAAGCAACAATGTATTCAACTTCAGTAGTAAATAGAGAGACTGAGTCCTGCTTCTTGCTATGCCAAGAGACCAACCAAACACCTAGAAAGAATGCACCACCACTTGTGCTCTTTTGATCATCAATGCAACCTACCCAATCAGCATCAGTGTATGCTTCCAAGATTAAATCTCCTGGTTTAGGATACCACAATCCATAGCTACGTGTCCCTTGTAGGTACCTAAAGATTCTTCTTACAACATTCATATGTGATTGCTTAGGTGCAGCTTGGAATCTAGCCACCATGCATACTACTTGAACTATATTCAGTCTTGAAGCAGTTAGATACAATAGACTTCCTATCATGGATCTGTACAGAGTCTGATCCACCTTCGGTGATTCATTATTCTTGCTCAATTTACTGTCAGTCACCATGGGGGTACTTACCGGTTTACAATCTTCTAGTTGGAATTTCTTCAACATCTCCTTTGCATACTTGATTTGTGAGATAAAGATTCCTTTATCTTGCTATAATATCTGCAAACCAAGGAAGTAAGTCAATTCACCAAGCATTGACATCTCAAATTCTAACTGCATCTGATTAGCAAATTCTTTCCAGAGGGTGTCCTTGTTGCCTCCAAAGATAATGTCATCTACATACACAACCATAATGATCATGTGGTTCCCATATTTCTTTATGTACAAATTTCTATTAGCACTTCCCTTTTTGAATCCCTTCTCCTTCGGGTATTGATCTAATCTTGAATGCCATGCTCTAGGAGCTTGCTTTGGACCATACAAGCCCTTCTTCAACCAGAACACAAATGTCTCATCATCATGCAACATAAACCCTTTTGGTTGCTCCATGTACACTTCTTCTTCCAAATTTCCATTTAGGAAGGCAGATTTTACATCCATTTGGTATACTTTATAACCCTTGTAGGCAGAGAAGGCTAGAAACATTCTAATTGCTTCTAATCTAGCTACTGGTGTAAATGTTCCTTCAAAGTCAATCTCCTCTACCTAAGAGTATCCTTTGCACACTAGTCTAGATTTATGCCTAACAATCTTACCTTCTTCATTCATCTTATTCCGGTAGACCAATTTTGTGCCAATGATGTTCTTGTCTTCTGGTTTAGGGACTAATTCCCAAGTCTTGTTCTTCTCAATCTGCTGTAGTTCTTCTTCCATGGCATCCATCTATTCTTGTCTTTTGCTAGCCTTATTGAATGTTTTGGGTTTAACTTCATTCATGAGGCAGAGGTTGACTTGTTCATCATTCCAGGCAAGTCTTCTTCTAGTCTACACACCATCACTCTTATTTCCCAGAATTTGCTCTTTTGGGTGATTCAGCTGTACATACCAGTTGGGGGCCTTCTTGGATGCTTCCTCTGGTTCAATGTCTGACTGAGCTTCATCATCTTCATCACCAGAGTTATCATACCAGTTAATCTATAGTTGACATCCTTTGTGCATATCCTCATCAACTTTTACATGCACACTCTCAACGAATCTTCTTAGTCTTTTGTTGTAGCATTTGTAGGCCTTGTTGTTTGATGAGTAACCAAGGAAGATTCCTTCATCACTCTAGGAGTCAAAACTTCCTAGACCATGCATATCTTTCTTGATAAAGAATTTTCTTCCAAATACTTTGAAGTATTTGATTGATGGCTTCTGGTCATACCACAGCTCTTAAGGTGTCATTTTTTTGTTTAACCTTAATTGAACCCAGTTCAAAGTATATGCAGCAATATGAACAACTTCCTTCCAATATCTGTTTGATAGACTAGCCTCATTTAACATGGTTTTGGCCATCTCCTTGACTATCTTGTTCTTCCTTTCTACCACACCATTTTGTTGTGGTGTCTTAGGAGCTAAGTATTTCCTTCTAATTCCATGTTTTTCACAAAAATCTTCAAATTCATTTGAAGTAAACTCTCCACCCCAGTTTGATCTTAGGGATTTTAACCTGCACCCACTTTCTTTCTCCACCATCTTCCTAAAGATCTTGAATCTCTCAAATTCTTGTGATTTATCTTGCAGTAAGGTGACCCATGTCATTCTTGAGTAATCATCAATGAAGAGCATAACATATCTTTCATGTACAAGTGCTCTTGTCCTAGTTGGACAACACAGATCTATATGCACAATTTCAAGTGGTCTTGAGGTGTTGTGCTCTTTTGTCCTGAAGCTCACTTTGGTTTGCTTACCTTTTACACATTCATCACAAAATGTGCTTACCGGTTTGATGATGGGTGGAATATTCCTCACACGCCCCTTTCTGCTTACTGCAACTAGGCTATCAAAGTTTATGTGACCTAATATTTGGTGCCACAACCAACTTTCATCTACTTGTCCTAACATACATTGGGACTCATAGCATTCCTTCAGATTATAAACATTTCTATCTATTCTCTTTCCTTTTGCCACAACTTGACCAGTATTGTCTTTCTTTATCTGGCAATTGGTTGAGTCAAAGGTGAATTTGTAACCTTTGTCACACATCTGACTAACAATCAATAGATTATGCTTAAGGCCTTCCACATAATATACATCATGTGCCTTCAATTTTCCATCAATACTTAGAGTGCCTTTTCCCTTTATTTTGATTAAAGAGTTGTCACCAAACCTTACTAAACCACCATTCCAGTCTTCAAGTTTGATGAATTTCCTTTTGTCACCACTCATGTGGTTTGAGCAACCACTATCTACAACCCATAGATTTTTCATTCTGTACTATGAGACTTGATTCTACCTTTTCCTTTTCTTTCTCAATCCATACCATTTTGGTTTCCTTCTTCTTGTCAGTTGCTATATTGTGCTTAGATTCAATTACTAGTTCTTGATCAAGATTTGTCTTCTTCTACTTGATCTTCTAGTTTTTACACAACTTTTCTATGTGTCCAAACTCTTGATAGTTATAGCATTTTACATCTTCATATAAGGGAATATCCTTAAAATTGTTTTGGGATACCAATTTATTTTTCCTACATTCAAAACTCTTATGACCATATCCATTGCACTGATAGCAGACAACATTCATATCATAGAGTGCATTAAATGGATTTCTACTTTCATAACTCATAGGGGGCTTATTGATTATTCTACGGTCAGCCATTATATGCCCAAATTTGTTACACTGGTAACAATAACCATGAAAGTTTGAAACATACCGGTTAGGTAGCCTTGGTCTTGAATGGGACTGCCTCATCGAGGGTCTTCCCTTCATGTTGTTGGATCTAGTGAAACCTTCATGATCAACCCTTGCATTTCTCCTTAGATCTACATGTTGATACAAGAAGTGTGGCCTCCTGTTCATTGTTGTATATCAATTTGAGTAGCAATTTCCAATAGCATCTGCATATGTATTTTTTTTTGGTATCCTTGCCTATAGTGAATGCCTTCTTTTCTTTACCTTCAAAAGAAGAGGTGAACTTTATTTCTTTGTATGATTTATCTTTCGGGGTTGAACTTTTACCTACTTCAAAGCCTAAACCACCAGTGTCTTTGGATTGCTTATGTTTGCTCAGCATCTTTTCTAAGGCCTCGGTGTTGCCTTCATATTTTCTCATTATTTTTTATTTCTTCCTTACTTTCTTCAACCTCCTTTCTGAGATTCACTATCTCTTCTTCCAACTCTTGATGCTCCTTTTCCTTCTTTGTCAGATCAGAGGATGTAGCTTCACATATCCTCTTAGTTTCTTCCAGCTGCAATTTCAAGTTAGATATAACTTAACTGGACTCATCCAGGGATTGCTTCAAGAGATCTTGTTGATGTACTATAGAAAGCTTGACCTTTTTGAGTTCTCTTCTTGTTTTTTTGAATTCCTCAAGAGCACTGATAAGTTCACCTTCCAAGTCCACCTTAGCCTCAATATTCTCCTCTTCCTCATCTTCATCAACTAGTTCACCAAGTGCCATGAAGAGATTGACTTTTCTATCATTCTCATGGTAATCATCTTCTGATGCATTTTCTTCATCTGTTGTATCATCCTCAATAGTATATAGACTGTTCTGATTCTGGTAGCCTTTCCTTCCTTGCTAGTAGTCATTTCTTTCTCTATCTTTTTCGACTGATTTTCTAAACTCTCTTGACTCATCTCCTCCAGTTTCTTTGTGAGGACAATTAGTAGCAAAGTGTCCGACCTTCCTATAGTTGAAAAATTTAAGTGGTAGCTTTCCTTTATACCAATCAGATTCTCTTTTGAGCTTGTTGGCATATGGACACTCCAATGAGACATTGTATGTGATTGAAGGTTTTGTCATTGATGGAAACCTTGCAATCCTATGGCACCGGCAAGACATCATACCGACAAAGCATTACACAGGCAACCGTGCAATCCTATGGCACCAGCAAGACATTATATCAGCAAAGTATAACATAGGCAAGATAGTGCACCGACATCAACAGATCACTCTACACCAACACCGGCATAAAAGAAAAGATGTATACCGGCACTGAGGCCGATAGGATTTTTGTTATGTAATATTTTGTTTTATTATTGTAAGCCGACTTGGCAAATTGTAAAATGACTCTTGTATGTAAAGGAGATCATTGTAGACATTTGGAGAAGTGATGTAAGGAGCATAAATAAAATTATTAGGTAGACCTAATGTGCGAATTATAGGTCAAGGGTATATGTAAAGAACAGAGCAAGAACCGGTACTGAATCTGGCATTTTAGATGCTATTGTAAAGCAGTACAAGTCATTGGATTAATATAATCCTTATTGTAAGTCAGTGTGACTTCCCATTGAGCAGTGAGCTCTAGGCAGTTGGCCTTCCTACATGTGCAGGCCCCTATTGTAAGTAATATTCTCTTATTGTCCAGTGAGTGAATATTGTGGGTCACAAATCCCACTGAGGTTTTTCCCACATTAGGTTTCCTCGTTAAACATCTCGTGTTATGGTGTACTTTTCATGTGGATATTCTTGATTCTATTTATTGCATTATTTCTTGCATACCGGTACACTGTTATATTATGTTCTGCGGGTTTTAACTTAAGAAATTCTTATTACTGATTAGATACTGATTCATCCCCCCCCTCTCAATATCTGTGGGACCCCTAACAATTGGTATGAGAGCTTGGTCTTCTATTTTCAGAAGCCTAACATCTTGAGGAAGATCTTGACACCGGTAAAGATGGAAAATCTGATAAAGCAACTTGAAGGAGCTCTTACAGACTATGATGCAGAGAAATTGAAAAATATCAAATTAGAAGATGATTTGAGAGCTGCTCAAGATATCATTCGGGCACTTCAAGAAAATTTTACTATTGCAAGAAATAAGAGAAGAGAACTTTGTGAAAAATTGCAAAATGAGAATGATGAAAAGAAATCACTCAATGACATGATAAGCAAGTTGAAACAAGAGATCATGACAACAAAAATGAAATGCAGGATATGACTATGAGATTTTGCAAAGAGATTGAGGATAGAAAGAAGAATGAAGAAGAATTGACCAGAAGACTAAGTGATGCAGAAAATAAGAACACAAGACTTAGCTATGAAAATGACATGTTGAAGATAGATCTGATGCATACTCAGAATGACTCAAATGAACTGATGAGACAAAAATAAATCTTGGAAAGGGAATTCGAAACTGCAAATCTACCACATGTGTATTGGAGAGAGGCAGTTAGCACTGCTGTCTATACATTGAACAAAGTTCACATCAAAGGTGAAACCGGTAAGACCAATCATGAACTATGGTTTGGTAATACTCCTACTCTTAAGTATTTCAGAATTTTTGCAAGTAAATGTTATATTAGAAGAGATGAGTATATCGGAAAATTTGATCCTAGAAGTGATGAAGGAATATTTCTTGGTTATTCATCTAAGAGCAAGGCATATAGATGTTTTAATAAAAGATTGCAGAAAATTGTTGAAAGTACAAATGTAAAGATTGATGAACAATTCAGAGGAACTTCAAGGTATATAGACTCTAAATCGGCAACAAAAATTGTGACAAATGAACCTATACTTAATCCACCGGTACAGAATGAAGATCCGGTTATCCTGGTATCATCAGAAGATTCCACAATAATTGAAGAACAACAGCAAACTAAGACACCCCGGTATGTAAGATTGAATCATTCTGAAGATCAGATAATTAGAAACAAATTCAAAGGAGTTATGACAAGAGGAAGATTGGCAAATGAAGAGGTATGTCTCATTTCTCAAATTGAACCATCATCTATCAATGAGGCATGTGAAGATAAATTTTGGATTAAAGCTATGGAAGAATAATTAGGACAAATTGAGAAGAATAATACTTGGACATTAGTTCCCCGGCCTAAAGATAAAAATGTAATTGGAACTAAATGGGTATTTAGAAATAAACTTAATGAAGATGGTAAGGTTGTCAGAAATAAAGCAAGACTAGTGTGTAAGGGATATTCTCAGAAAGAAGGAGTTGATTACAATGAAACCTTTGCCCCGGTAGCCAGAGTTGAGGTAGTTAGATTATTCTTGGCTTTTGCAGCTCACAAGGATTACAAAGTTTATCAAATGGCTATTAAATGTGCATTTTTGAATGGAGATCTTGAAGAAGAAGTATATATTGAACAACCTGATGGATTTTCTTTGACAGGTGACAATAATATGGTTTGCAGGTTAAGAAAAGCTCTGTATGGATTGAAACAAGCCCCAAGAGCTTGGTATGCAAGATTGGATAAGTATCTTTTGAAGATTGGTTTTACTAAAGGAAATGCAGATAGAAACTTATACTACAAAGTAACTAATGATGACATCTTGATTATTGAAGTATTTGTTGATGATATAATCTTTGGAGGAGAAGATGGATTATGTAAGGAATTTTCACTTGAAATGCAGCAAGAATTTGAAATGTCTATGATTGGAGAAATAAAATTCTTTTTAGGTTTGCAAATTTCTCAAACTAATAAAGGTATATTTTTGAGTCAATACAAGTACTTGAAAGAATTACTAAAGAAATTTGGGATGGAGAACTCTAAACCAGTAAGCACACCTATGACTACAAATGACAAATTATCTCAAAGGGATGAATCTACACCTATTAATCCAACTAGATAAAAATCTATGATAGGAGGTTTACTATATTTGACACAAACCAGGCCTGATATTATGAATGTAGTATGTATTGTTTCTAGATTTCAGAGTAATCCTAGGGAAAATCATGAATCAGTAGTGAAAAGGATTTTCTGGTACTTACAAGGCACAACAAATCTTGGATTATGGTATCCTAAAGATGAAAACTTTGATCTATGTGCATACACATATGCAAATTGGGTAGGAGATATAGATGATAGAAAGAGCACCACTGGAGGAGCATTCTTTCTTGGAAAGAGATTAGTTTCTTGGTTGAGTAAGAAACAAAGTTGTACATCTTTATCAACAGCAGAATCAGAATATGTTGCAGCAACAACTAACTGTACATAGGTATTATGGCTTAAGCAAATGTTGAAAGACATAAAGGTAAAATGCAAGGAACCTATTACTATATATTGTCATAACACTGCAGCAATTGATATATCTAAGAATCCGGTATTACATTCTCAAACAAAACATGTTTCTATCAAACTGAATTTTCTAAGGGAAAAAGTTGAAGAAAAGGAGATAAAACCGGTTTATGTGAATACTAAAGAACAACTTGCAGATATTTTCACAAAACCTTTACCTAAGGAGACTTTTGAGTATCTCAGAGATTAGCTTGGAGTCATACCACCACCGGTAGAGACTTAGACAGTTGATGATTGTCATCAACTGGCAGAATTAAATGGACAAATATTTTATTCCGGTATTTGATGAGGAAGCTACTTCTCAGGGGGAGTAGTTGGTATATTGAATTGGTTGGTATTTTGTATGAACTTGACCTTTTGTGACTTTGGCATTTGATGTCAAAGGGGGAGAGATATCTATGGAAAAACACATTATCTTTTTGGGGAGAGATTTTATAAAACACATTTAAGGAGAGATTGGTATTGAAAATAATCTTTGGATAAACACATGTTACTCCCAGGGGGAGAAATGGAGATTGTTGGTTTTTATTTTTGGTATTTCCATTTTGGCACTTTGATGGTTTTTCCATCCTGTGTTGCCATCAATGCCAAAGGGGGAGTAGTGGGATGGGAAAGTTCAAAACACAGGAATCATATGCTCAGGGGGAGCTCTAACATTTTTGGTAACATTTTTGGAATGCACATTTTTGGATACTTTTTGAAATTTCTCATGAGTGTTGCCATCAATGCCAAAGGGGGAGATTGTTGGCATATGGACACTCCAATGAGACATTGTATGTGATTGAAGGTTTTTTCATTGATGGCAACCTTGCAATCCTATGGCACCGGCAAGAAATCATACCGGCAAAGCATTACACAGGCAACCGTGCAATCCTATGGCACCGGCAAGACATTATACCAGCAAAGTATAACATAGGAAGACAGTGCACCGGCATCAACAGATCACTCTACACTGGCACCGGCATAGAAGAAAAGATGTATACCGGCACTGAGGCCGACAAGATTTTTGTTATGTAATATTTTGTTTATTATTGTAAGCCGACTTGGAAAATTGTAAAATGACTCTTGTATATAAAGGAGATCATTGTAGACATTTGGAGAAGTGATGTAAGGAGCATAAAGAAAATTATTAGGCAGACCTAATGTGTGAATTATAGGTCAAGGGTATATGTAAAGAACAAAGCAAGAACTGGTATTGAATCTGGCATTGTAGATGCTATTGTAAAGTAGTACAAGTCATTGGATTAATATAATCTTTATTGTAAGTCAGTGTGACTTCCCATTGAGTAGTGAGCTCTAAGTAGTTGGCCTTCTTGCATGTGCAGGCCCCTATTGTAAGTAATATTATCTTATTAGCTAGTGAGTGAATATTGTGGGTCACAAATCCCACTGAGGTTTTTCCCACACCGGATTTCCTCGTTAAACATCTTGTGTTATGGTGTACTTTTCATGTGGATATTCTTGATTTTGTTTATTGCATTATTTCTTGCATACCGGTACACTATTATATTATGTTCTGCAGGTTTTAACTTAAGAAATTCTTATTACCGGTTAGATACTGATTCACCCCCCCTCTCAATATTAGTGGGACCCCTAACAGAGCTTCTTCACAAAGTTTTCTACTTCTACATCAGAATCTTCACTAGATTCTTTATGAGTAGCTGCATCTTTCCCCTTTTTAGTGATGTTGAATATTGCTTCTTTCCTTAAGGAGGTGTCACCAGTTGTTCTCATCTCATAGGCTGTCAATGAGCCAAATAATTCATCCATTGTAAAGGTTTTCAGGTCATTGGCTTCTTCTATGGAAGACACCTTAGTATCATACTTGGTTGTGAGAGACCTAAGTACCTTCTTGACAAGATTTTCATCTGCAATCTCTTCACCAAGTCCTCTGATGGTGTTCAAAGTTTCATCAAATCCATGAAGATAGTCTGCAACCTTTTCATCATCTTTCATCTTGATGCTTTCAAGTTGGCCCCTTAGTTCTTGCAGCTTGGCCTCTTTGACTTTTGCATCTCCTTCAAACAACCTCTGCAATTTATCCCAAGTCCTTTGCTGAAACATAGTGCATGACTTTGACAAACTCATTATCAGACAACTCACTCAAGATAGCATGTTTGGCCTTTGCATTGTTTTCATTTTCCATTTTGGCATCCGAATCATTGGGAGGAACACTAGGAACATCATAAAAATTCTTGACAAACATCCACACATCAAAACCCAGAGATAAAATGTAGGTCTCCATTCTTCTGCTCTAGAAGGCATAATTAGAACCATCAAACATGGGAGATTTTGAGGAAGCAAACTCATTTCTTTCCATTGTGTTCAAGGTCCAAAAACTACCCAAGGTTTAATGATAACTGGAAACCTAGGCTCTGATACCAATTTATGAACATAGAGCACCATTGAGAGGGGAGTGAATCAGTGGTTCCTAAACTATTTGATTTTCTAAGTGTGATGCTAAAAATGTGGTTAGTATAAGAGGCATACACATATAATGAGACAATAAAAACATAATTGAAAAGCTTAATTGAAAAACTAAATCAAAGATGCAAACCATAAGCCTTCCTTGAAATGTCCCATTTTCCTCTATTCTTGAGGACTTTGAAGGTGTTGGATTGATGGGCTCTCAGCAGAGCAATGACCTCCAAAGTGACAACTCAAGAGTTGAGTAGCTAATTGATCATGATTGACTATGGAGATGATATGAAATGCATGATTTAAGAAACTAGACTAGCATGCTATGATAAATCTAAAAGCTAATTACTAGATAATTGAAATGAAAATTGCCTATAGTAATGATGCCTAAATTGATATTAGATGGGATCCTTATTGCTCCAAAATGAGGGGTATTTATAGGATTTCCAAGGCCAAAGATGAGGTGGCAAGAATCGACGATCCAGATTTGATCTGAAGATATCAAGGGTCAAGATTGAGGAAGTTGGAGAAGAGGTTGGAGGAAGGGACACTTGTCATCTCTGTGGTGAGAAGTGTCAAGGAGCCTTGCTCATGAGAGGGCAAGTGTCCAAGGTAGGAGACATGTGGCAAAAGTGC
This sequence comes from Cryptomeria japonica, assembly GCF_030272615.1. NCBI lineage: Eukaryota > Viridiplantae > Streptophyta > Pinopsida > Cupressales > Cupressaceae > Cryptomeria > Cryptomeria japonica. Next base: position 433,836,525 of record NC_081414.1, read on the forward strand.
CATGCGTCTCAAGGAGAGAATATCCACACCATGAGAGGTTGGGATAAGGAGGTTAGAATGTGCAAGATAGGATAGGTTTAGTTAGACCCAAGATTAGTTTGAATGGGTTAAGTTAGGGGATGTTTAGGCTGGGTGGTGAAAGTTAGGAGCCATGTGCTCATTTGAATTTAGAAATTCAAATAATTGGAAAATGACAATTAATCTCAACAAACTTGAGTTTGTTAACCTTAATTAGGGATTAGAAGAATTGATTAGTATGGGGAGACATTAATTAATCAAAGGGGGATGTGAGATGAACTATATAAATAGATCATTTAGATTTATTTACTAGTAGATGAATAGAGAAATTAATTAAATTGCTTGTAAATTCAATTAATTAGGAAGGGGAATTAATCAAATATCTGCATATTTAATTAACTAGCTTTAGACCATTTTTAGGTATATACATTTTTCCTCTCTTTGAAGCGATGTGTGATGACATGTTGATTCAAAGAAAGCTTGATTTGATGATGTTGTTGATATTGATTTTGATAGGATGCAGATTTGATCTTGATTGGATGCGGATTTGGTTTCGATGTGATACTGATTTGATTCAGAGATGATGAATCTCGATATGATGTTGATTTTGATCTTGGAGATGATAAATCTTGATATGATGCGGTTTCGCTTTTGGAGATGATAAATCTCGATATGATGCGGTTTCAATTTTGGAGATGATAAATCTTGATATGATGCCCCAGACTCTGGTTGATAAAAATTGATGTGAGGATGCCCCCTCGGGAGATGAATCGGATAATTTTTGAATGATTTTGAATTTTTCACGATTTTTTTATTTTTTTGAAATTTTTGAAATTTTATTTGTAAATTTTAATGATTTTATGATTTTTAGAGTCAATCCAATTCATTTCCCAATAAGAAATTTGAAAATATTGTCCTGCCAGGTTGATTAGTTGATTAGATGATTAAAAATAAGTGGAATAAAAATCCCACTTAAATGCCCCATTATCGGTTTAAAAAGGTGAATTCATTTTTCCACTCCTCATTTGTGCACTGTAGTTGTTGGAGAAAAATTGCTCTAAAGGAAAGAAATGGCGATCCCATATCACCAGTATAGGTTCGAGCGAGTTCGGTGATAAGAGCGTCCTCCGGCATACGGTCCACTAGTACGTACTTCAAGAAAACCTAGCTTTGTTGATTTTTTAAAAAAAATTAGCTGTTAGCATAAAAAATCATTTTTTTTAGCATTTTCGTCTGATGGGTTGGGAAAAAAATTGCATTTTTGAGATGGGTTTTTCGATTAGTGAAATGGGTTTTTCGGATTTAAAAAAAAAAAATCCATTCGCATCTCAAAAAAAATAATTTATACATGCATTTTTTTTCTTTTTTTTTTTTGACTGAGTTTTTCGATTTTTGAATTTGATGATTAGATGATGATTTTCGCAATTTTTTATTTCAATTTGGCGATTGGTTGATGAGTTTTTCAATTTTTTGATTCTTCAAATTTGTTGTCAATTGGATTTGATTTTTGAAAGGGTAGGATTTAATTTGATTTTTTGATTTTTGATAGGGTAAGATTTGATTAGCTATCTAATTGATAAAATTAGATGCTCCTGATTGTTAAATTTGCTGATCAGTTCTGATTATCTCGATGCATGCGCGAGATGAGATAAGATTGATAATGACCTCATGATAGATGAACGTCATTGATAGGGGCCCAATGAGATTTGATAAAAATCTCAATTGAGAAAAATAGACCGATAGATAGATTGATTTGATAGATAGATAAATTAAGAAACTGATATGATGAAATGATTTGATTGTAGGAGCACTTTAGCATTCTTCAATCTCAGGAGTGTTTCCCGAAGACATGGTTGCTGATGCCCCGCCTTAGTCAGGCGGAGCAAGATCACATTAGCAGATGTGGTCTGTCTTCCCTTCTTGACATGCCTCGACCTCTGATAAACCAGGGATTACTGACAGCTTTAGCAGAGCACTGGCATAGTGAACATAACACGTTTCACTTGCCGACTGGAGAGATTATGATGACACCCGAGGATGTCTACCAAATTTTGTGGATCCCTGTGATGGGTGATTTAGTATATTATGATCTCAACGAGCGGGGTGGGACAGAGGCACTTTGTTGTGTGTTTGAGGATGACGAGATCGGTGGGTATGATATTGCATGGCAGGAGATGTTAGAGCTAGGGTATGCCACGTTACCAACTATACTTGCTGGATTCATTGGATGCTTCCTTTGTCCTGATCATAGGTCAAAGGGATTATCTGTTGGATGGGGTCGTCTGCTTGAGCAGATGGTGACAGAGGGGACCCGATTTTCATGGGGATCATGTATGTTAGCACATTTGTATCATGGTTTGCACCGAGTTGTATTCCAAGGATCAGCTACGTTATCAGCAAGGGTGAATTTGCTTCAGATATGGGCCTGGGAGCATTTACCTATCACACGACCATTGGTAGACAGAGAGAGACCTGTAGGTAGACCTTATGCTGACGGGTATCTTGGTGTCATTGTCTAGCAAAAGCTGGACAAATTAGAGTAGTGGAGACAAACTTTGGATGACCTAGATACTGTGATATGGAGGCCATATAGGGACTACAAAATTTGGCCCAAGGATGCAGCAGAGATGTCATATGTATTCATGACGCGATATCTGATTGGCTCGACACCTTACGTCATCGAGCGATTTCCTTGTATGAGGGTGTTGAGACAGTATGGTAGGATATAGGGGATACCACAGGGTACAACTCATTATGCTCATCGAAGATTGGATGTGGCTACTTGGGGGTCTTCTATTTCATATGACCATGCCTGTGCAGAGTATCGATCATTGGGGCCTATGGATTGGGTTATCTTCTAGGTGTGATGGATAGCAGGATGACACATGAGTACGTTGTGTATTGTATTGCACATAGGTTTTCGAGGCTGACATGTCCAGATGAGCTAGAGCTATTGTTAGATGAGGATGATGAGAGGCCATGACGTAGAGCTCATAGACGACAGAGGGGTGGTAGAGACAGAGATGATAGCAGAGATGGAGATGGATATGGAGGAGATGTAGGAGATCAGGGTGTTGGGGATGATGATGGGGGAGATGATGATAGGGGGAATGGGGGAGATGATGATGAGGGAGATGTTCGAACAGTGGGAGTGGTAGCGATAGGCACACCATGAGCTAGTAGTTCCAGATCTGCTAGGGATGTATACACAGATTGGATGGCCCGAGTGGTCAGACGCAAGAGATCAGGTCTAGGGGATCAGGAGCATCAAGTTCTAGAGTAGGAGGGACCCCCAGTTGAGCAAGTACCTACAATAGTATCATGGGCCGAGCAGCCACAGGTAGAGGCACCTTGGCGGATCCTCATTAGGATGTCATCGCATCAACAGTAGGCTCATATTACAGACTTACAAGCTCAGGTTCAGCAGCTAAAGAGTCGACTAGCAGAGAGGGACTCTCAAATGGCCCAGCTAGAGACTCGGATGGCTTCTCTCCTAGTCGAGAGAGACGCAACTATGGATAGGTGTCGGCAGGCTAAGACACAGGTACAGTTGCCAGGAGGGTCTACTTTAGGGAAGAGTTCCCTGAAGATGATGCGCCAGGGGATCCGAGAGGCTGAGTATTATAGGACATTATATTTCACTACTATTCCTCCTGAGCGAAGGGCTCCAGGATTTTCACAGCTGAGTAGGAGATCGGAACAGAGCCAAACTAAGAGTCGAGGAGTGACAGGGCCACTTTAGATAGCTCCCCCAAGTGGGGACTCAGGTACAGGGGTACTAGCTAGTGCTACTCTACCTGCCACATCAGGATAGAGTTCTGCTCCACATCCGAGTGGTCACACTGATATGGGACATTGATCTATTTATGTACACACCTTTTTGTGATGAGGTATTGATGATTCCTATGATGTATATTTGTGATGTATCTCATATATTTTGTGATATCATTGTACCTTGGACATTGATCTTGTTTTGATGATATGATATGCAATCGATCCTATTCATTCTACATGACCTATGAGATGATGGATGCATTCTATTTGGTATATTATTATGATGTGCAGTTACTTTCATGATGTATGCTTGATGTATGCTTTAATTTCTATATGCTTATAAATTCTATATGATGAATATATGATGATGCAGTATTTACATGATATATGCAAATGCAAATATGTATGGTGATGCTTATAATTTCTATGTGATGTATGTGCGATTGCAGTGCTTTCTATGTTTATGATATTTTTTTATGATTTTCTCATGCATGTTAAAATGAGATGGATGCAATGCAATGCAATGGTGTTATTTTATATGATTTGAGATTTGATGAATGTCATGCAATGATCCTATTAAATGAATTAATGATTTGATGCTTTATATGAATGATGCCTTGGTATGCAATGGTTACTTGAGATGAACTAACTTATCATGCAGGATGAATGAATTAATTATTTTTGTTATTGTCCAATGTACTCAATCACGTAATAAGAGAGATAACACCATGTTAGATTTGGCCTTGGAAAAGATGAGCATTATGATCCCATGTAGAATGAAATGCAAATCTATCTTAAAATACAATGCAATGCAGTGATCAGACCGGTCATGGAGTCATTGCTTTGTTTCATCATTGAGCCTTTAAAATGTGGGAAGTGAGTGCAAACATCAATGGTATAATTGAACCAAGATGACCAGAGTGTTGCTTGCATAAAACAGGAAGTATTAACCATTTCTATATGCAAGTCCAAAATGTCTTCCATGATATTCTGATGATCATTTCCTTAGATAACTTTGCACATATTAATGATTAATTTACAGACAGTAGACAAGAAAAATATTATGTTCCTTCCTCGTTCCTCTAGTCAAAGACATCCTGGAGTTACTCAGAAATCGTGATAGTGAAAATCCAAATAAAAATTGTTGAACCATTATTGCCAAAGTGTTAAGATCATGAGTCAAGATATATCATCCATTGATATGTTTTTTGTTATGTTTAGATTGATATGTGATAGTTAATGGTTGATAATGTGATCTTATGTTCAATGTTGGATGTGTCTTAGTTTTTCGCTTGACAAGTGTTGTCTGACTGTTGTTCTACCTGCTTTGATTAAGCTCAAAATGTTAGGATTCCCACAGATACTGAGAGGGGGGGGGGGGTGAATTAGTATCTAACTAGTAATGAGTATTTCTTAATTTGAAACATGCAGAACATAAAATAGTAGTATATCGGTATGCAAGAATTAATGCAATAAACAGAATCAGAAACATCCACATGAAAAGAACACCATAACACAAGATGTTTAATGAGGAAACCTGGTGTGGGAAAAACCTCGGTGGGATTTGTGACCCACAATATTCACTCACTGGCCAATAAGAGAATATTACTTACAATAGGGGCCTGCACATGCAGGAAGGCCAACTTCCTAGAGCTCACTGCTCAATGAGAAACCACACTGACTTACAATGAGGATTATACTAATCCAATGACTTGTACTGCTTTACAATAGCATCTCCAATGCCAGATTCAGTACCAGTTCTAACTTTGTTCTTTACATATACCCTTGACCTATAATTCGCACATTAGGTCTGCCTAATAATTTTCTTTATGCTTGCTACATTACCTCTCTAAATGTCTACAATGATCTCCTTTATATACAAGAGTCATTTTACAATTTGCCAAGTCGGCTTACAATAATAAACAAAATATTACATATCAAAAATCCTGTCGGCCTCTATGCCGGTATATATCTTTTCTTCTGTACCGGTGCCAGTGTCGGTGCCGGTGTAGAGTGATCTTGTTGATGCTGGTGCACTGTCTTGCTTGTGTAATGCTTTGTCGGTATGATGTCTTTCTGGTGCCATAGGATTGCAAGGTTTCCATCAATGACAAAACCTTCAATCACATACAATGTCTCATTGGAGTGTCCATATGCCAACAATCTCCCCCTTTGGCATTGATGGCAACACTCATGAGAAATTTCAAAAAGTATCCAAAATGTGTAGTCCAAAAATTTACCAAAAATGTTTAAAAATATGAAGGGCTCCCCCTGAGCATATGATTTCTGTCTTTGAACTTTCTCATCCTACTACTACTCCCCCTTTGGCATCAATGACAAAGGTTGTCAAGATGTTAGTAGAGTTTGTAGTTACATCTGTCCATATCCTCAACCCTGTAGTTGGGTAGTTATTATCTGAAAAAGATCGCCCAAAATTAAGTTTATACTATCCATAAACTTTTTTCTATCTTTTATTGTTGTTTCAGTCCTCTTCACAGTACCGGTGAGATGTTGCAATTGCTCTACGGGTGTTTTACTTCCATGTGCTAATGCCTCTAAGATTTCCTTCCACAGAGATGCTAGATAGTCCAATCTTGGACTTAGTTTAGATCTCAAGTGTTTTGCCTTGTTTATTATTCTCTCTTTCTCTCTTTCATGTTTAAGCAATTCTTCCTCAAAATTTGCTAACTTATCTTCAAAAATAGATAGTGAATCCGGTGAGTTGACAAAATTGTCTGCAAGCTTATTTATCTCATCCTGTGTCTTGCTTATTTTCTTGTCAATATCTACAATCAAGAAGTTTGTTTTGCATGTGTCTTTATACAGATTTTTATACTCTTTCAACAAACTACATAGTTCTAGTAGAAGTGTGTCAAAGTCTCTATTACACTTCTTTATTTCTTCATCAAAGAATTTTTGTTTCTCCTTTTCTACCATGTCCTTTACTGATTCTTCCTTTATTTTCTCAATATTTCCAGAAATGTATTTACATAAAGTATCCAATTTTCCTAAAGAATCTTTATTATCTATATTACAATTAGGAGCAATTATCTTCAAAATTGGTATTGAATCATCTATTGCTTTATAAGCCTGTGAACTGCAGTCAGTTATTTTCTTAATGGATTCAAGTAATACCTCAGTCACATTGGTTGACTTGAATGTTGATGATGATCCAAGAGTCTAAGTGCCGGTGGAAATAATCATACTTGTATTGACCTCTGGTAGGTCAGTTTGTGTTTTCATTTCTTTTAGCATTGGTTTTCCTACTTCATTGCTTATCGGTGGCATTGTTTCCTTGTGAGCCTGTTCCGGAGCCTTTAGGTCTGTTGGTTTCTCTATTTGTGCCTCAGATTCCATCTTTTTCCCTGTATCCTCTACTGATTGCTCTATATCTCCTATTACCAGAGGCTCTTTAGCCATATCTGACTTTTTAGTTGTATCTTTATCAACTGTTATGTTGATCTTTTGGGTATCAACATTTATAGTGTATAGGACTTTAGGATTTGGATTGCTATCCTCTACATCCATGCTTTCTGCTGCCGGTTGGTCTTCAATGGTTGTAATTTTCACAGGTGGAGGTAGGTTTTCTTTAACCTTTATGCTTGGAGGTCCACCAACTTTGCCTTTCCCTTTGTCCTTATCCTTTTGATATACCTTAATAGGCTTGGGATTCCTATATTCTTCTTGTTTTTCCTTTTCAACCAGGAATATGTCCCAACCATCTTCTGTTTCCTCTGTATCTTTTGTAACTCTTCCTGCCATCAGTGAAATATGCCGGTGTGCAGTGTAGAAAACTGTTCGGTTTGCCTGAGCAATCAGATCATCAATTTCCTTTGGAGAGTTTACTGGATATACAACAAGTAGTTTTTCTATTTTTATTTTCTTGTCTAACTCAATCACTCCTTGCCTTCTGGCCTCAAGTCTTTTGTACAAATCATCAGGAATTTCATTGATTACTTCCATCAAAAACTTTTTGTACATGTCCATATGCAGTATTACACTTTCCTCAACTTGCCCTTTCTCATCAACAGATAGAGTGTCGTAAATTTTCCTTATGTTTTTCAGTTTCCCTTCCTCTGTGATCTCATTTAGCAAAATGTCTAGAATTGCCAAGTCAGTTTTTGTCTTTTTCTTTTTCTTAGGAGTTAGCTTCTTTTTAGGTGTGACCTTTCTGACCAGAGATCTCATAGCTTGTTGCTTTTGCCTTGTCCTTCTAGGTGAAGGAGTGGTTTCCGGTGAGGGATCTCTTTTCCTAACAACTCTTTTAAAGGTTGTTGGCATGTCACCTTCCGAAGAAGTACCTACCGGTGATAGATGAGCTTCAGGTTATGGGCTAGCCAACTCATCTTCTGTTATGCCATTTTTCTTTAATACATTTTCCTTAATGGCCTTTGCTTGTCTGGATCCTTTCCTCACAAATGCCTCTACCTTCTTCACTCTTTTCTTGGATTGTATTTGGCTTTCTATGGTTTCAACACTACCAAATACTTCTTCCTTAGGTTCTTTGGGGACTTCCAGAAGTGCTTTGGCATAAGTTTCAACTATGTGGTCATCTATCTCATAGCCCATTTCGGTTACCTAGATTGTCCTTGGGATGACTACTTCCATCCATATTTCATCTTTCTTAATAACAAAGCATATATCATCTTTGTATTTATCTACAATTTTCTAAGATAACCTTATTCTTTTCTTCTTTTTTGTGTTTAGTGCTTGGAAAAAGTCATGAATGTTGTTTTCCTTGTTCTCACCCATGGAATTAAACAATTCCGTCAATTGCTTTCCTACCAGTATGTCATATCCTAGTTCTTTATATCCTATACTGGGAACCTATTTTGTTATATGAAGCATTAGGCATACTAATAGATTTCCAAATCTGAAAGTTCCTTTCTTATCCTTCTTTATCTTTCCAAGGTTGTCTATCAGTTCATCCTTTAACCATTCACAGATGTCAATTTTTGTATTGTCTGTTATCATATCATAAGCACTCTTAATGCATAAACTTGAAACTGAGTTAAGTCTATTAGTATGAGTGGCTTTGTAACCTAATATCATGCTTATGAATCTCACATTTGTATCCTTTACATTGTTAACCCTTAGAGATCTCTTATCAAATGTTGCACTTGTTAGGTCTATGACTAAATCATTTGAAACCTTATTGTTTTTGTCTGGTCTTTTATCGGTGGCCAGTAACCCTGTGATAGCCTTTACCGCTTCCTTGGTGATCTTATGAATTGCATCTAACCAGAAAAATTCTCCATGAACTCTACTTAACACTATCCTAATCACATCCTTAGGAAATTCAGGGATGCCAAGGATTTCTGTGAATCCTAGGGTTTCAATAATCTTGTGTTTAGCTTTAACATTGCCGGTATCATCACATATCTCGGTTTTATACATGGTTTTGATTTCCTCATCTCCTAACTCTTCAATGTTGTAGTGTATGTACATTCTAGGGTCTTTAGCATATACAACACTTTTAGGGATTTGAGAAAATGCACCTAAGGTATCATCCTTCTTTACTATTTCAGGGACTAACTGAAATATGGGCCTAGGTCTTTTAATTACTTCCACAATAGTAGGGTTTTCTATGTATTCAATTGTAGAGGTGGATGCCATGATTAAATACCTTTTTTTTGTCTTGGATGGATGATTGCTTGGAGTGTGCTTGCTTCTTGCTCGAAATGCCTTAGCTCAGAATCTTCATGCTCTCTGAAAGTTTGAAATCACGGTGAAATGAAATGGAGCCAAAACCTTGTTTTTATAATGTCTTTTCGCCATCTACCACATTAATTGCATGCCGGTTAAATATTCACTTAACATTGTTTGCTAGTAATAAGTGATTTTCAACTGGTTATCTCTAACCGAAGGAATAATAGCACATGTGTCATTAGATTGCCAAACCCTGAAGGAAATTTTCTTCAATTAGATGAAGAACTTCCTGCCAGTGGAGCACTGCTCTATCTTGCCGATGAAGCATCACTCTGTCTTGCCGGTGAAGCATTTGTTGGTTCTACCGGTGGAGGAGTATTCCCAATATTTAGATCGGCTTTTCTAATCCATTGTTTTGAGAATTCTTGCTTAACCTCTTCAACTTTTTCTTTTCCTTTCAAGCTAGCACTTTTGTTGTCTACCAATGTACCTTTACTTCTACAAAATTTAGCAATATTCCCAATCTTGTTACATGCATAACAAGTTACATTATTTTTCTGAATAGCTTTCCCATAACCTATGCTGGTTTGTGTTATGCATTGATTAAATAAATGTCCAAATCTTCCACAAACATAACATCTCACATTCATTCTGTAGTTTTCAGAGTTATGACCAACTTTGTTGCATTTGGAACATTGAATAGTGGGTGTATTGATATTCTGATAATTCCTAGATTTACATTCATTTGCCCTATGACCATACTTATTATAGTTAAAGCATTTTCCATTGAATTTATAAGCATTAGGTGGTCTTATCGGTTTGCTGTGATCCTGAGTATTTTTAGTACCAGAGCTTTCACCAACTTCAAAGCCAATTCCAGAAGTGTCACCTTTAGGTTTTTGATTCTTCAATAAGGTACCAAGTTCTTCTGAGCTTTTCTTGAGTTTTTCTTTATGTTGATTTTTTGTTTCCAATTCCCTTTCCAAGATTTCTTTTTGTCTCATTAGTTCATTTGAGTCATTCTAAGTATGCATTAGATCTATCTTCAACATGTCATTTTCATAGCTAAGTCTTGTGTTCTCATTTGTTGCATCTCTTAGCCTTCTGGTCAATTCTTCTTCATTCTTATTTCTATCCTCAATCTCTTTGCAAAATCCCATAGTCATATCCTGCATTTCATTTTTTGTTGTCATGATCTCTTGTTTCAGCTTGCTTATCATATCATTAAGAGATTCCTTTTCATCATTCTCATTTTGCAATTTTTCACAAAGTTCTCTTCTCTTATTTCTTGCAACAGTAAGATTTTCTTGAAGTGCCTAAATGATATCTTGAGCTGCTCTTAAATCATCTTCTAATTTGATATTTTTCAGCTTCTCTGCATCATAGTCTGTAAGAGCTCCTTCAAGTTGCTTCATTAGATTTTCCATCTTTACCGGTGTCAAGATCTTCCTCAAGCTGTTAGGCTTCTGAAAATAGAGGACCAAGCTCTGATACCAATTGTTAGGATTCCCATAGATACTGAGAGGGGGGGGTGAATCAGTATCTAACCAGTAATGAGTATTTCTTAATTTGAAACATGCAGAACATAAAATAGCAGTATACCTGTATGCAAGAATTAATGCAATAAATAGAATCAGAAACATCCACATGAAAAGAACACCATAACACATGATGTTTAATGAGGAAACCCGGTGTGGGAAAAACCTCGGTGGAATTTATGACCCACAATATTCACTCACTGGCCAATAAGAGAATATTACTTACAATAGGGGCCTACACATGCAGGAAGGCCAACTGCCTAGAGCTCACTACTCAGTGAGAAGTCACACTGAATTACAATGAGAATTATACTAATCCAATGACTTGTACTACTTTACAATAGCATCTCCAATACCAGATTCAGTACCGGTTCTAACTCTGTTCTTTACATATACCTATAGATAGGAATCTGAAAATCATCAAAGCAATATAAACATTAAACTACCCCAATCACAAAACCAGATTGCAATGATAACAAAACCTATAAACATTCAATTCAAACGCAAACCATCGAAAACGTGAATGTCTCCTCCATGATTCTCCATTGTCCTTCTTTCTCCTTCAAATTGCTTTGTTTTGTGGATCTCACCTTCAAGTGCATAAGCCTAATGTGAAAGCAAGATTGACAAGACGGTAGTGCAAGAATACTAGAAGCGTGATTGATTCGGCCTTTTTGATTGAAGAAATTCATCCAATTTATAGACAAATTGGAGAAAAGATTAGATTAGCATGAAAGTGATTCGAATGGAAATTCAAATCAAGAATAGCAAAATTATGACAAGTGTATGACAAATTGCTATGCAAGGATTTATGACAATTTATGACAAATTGCTATGCAAGAATTTATGACAAGATTTTGAAATAGAAATAGACATTAGAAGAAATTAGAAAATTAGGTTAGAAATGATGACTTGGAAATTAAGAAATTGATGAAAATTAGGTAAATTAATTAATAATTTCTCATTCATTAATTAATTTACAAAAATAGGAGGAATTAATTAGCCAATTAAATAAACATTTATTTGTGACAAGAAGACTTAGGATAAATAAATAAATTATTTAACCTAGAGGGAAAATGACAAACAAGATTAAATGAATAAATCATAAAACCTTAGAAGATGAATTGGAAATGCAAGGACGACAATTAGGTCTTGATGTAGGATCGATTTGATCATGATTCTGACTTGATAAAAGACCAATGTTGATAAATGATTTGATTGATAAATGTGCCAATTGACAAGGAACAATGACTAATTGATCCAAATTGACATGATTGAGAAGGACGACGATCGATGACAACTCGATTGCAAAATGACAAGATTGAAAATGACAATGACCAATGCAAAATGATGAGATTGAAAATGACAACGATCGATGACAAATCGATCACAAGATGACAAGATTGAAAATCACAATGATCAATGACAAGATTGAAAAGAGGACAAAACCCTAATTAGGATTGACGATGTCCAAAATGATGACAAATGAGCACGCACATTGATGCGACAGGATAAGATTGACCAAAATCATGACTGAAGATTGCTATCAACAAGACCAAATTCGAAAGCGAGACAAATGAAGAATGTAGAAGAAGGACTCGATGCTCGCAAATGATAAAGACCAAGTGTGCAACATAGAAGAAATGTTAATGCAACACAAAAACCCTAAAATAAGGCAATGCGCCAATGTTAAAGTATGATTCCGCAAGCATTGACCATTTTTAGACGTCTACATTTTGCCCCTCTTTGAGACAATGCATTTCTAAGCGTTGTTTGAAAGAACAATAATGAAAATGCCCCAGACAATGACAATGACATATGCATGCCCCCTCGAGGAATTGGCTGGAAAGATCTAGAAAAGAGGCCAATTGATCAATAAGAATGATAGAAGACGATAGGTTCGAACGGATCAAATGGACTGCCAAGACTGACAGAAGAAATGTTAGTAAGAAGAAATTAGACAGAGTACAGTTAGAGATGAAGGAAAACTTGCTTCTCAAATGCACATAAGTAGGTGAGAACCTTTATTTAATGTAGCAAAGTGGATGCAGAGCATCATGGCATTGAAGGATAGAGCTGAAATGCAACCCTTTTTCGCAAAATACAGACACATTGCACACAAGGAATGAGTGAGGCATCCTAGGGTGCATACATCAAGGGTTGAGGTATGTGCGGCGTTCACAAAGCGAACGTACATATCACAGATACCCAATGATATAGTTGCCCCAGTTTGTAACAGACATTCCACAAACAACAATCACAACAAAAAAAGACAGGGACCATGAACCATCCCAATCACTCTAAATCACTTAGTGACATCATCGAGCAACATAGGAACATGATCGAAGCCAAAGATAAATCAATAAAAAGATAAGACTCGCTAATTCCAACAAGTCAAACAAACATCTTGATCTTCACTGTCAAAAGTTGAAAGTGTTGATAGGACGATCATGATGTCTAGTTTCAGGGAATGTCGTACCCCATCTAAGACAAGACACAGTCTGATTTTGAGTATACCACACCCTGTATAAGACCCATGATAGTAGTGACAAGGACAAATGATATTGATGTTAACGTTCGATTGATATGACAATTGTGATTAGTTTGAATGTCTGGTTTGATTGAAAAAGTTCATCTGTTAATGCGTAATTTACAGTAAAGCGCAGTGTGTGATTGAGAGTCGTTGGAGGTATGCTCAGTGATCTGTCTATGCATAAAGGGATCATTTATTGCAAAATGCTTGTTTTTGGATTTTAATGTTTTGAAATTTTTTTGTTCATTTTTTTCAGGACTTTATTTGACTTTTTAGGGATTTATTTCAGGACATTTTTTTGATTTTTTTGATTTTTTTAGGACATTATTTGATTTTTAGGGATTTTTTCAGGACATTTATTTGATTTTTTTGATTATTTCAGGACATTATTTGATTTTTAGGGATTTTTTTCAGGACATTTTTCAATTTTTTGTGGATTTTTTCAAGATTACGCATGACGCCTGTTTGCCAGGTTTTCATCACGCTTCTAGTACCCTTATTTTTTGTATTTTGAAAACCTGTCCCCAAGTGTGGTGTGCAAGAAGTTCATAGATTATGCATGATGCCTGTTTGCTAGGTTTTCATCACGGTACTTGCCCAAGGTGGTTGTTTGCCAAGTTTTCACCAGTGGACGAATCATTTTTGCTTTACTTTTTTTCTTTTGTCTTTTTTTTTTCACTTTTTTGATTTTTTCGACTTTTTCAATAGAATATGGACACATGATAGGGGATGGAAGAAGGACTCAAACATCTTTTTGTTTGGACAGTAGCCTTGAAAAAAAAATAGACCATGACCTTTAAAAGTATGCTCAAAGATGTTGGTAGGATAAGGACATGGAAAATAAGATGAAACTAAGGCGACGATTTATGCAAAGGATTGGATCAAAGGGATCGAAGGATGAAAAAATATGCATTGGATAATAGATAGGGTATTGGAAGAATTGGGCTTTAGTGGACGGAAATGTTGGCAAGATTGACATTGGCACACACCTTGAGGGGTGATGGACTAATGGAGGAAGAATGTATTTTGGATATTGAGATTTTGAGGAAGGAAAGGCTATGGATTTTGGGACATAAGGGCCCAAAATGGATGAAGAAGGTGATGGAGGAACAAATTTGAGAGGATTGGATGGAGGAATAGCAACTTTGGATGCCAAGTTGGATGTTTCTTTAGGCTTTTGTGCTTCAAGGAGCCACTTAGGGATCCACATGGTTTTTGATTTTTCATGCTTTTGTGGTTCCTTGGAGTGCATTGCCAACACAAGGGATTTAGGAACCCATATAGATTTTAACTTTTGTTTTTGAGAAATGGGCTTTTGTGACCTTTTGGATTTTTCCTTTTCTTTATAGATCAAATTTTTCTTTGTTTTGACATGTTGATTATATTGGACATGTTGATCCTTGAATACATGTGGATTTCTAGACTTATGACTTTTATACTTGGCATCCAAATTGCTTGGAGGAGGAAAGGAATGCATGGATGGATATGAATGAAATGGAGTTCTTTTGGATTGATGAAATTTACTCAAGGATGTGTGCCTTTGCTGACCTTGCATAGAGAATGAAGGAATATAAGGACCTAAGATGGATGGAAGGTGTGATGGGGAAGGTGTATGTTTTGATTTTGATGGGGGGATATTGGATTTAGTAGGGGTACCCACATCTTGAGGAATTTCACTGAGGCCATGACCCTTAATATTTTCTTTAACATGAAGGGATTCTTGCTTACGAAGGTCTACCCCTTGGTCTTTATGAATATCTTGACTTGTAGGATACTCTTTTCTTTGGGAAGAAGATGTGAGTCCATTATGAGGTGGATATGATATGAGAGAAATAATGAGATCTTGAAGTGGATCGGATTGCAACAAAGTGGAAGAACCCATTATGTATGTCAAGGGTTCATGAACATCTTGCACTGACATGTTAGAATCATGAGGGAGATTAGGATCATGAGGGGGACTAGGATTGTGTAGTGGACATGGTTCAATGACAGGCTCTTCAAGAGATGGAATGGGAGAAATAATGGGATCATCAAAAGAAATGCGATCTTGGAGTGGATATGCGGGATTAGGACGTGGAGATGGAGGAACAAAAGGATCTTGTGGAGGATTTAAAGGAATAATTTGATCTTGACAAGGAGGAAGATCATTGGAATCCTCTTTACAGTTTCTTTGCTCTTGACTTTCAATGGGATCATTGGAAAGGATGGAAGGGATATCTTGATCTTTCTTAGGAAGTGGAATGCCAATGGGATTTGAAAGGACATTTTTTTCATGAAATGGAAGGGGATCGTTTGGGATTGGAGGGACTAGGATATCTTGATCTTTCTCAGGGAATGGAGTGTCAATAGGACTTTGGATAGGATGGACAAGAATAGGGGAATTGTCATGAGTGTCTTGGAAGATGGGGTCCTGGTCAATAATTGGATGGGATGATAAGGTTTCAGGATCTTGATCTTTATCTATTCTAAGACATGTTTCTTCATACTCAAAATTATCCTCTTGACATGAGGTTGGACTTTGAATATGCATGGGGTATTCTGACAAGGAATCAATGCTTTGGCATGAAGGAAATGCACTTTGAACATTTGTGATGGATTCTGGCAAGGAATCAATGCTTGAACATGAGGAAGAGGGACTTCGAATGGGGTCCTCTAAAATAGGTAATGGCAATAAAGTGCATGGTTGCATTGGGTCTTGTATTTCTGAAACATGACAAGGATGTGCATCATGAATTGGATTATCGTGGCAATCAATTATGGATAGCCCTTGGGTAATTTCATCCTTGGGTGTATTGTTTGATGAGGACAATATGGAAGGTTCTTGTGAAACTTCTAGAGGTGTAGGGATAGATGCCACTGGGGAGTCAATTTGCTTGTGGGGAGATGAGGCATTGCTAGACATAAGTGTATTATCTTGATCTCCCTCAAAGAACTCACTTGGTAGGTTCCTTAAGAGCCTTGCAATAAAGCCACCTTTCTTCGAGGTTTTGACATGGTTGTATCTGGAATTTGAACTTGTTTTTGATTTGATGTCATGTTTTGATATTGGACTTGGTTCAATTGTTCTGACATGTTTGAAACTTGGGTTGGTGTGTGCTGCAACCTTTGTTTCTGAATGTTTGGTTGTAGTTGTTGACATTGATATGTTGGTTGAACTTGTTGATATTCCACCATTGGTTGAACTATTTGTGGACATTGTATAGTTGGTTGGACATATTGTTGAAATTGGACCATTGGTTGTATTGGTTGTATAGGTTGGACCATTGGTTGTGTCTGTTGGAAATGTTTGAACTGTTGAACAATTGGTTGTGATGGTTGAAAATGTGATTGATAGTAAACACCTTCTTGTTCTTGTTGTGGAGGCACATAATGTTGAAATTGGTGTTGTCTCTTTTCTTGAAATTGTTTCATCATCTCTATTTGAGAGAGGAGAGCTGGTATGTCTGATCGTTCAAGAAGAGATCTTACATCAATTGACTCAATCTTTGGATTTCGACCTGGAAATTTTCAAAACATTTTGGACATTTGTGATCTATTCTTCTCAATGTTTTTCACTCTTTGTTCCAATATCTCATTTTCTTGAGCTAGTTTCTCCTCTAGATTTTGTATTTGGAGACTTGTTTCATCACAATAAGTTTGATCGATATTGCCTTGTTGTTGGGTTGGATATAATTGTAATTGCCTTGGATTAAAATTCGATTGCATTGTCGGTTGATATGTCAAACTTTGTTGCATCATTGGTGCTTGGAACCTTGTTTCAATAGACATGTCACTATGCAATGTTTTTGGGATTTTTGATTTTAAAAGGATGATGTATGATATGCAGCTAAATGCAACCTAAATAGATGAAAATGCAATCTATGGCAAGAATGCAACCTATGTCTTTGTTGTTTTTCAAGATTTGGACAAACTTTTTGGAATGCAAATCTAAAAATGAGACCCTTAGGAAATTGAAATGACGTCTAGACCTCAAAGGACAAAATGACAGTGTCTCCCCTAATATGCTTGGATACTAAGCTAGGTTTGACCAAATGACATTGATGACAAAAAGACAAAATTTTGATAAGGTCAAGACTTCCTAACAATAACTTAGGGTTTATCAAAGATTTGCATTACTCAAGTATGACAAAACCTAGTTTTGACACTATATGCAAAGGGACAATTACTATGCAAGTGATCCTAATATGATATGATAATGACCTAAGCTTAATGAAGAAACCTAGGGTATGCAAATGTGAATGTATGAAAATGTCAACCTAAGGTTGAATTATGAAATGGTATTACTCTAATGCAAGAGGACACATGCAAATGGATGACCTTTATTGATATGCAAAGGAGTATGACCTAGGTGAAACCTAACCTTGTTAGTTGACAATGAATTTGCAAAATGCAAACCTAGGATGAACCTAAATCTAAGTGACATGAATGTTGAGACAAGATTTTGAAAAATGTTTGACAACCATGTTTGAAGGTGTTTTAAAGTTTGTTGAATGAAATACTCTTGGGTTTAACCTTGTTTTGAATCAATTTGTCTTGTTTTTGAAATGAGACACAACTCAACTTTTGACAAGTAAAGAAGACAAGATAATTTAACTTAGACTCAAGACAATCATGCTCATTCACACATTTCTTATGGATGGCAAGGGCAGTAGGTACTTGAGAGGTAGACTTGTTATGAGATTCAAGGAGAATACATAGGTGCTTGACCCCACGGGCTCCCCTCCACGGCACTCACTTCTCAGTGCAGCCAAGCATCAGTCCCCATGGAAATCTCCCCATGGCGAACTTAGTATCTCTTCCAAGTATCCGAACTTGTCCTTCTCAAGCAACTAGAAGGATTTTTGGCCTCTAAATACAAGGTGTTTAGTAAGGATTTTTGTTAAGCATTACTCCTTGGTGTCATGCAAGCGTGATTGAGACAAGCCCACCAAGATACCAAACAAATGTAGTCGTGCAAGCATGATTTAGACCATGAGGTCCTACTTAGATGTTGATATGAGAAAGAGTTCAACGGTCATCACTTCCCAAGTAACTACAATTCCCACATAACCCTTCCTTCAAAGCTTTCGCCCATCAGGTATTTATTTATAGTGAGTTAGAATGCCAGGGTACTCTGGCTATGCTCACTTTGGGTCATTCCCTTCTCACGATTGTCACTTTCTTGCACAAGAAAGCAAATGGTTGGGAAGGCAGGCCCTCTAAAGGTAACAAACAATCCAAGCCATGAGAATGGTATCGAAGATCTAGATTTCTGATCACCCTAAGAAGGATGAGAGCATACTCTCCTGCTCCAATGTCAAACTCAACAATCAAAGCAAACACACGTTCATTCCATCCTACTTAGAAATCATACTAGGTGCCTAATTATGAACCACAAACACAAAGTTTGGTTGAAATACAAGGCAACCTGCAAAATCACCAAGTTAAAAGTCTGATTTGGTCTTTGACTAGCGAACTTGCATAAACTTTGTTAGTAGTTTCATTTTTGTCTTTGCCATGCGTAATGCCAAGGTGCTGCACAAAGAATCAGTACCAAAGAAAAACCAACATGCAGAAACAGAATGCAAAACAAAGCAATTTGTAAGTAAAAACACTGCTTTTTACCTCTGTTTCTGGCCTTACACAGGCGCAGAATGTCTTACATAGGCGCAGAATGCAGTAACACAGGCACAGAATGCACTGACATAGGTGCAGATCCCTTTGACATAGGTGCAAAATGCAGCAACACAAGTGTAGATCCCTTGACACAGGCGCAGAACTCTCCTACATAGGCGTAGAAGTGCCCAGAAAGCCCTGAATTACCCTGTTTCTTGGGTTTTTCACCTGCAAATCAACTCAAAAGAACTCAAAGCATGGTTAGGGGGTTAGTTCATGTTGGTTTCACCAATTAATGTAGATAGGAATCTGGAAATCATCAAAGCAATATAAACATTAAACTAGCCCAATCACAAAACCAGATTGCAATGATAACAAAACCTACAAACATTCAATTCAAACGCAAACCATCGCAAACATGAATGTTTCCTCCATGATTCTCCATTGTCCTTCTTTCTCCTTCAAATTTGCTTTGTTTTGTGGATCTCACCTTCAAGTTCATAAGCCTAATGTGAAAGCAAGATTGACAAGACGGTAGCGCAAGAATACTAGAAGTGTGATTGATTTGGCCTTTTTGAATGAAGAAATTCATCCAATTTATAGACAAATTGGAGAAAAGATCAGATTAGCATGAAAGTGATTTGAATGGAAATTCAAATCAAGAATAGAAAAATTATGACAAGTGTATGACAAATTGCTATGCAAGGATTTATGACAATTTATGACAATTTATGACAAATTGCTATGCAAGAATTTATGACAAGATTTTGAAATAGAAATAGACATTAGAAGAAATTAGAAAATTAGGTTAGAAATGATGACTTGGAAATTAGGAAATTGATGAAAATTAGGTAAATTAATTAATAATATCTCATTCATTAATTAATTTACAAAAATAGGAGGAATTAATTAGCCAATTAAATAAACATTTAATTGTGACAAGAAGACTTAAGATAAATAAATAAATTATTTAACCTAGAGGGAAAATGACAAACAAGATTAAATGAATAAATCATAAAATCTTAGAAGATGAATTAGAAATGCAAGGATGACAATTAGGTCTTGATGTAGGATCGATTTGATCATGATTCTGACTTGATAAAAAACCAATGCTAATAAATGATTTGATTGATAAATGCGCCAATTGAAGAGGAACAATGACTAATTGATCCAAATTGACATGACTGAGAAGGATGACGATCGATGACAAATCGATCGCAAAATGACAAGATTGAAAATGACAACGACCAATGCAAAATGACAAGATTGAAAATGACAACGATCGATGACAAATCGATCGCAAGACAACAAGATTGAAAATGACAACGATCAATGACAAGATTGAAAAGAGGACAAAACCCTAATTAGGATTGACGATGTCCAAAATGATGACAAATGAGCATGCACATTGATGCGACAGGATAAGATTGACCAAAATCATGACTGAAGATTGCTATCGACAAGACCAAATTTGAAAGTGAGACAAATGAAGAATGCAGAAGAAGGACTCGATGCTCGCAAATGATAAAGACCAAGTGCGCAACATAGAAGAAATGTTAATGCGACGCAAAAACCCTAAAATAAGGCAATGCGCCAATGTTAAAGTATGATTCCGCAAGCATTGACCATTTTTAGACGTCTACAATACCCTTGACCTATAATTCGCACATTAGGTCAGCCTAATAATTTTCTTTATGCTTTCTACATTACCTCTCTAAATGTCTACAATGATATCCTTTATATACAAGAGTCATTTTACAATTTGCCAAGTTGGCTTACAATAATAAACAAAATATTATATATCAAAAATCCTGTCGGCCTCTATGCCGATATATATATTTTCTTCTGTGCCAGTGCCGGTGTAGAGTGATCTTGTTGATGCCAGTGCACTGTCTTTCCTATGTAATGCTTTGCCGGTATGATGTCTTTCTAGTGCCATAGGATTGCAAGGTTGCCATCAATGACAAAACCTTCAATCACATACAATGTCTCATTGGAGTGTCCATATGCCAACACAAAATGATCAAAACTTTTTGCCCCCAACCTAGAAACAAGGCTTATTATGATATAGTCAATGATCCAAACCATGACGAGAAATCACCTGGGATGCTTGCGTATGTACAAAGGTTTTATGATGAATATGAACAACGCTGATGGAAATGAATGCAAGCGAAAGAAAGCGCGAACCAATAGATGGCAAAGCTAGCCGACAGATAGCGCCTGTTTGTCAGGTTTTCACCATCTGTTTTTATTGCACTTTTTCTCATATTTGATTTTTTTTTTTGGGTATTTTTTCTTTTTCATTGTTTTTGGATTTTTTGCTTCTTCACTATTTTTTGGATTTTTCTGCTTTTTCACTGTTTTTGGATTTTTCTGCTTTTTCACTGTTTTTGGATTTTTCTGCTTTTTCACTGTTTTTGGATTTTTCTGTTTTTCACTATTTTTTGGATTTTTCAGACATAAAACTTCTTTAGATGCATGCTATTGATGGGTTCCTCGAGTTGATCTCCATCTTGTGTTGATAGCTGATATGCCCCTGATCCAAATACTACTATGACCACAAATGGACCTAACAAGTTTGGTTCAAATTTTCCCTTCTTTTCTCGATCTGACTGATTTCATGGATTTTCCTTTAGTACTAGTTCTGCCACTTGAAAAATTCATGGTTTGACCTTGTGATATAACTTCAGCACATTCTTTGCTGATATACCTTTAAATGTTTAAAGGCATTTTGTTTTCATTCCTGGATCAGTTCTAACTCTTGTAGTCTAGACACTCTTTGTTCTTCATCTGGGATGAGACCTTTTAGTGATACATGTAGAGAGGGAATCTCTACATCAATAGGCAATATGGCTTCTGATCTATAAACAAGAGAGAAAGGTGTGGCACCTGTTGGTGTATGGATACTAGTGTAGTAGGCCTAGAGAGCAGGGTTTAGTTGAATATCCAATCTTTCCCAGCATTGTTCACTGTCTTTTTGAGGATTTTCATAATAGTTTTGTTAGATGCTTCTGCCTACCCATTCCCTTGAGGATAATAGGGTGTGGAGAATCTATGTTGGATCTTAAACTTCTCACATAGCTCTTGTACATCTTGATTCTTGAATGGTCACCCATTATCAGTGATAATGGTCATTGGTATTCCATAGCGACAGATGATGTAATTCAAGATGAATGCAGCAATTTGTTTTCCTGTGATATTTGTGAGAGGTACTGCCTCGATCCATTTTGTAAAATATTCTGTAGCTACAAGGATGAATTTGTGACCATTTGATGAAGAAGGATTTATTTTTCCTACTAGATCAAGACCCCATTGACAAAAAGGCCAAGATGTTTCCAAAGCATGAAGTTCTTGTGCTAGTGCATGGATCAAATTCCCATGGATCTGACATTGTTTGCACGTTCTAGCTATCTGAAAAGACTCTCGTTCCATAGTCGGCCAATAATAGCCCAAGCGTATGAGTTTTTTTGAATGGGTGCCACAAATTCCATTACGGACTTCCTTTAAGGCCTTCTCAGATTCTTCTTGTTTGAGACATCTTAAAAGAGTACCATCTAGACCTCATTTAAATAGGGTATCTGTGACAAGAGTATAATGGGAGGATTGGCGAATAAAGTTTCTCTTTTGATTTTTTGATAAGTTAGGAGGTAAGATGTTATCTTTCAGGTATGTGTAAGTTTGGCCATAGTGGGAGGAATCATGTCCTATAAGTTGACAAATGGTTTGGGAATCAGGACAATTATGAGACGGGTAAAACAACTCTTCAACCAGGAATTCATAACGCTCTTGATTTTCCTATGTTTGTAATAAAGAAGCAAGTGTTTCCATGGCATCTGTTGCTTTGTTATCATTTTTTGGAATTTGTTCAAAAGTGATTTCAACAAAATATTTCTTGAAGTCATCCACCATCTTTTTTTAAGGCATGAGTTTGTCATCTTTTGTTTGATAGTCATCATTGATTTGATTGATGACAAGCTGAGAGTCTCCAAAGACCTGAAGTTGTGTAATGTTCCTTTCCACAACCATTTTGATACCCGTAACCAAAGCTTCATACTCTGCAGTGTTGTTGGTGCATGGAAAGCTTAATTTGTATGCTTTCGGGATGGTATGATCTGGTGGTGTGATAAATAGAATTCTGGCTCCTGATCCATGCTGTGTATATGAACCATCAAAGTATAGTTGTCATGCTTTTGTTGTGACTATTAGGATATCAGCGTCAAGAAACTCAATCTATAGAGAATGATCATCTTGAAGTGGTGCCTCTGCTAGTTCATTTGCGATGACTTGTCCCTTGATAGCTTTTCCATCTACATACTCAATATCAAACTCACTTAGGAACATGATCCATTTTGCTAGTCATCTTGTCAATGTTGCCTTGCTGAGAAAATATTTCAATGGATCAATTTTAGCTATCAACTTGATGGAGTGAGATAGTAGATAGTGTCTTAATTTTTGAGAAGCAAAAACTACCACCAAGCATGCTTTTTCTGTTGGGGAATAGTTGAGTTCGTATCCCACTAGTGTTCTGCTAATGTAGTAGATGGCTCACTCTTTTCCTTCATTATTTTTTTGTGCAAGCAAAACTCCTAATGATATCTCAGTGGTCGATACATAGAGCAATAACGACTTGTCTCGAATTGGTGACATTAGAATGGATGGTTGCATGAGATATGCCTTGATCTTCTTGAATGCATCCTCACATTGATGGTCCCATTTGAAATGAACATTTTTATGTAATAGATGGGTGAATGGTTGACATTTATCTGCTATTTGAGCCACAAATCTTCTAATTGACTGCAATCTTCCCTGTAGTGATCTGAGTTGACTTATATTCTTGGGAGATGCCATTTCCATGATTGCTTTGACCTTAGCTGGATCTACTTCGATACCTCTAGCTGAAGCAATGTATCCCAATAGCTTTCCTAAAGTGACACCAAAGGCACATTTCTTAGGATTTAGTCGTAGCTTGTACTGTTCTAATCGATCAAAGATCTTTTCCAGTATTTTGATATGTTCTTCTCTATTGTATGATTTTGCCAAGATGTCATCCACATAGTCTTCCATGAATGTATGCAGCATGTCATGGAATATCATTTTCATAGCTCTTTGATATGTGGCACTTGTGTTTTTTAATCCAAAAGGCATGATGTTCCAGCAGAAAGTACCCCACGGACATGTGAAAGCTATCTTTTCTTGATCTTCAGGTGCTATTTTAATCTAATTGTATCCGGAGAAACCATCCATTAGAGAAAACATGGAGTGTCTAGCTGTTAAATCTACAATGATGTCAATGTTAGGCAAAGGAAAGTCATCCTTTGGACATGCATTATTAAGATCTCTGAAGTCTGTGCATACTCTGATACTTTTGTTTGGCTTTGAAACAGGAACAATGTTTGATACCCATTGAGGATATGCTATAGGTCTGATGAATCCTACATCCAGTAATATTTTTAGTTCTGCTTTGACCAAGAGAGCAATATGTGGATGCATCTTTCTTAATTTTTGTTTGACTGGTTTGGCTCCTGGATTGACATTCAAGTGATGCATAATAAGCTCTGGATCCAACCTTGGCATGTCTGCATATGACCAAGCAAAATTGATTTGTCGTTGTGTAAAGAATTCCATATATTCTTTCCTTTCTTTTTCTGATAGATAAGTTGCTAGATGTAGGATATGTGGTTGCTTTGTTGTCCCAATATTAACTGCTTTTGTTGGTTCGATCAAAATTGATGACCTTTCTTGATAGAACTCAGGTAAAGTGTCAAATCTCCCATCTTCCGGTGCCTCGTGGAGGTTTTCACCATTAGATGTGTCCTTTCTTTTTACTTTTTCCTGATCTAATGTTGCCAAGAAATGGTTTTCAACATTAGACCTAATATTGTTTTCTTTATTTTCATTTTTGCAACTAGGAGATTTGGCACCCACTTGACTGGAAGATGCGTTGCTGAAATTCCTGTTGGAAGTTGTTGTGGGTTCAATTGCATTAAGATATACGGATATGGCATAGTCATTTGGAAAGGTATCAATGGCAGTATGTCCTTCATTTTCCCATTCAATAAGTTCGGGGTGGAGTAGAGGTAAAGGATCATCTAGTTGAGATGTTTCGAGAGTATTTAGGGTCATGATTGAGTTATCAAAGTTTTCAATGTGGATGTCAATGTCTAGAATGGTACCCTCATCAGAATGACCTTGCCCAAGAAGTTCTTGATCATCCTCAATTAAGTCCAAGTCAGCCGAATGTGATTCTAATTCAAGTGAACTAGTTCCTAATGTTTGCCCTGCATACGTGTGAACTACATTGACTCCTACATCTTCTTTAAAGCAATTTTCTTCAGCTGATTCTTCAGAATGATAGGAATCCCATTCCCATTCGTCAGAATCTATCTCACTTGTAGCTTGCAATCTACAAATTTGTTCATATAGCTTTTGGTGCGTTTCTTCTGTTTGTCTTGCTATATTTTTCCTTCTTTCATATTCAACTTCTTTTGGACTGAGATTGAGTTCTGTCAGCTTTACTATCAGCCCTCCTTGATTATTACTAGGTTCATGCTTGTTTTCATTGAGAGTTAATGCTGCTTGGGAGGTATTATTGGTTTGTTTCTCTTGTTGGTTTGAGGATTGTTTCTTTTTCCATTTCATGTTTGGTTGTGCTCGTTGCTTTGCAGATGCTTCTTCCCTTTCAATTGCAAGTTGTTCTTGTTTGTTTTCATATTCTTCTTTTTGTTGGTTAGAAAATGTGTCTTCTGGTAGAGTAACTTGTCCATACCCTAAGCCTGCTTTGTCTGTAGCTTGCTGATTATGAGGTTGGATAGGTTCTAAGATACCTTCTATTCTTTTTCCTATAGGACCTGTTCCAGTGTATCCCATCTTTTGAAGAATGTTGAATCCTTTTCCATATTTTTCTGTAGGTATTCTGACATTATTGACCTTTTGTTGAATTTCTTCATCTTTGTATAGCCACTGTAGCACATCTTTGTCTTCTGTCTCCTCTAACAAGGTTCTGACAATAATGAATGCTCCATCAAATATTGGAAGATGTTTCACAATTGGTTGTTATTTAGAGTTTGATGGTTTTCCAAAGGATTTAGGAGAGAGTGGTAATTGTGATATTGAGTATTCTCCATTTCCTCAATCTCTTAATTGCATTTTTTTTCCATACTTGATAAAATAGAGGCAAAGGATTGTTCTTTAGATTGTGTGTTCGAAGATGACACCTCCCTGTTATGAGGAACAATGACTTCTTGAGCCATTTTTAGATTGCTACAATACTAGAATGGATTTGAATCTGTAGATATTGTGATTTCTTATCCATCATAGGGAAATTTGACACATTGATGATAGGTTGATGGGACAGCTTGCAAGTCATGTATCCATGGTCTCCCCAGGAGTATATTATATGATAAGTCCAAGTCCAGAACTTGGCATGCTGTGTTTTTCTGTAAAGGTCCTACTCTGATGGGTAGTATCACAATTCCCTTGGAGGAACGTTCTTCTTCATCATAGGCTTTTATGGTGATCTTTTTGCAGGGATCAACTACATCTTCTGAATATCCTAAGGCATGAACAAGACTCAATGAACAAATATTTAGGCCAGTTCCACCATCTATTAGAACATGTTTAACTCGCGTTTTGTGAACGAGGACTTCAATATGAAAAGGAGCGTTGTGGGGATGTTGCAAGGACATGTCATCTTCTTCAGTAAATGATAAATAGTGAGGAGTTGTGAGGTGTCCCACCATGGTTTGGAATTGATCAATATCAAGATCTTTGGACACTGTGGTATCTAATAATGCTCATTCAAGAATCTCTTTGTGTGCAGGTGACAATTTTAAAAGTTCTAAGATGGATATTTGTGTGGGTGTTTTCTGTAATTGATCCACTAGGTTGTTTGTTTGGTAGTGGATGACGTGTTTGTTGTAGGACCTGGCAAAACCACTTTGGCTTTACTTCGTGTGATAACAGGAGCAGGTTTGTGATGTTGTTGCTCTTTAACCATGATTACATTTACCATATTGTCATATGTATGAGCATAGTTTACCTTTGCTTTACCTTTACCGTTCTGCCCTATTGATGATTCACCCTTCTCATAATTAGGAAGTGGAGTTTTGAAAGCTCTGTGAGATTCATTTGTTGTATGTCCATCCACAGTTATTATTCCATTATCAATCAAATCTTGGATGACATGTTTTAATCATTGACAAGCATCTATTTGGTGTCCTTTGTTTCGATGGAAATCATAGTAATGGTTGTCATTCCACCAAGCAGGTTTTACCTTGGGTTCAAAGTTTCTTTCTTCTGGTAATGTAATCAATTTGTTTGTGATGAGTGTTTTTAATGCGGACCCAAGGGGTTCACCAATGTTTGTAAATTGTCTTCGAAAGAAGTTTTTGATAGTTGCTTTTTGGTGATTGTTGTTTTGTTGAGCTGCTGCTGAGTGATTGGATAAGTTGAAAACTGGTTGCTTTGGTTTTACATTATTGTTATTCACTATCCGTCATTGACGACATTACGATTTCTATTCCAAAATTTTGGTTTATCATTGTGATTATTGTTGTTAGTTTTGTTAGGAGGGTGAACTCCTTCTTTGAATATTTTCAACTCACCTTTCTTTATCATGGCTTCTTCCATTCTGATTCCATTATCAATCATTTTTGTAAAACTTTGATTTCCTTGCATTTTTAAGTAATAACGCATTTGATCATTTAAGTTGTCTATGAAAATGTCCATTTTTTCATACTCTGACACTGTATGAGGATACCTCGAAGCTAACCGCCTCCATCGTTGTAAGAATGTCATGAAGGGTTCTCTACTTTTTTGTTTTGTGTTACACAAGTCTAGCATTGTTATTTCATGTTGGATGTTATAAGCATATTGGGATACAAACTTATCCACCAACTCTGAAAATGATCTGATTCCTGGTGGAAGTTTTGAGAACCATTCCATGGCTAATCCAGTTAAGCTTTTTGGAAATAGTCTCATTAAGTATGTATCTTCATGTGCAAACTCCATGCTCATTGTGCAAAATTCTCTTATGTGATCTTGAAAGTCAGTGCTTCCATCATATTTTTCATACCTCGGAGTCTCAAAATCTATAGGAAAAGGTATCATGTTGAGGTTTCTGTCAAACGGATAAGGACATAATTCTTGAAGCAAGTATTGTCTAACATTTCCTCTTTGCATATCTTGGATTTGTGTTTGCAATGTTTGTAGTTGTTGTGTGAGAGTCATGATAGGATTATCAACATGATTTGTTCTTGTATGACCATGATTTTGCATTCTAGGAATATATTGATCTCTTCTTGTATCATCTCTATCCCTTCTTGTATCTTCGTTGGAGTGAGTGTTATTTAGAATTTCTACTTCCTCCCTTGTGGGAATGTAAGTTTCCTCATTGTTTCTGGCGTTGCTAGGAATTGACATGTTATTTATTTTGAGACCAAAGATGTCCTCATATTGTTCATCATTAAGAGGAGGACCACTTTTCTTTTGTTTCAATTTGTTTACATCAAAATCTTAGGGGAAGTGTAGCACCAGATTTGGCTAACATTAGGAAATATTTTTCTTTTTCTCCCTCCAATAATTTCTTTATAAATTTGTCGAATTGAGGATCTTTCTTGATGTCTCTGATATTTTGTTTTGTTATTTCCTCTTCAACTTGTATTTCATCTTCGTGTTCCATGGTTCTATAGTCTTTAGTTATCTCAAACATTTTTATTTCTATTTCCACAATTTTCCGTCTCTGAGCCCTGGTTAGAATGGGCATACACGTGTTTTGAATGTTTTTTAAGGTTTAAATCTTGAGTAATGTGTCATTATAAGTGATCAATTGTTGAGGTGAAAGTTGTAGATGTATAGACACAAAATGATCTTTTCAAGTATTTTCTTGTTTACAAGTTTTTCGATCTTAGTTTTTGGAGTGCAAATTTTGTGATTTTTGATATGACCAAGTTCAAATAGGAATGATATATTCTATGATAAAGAACAGGGTTATTCTGATCAAGCATTGTAGTTTTGTGATTAAAGGATGATAAATCCTGATGAGAAACTATGTTTGAACAATTAGTTTATCAAAGACAATGTGTTGTTGCACTTTAAGGTGTTTGATCTTTAACTTGTTTGAGGTGAATACTTGAGAATTTTTGTGTGTCTTGTTCTTGAATCTATTTTTGATAGAAGATAACTTGATTAAATGACCCAACAAGATGACCTACTCTCTATGTTTGACTGTTTGAGAAATGGGTTGTTTTTGTTTTCTGATTTTGATGTATTTTATGAGAAACGCTGACAAAATGACCAGGAACTCTACTGTTTAGACCAGAAATGCTGTTGTTTAGACTAGAAACACTGCTTTTTAGACCAGGAACTCTGTTGTTTGGACCAGAAAATCTGACAGACTTACCAAAAAAGCTACTATACTGACCCAAAATGTTGACATACAGACCAGAAATGCTGACTGACAAACCAGGAACTTTGTTCTGCTATACAGTGACTCTAAAGTTCAAATAATGATATGTAGGTTTAGCAAATTGAGTGTTTAAACTTAGGAGATTACAATTTTGACCCAACTCTATAATATGCTCAACCTTTGAGAGTTAATGTTGAAATATGAGAAATTTGACATCAACACCAAGAGAGCTGACCTTTGGATTGAAAATGCGATTGTTTGGACTGAAAGAGCTAATGTTTGAACTGTAAACGCTAATTTTTGGACTGAAAGAGCTAATGTTTGGACTGTTAATGTGACTGTTTGGGCTGTAGATGCTACTGTTTGGATTGTAGGTGTGACTGTTTGGATTGAAAGAGCTAATCTGCTGCAAAATTTATGAATTTGACAGTTTGAAGTTTGAGTTTTCAATGTTTGTTTTATTTTAATGGATGATATATTGACTTGACTTGCAAACACAAAAATCAGATTATATTTTTGTTTCAAAGGTTTTTAATTGTTAAAAACACATCAATCAGTCTATCCTAAGGAGATTGGCTGAGAATGAAAACCTTTGCTTGCTGACTTAGGTACACACCCAATAGCTAATCAGAATACGACCACTGAGTCTCACACAATGGATTCTCAATGATGTATTATCTGACTCCAAACACTAATGGGGGCACGATATGGCAAGTCTCTTGGGAGAGTTAGTATCTCTCTTTCACAAAGATTATCACCCTTTCGAAGGTGAATCAGGTAGCTTCTATTTTTATGGTTCTTAGTTAGGAATTCCGTTTGAAATTACCCCTTGAAGTCACCCAAGCATGATTGAGGCCTGTAGCCCAACAAGGTACAGAAACAAGCTGTAGTCACATAAATGTGATTGAGACCGCGAGGCCCTACAAAATGCCTGATATGAGAGATCTCAAAGAGAAAACTCAAATAATCCCATTCTCTGAGACTTTAATCATCAGAGACCTATTTTTTATAGTGAGTTGGAATGCTCAGGTCCAGCTGTACTCACTTGGGTCGTTCTCACAGGGTGATTACTTTTTCCCACTATGACAGGCCCTCTAAAGATATGCAATTGAAAGCAAAGGATGAGTCTAGCTTTCTAATCACCTAAGAAAGGTGAGAGCATACTCGCCTATCATCAAGACATGTAAGACATGTTTGTTCATTTCCATTGTAATTAGTTTATGTGCCTAATTTAACAAATATAAGTGCAAAATCTCACGGCTGCAAACAAAGTTAGTAGTTTATATTGCATTCTTTGGCGGTGAAATAGTTTATGACTCTGGTCTTTCACAACAAAAATAAGTACCTGCAAAACCAACAATCTGCCAATTAGGTTCAGAAAAATGATAGTCCAGAAGTAGAAATGAGGAATGCAACATACAATATTTGCCAAATTAATAAAAAACTGAAAATGCCATCAAATTGACCAAGAACACCATCATATGTGCCAAGAACGCCGCTCTACACACCAGAAACGCTGCTCTGTACACCAAAAATGTTGTTCTGCACACCAAAAACGTTGTTCTGCAAACCAGAAACGTTGTTAAACAGACTGAAAACACCGATAAATGTGCTAAAAATGCCACCATACATACCAAAAATGCTAAAGTACAGACTAAAAGTGCTAAAGTATAGAAAAAGTTAAAAACAAAGTTGAGGAATCTCCCATAAATGTCATTTGAGGTTCGAGAATGCCACAAAAGATGCCAAAAATGTGATTCGGGAGCTCAAGAGAGTTAATCTGCACTCTGAAAGAGCTAATCAACCTGTCAATAAAATTTCCTGCAAGCAAACTTGTTAAAGATCAAAGGGGTTAGGCCCCATGGTGGGTGCCAATTAATGTGATGCTAAAAATGTGGTTATTATAAGAGGCATACACATATAATGAGACAATAAAAACATAATTGAAAAGCTTAATTGAAAAACTAAATCAAAGATGCAAACCATAAGCCTTCCTTGAAATGTCCCATTTTCCTCTATTCTTGAGGACCTTGAAGGTGTTGGATTGATGGGCTCTTAGTAGAGCAATGACCTCCAAAGTGACAACTTAAGAGTTGAGTAGCTAATTGATCATGATTGACCATGGAGATGATATGAAATGCATGATTTAAGAAATTAGACTAGCATGCTATGATAAATCTAAAAGCTAATTACTAGATAATTGAAATGAAAATTGCCTATAGTAATTATTCCTAAATTGATATTAGATGGGATCCTTATTGCTCCAAAATGAGGGGTATTTATAGGATTTCCAAGGCCAAAGCTGAGGTGGCAAGAATCAATGGTCTAGATTTGATCTGAAGATATCAAGGGTCAAGATTGAGGAAGTTGGAGAAGAGGTTGGAGGAAGGGACACTTGTCATCTCTATGGTGACAAGTGTCAAGGAGCCTTGCTCATGAGAGGCCAAGTGTCCAAGGGAGGAGACGTGGCAAAAGTGCCATGTGTCTCAATTAGAGAATATGAGAGGTTAGGATAAGGAGGTTAGAAGGTGCAAGATAGGATAGGTTTAGTTAGACCCAAGATTAGATTGAATGGGTTAAGTTAGGGGATGGTTAGGTTGGGTGGTTAAAGTTAGGAGTCATGTGCTTGTTTGAATTTAGAAATTCAAATAATTGGAAAATGACAATTAATCTCAACAAACTTGAGTTTGTTAACCTTAATTAGGGATTAGAAGAATTGATTAGTATGGGGAGACATTAATTAATTTAGAATTAATTAATCAAAGGGGGATGTGAGATGAACTATATAAATAAATCATTTAGATTTATTTACTAGTAGATGAATAGAGAAATTAATTAAATTTCTTGTGAATTCAATTAATTAGGAAGGGGAATTAATCAAATATCTGTGTATTTAATTTAACTATCTTCAGACCATTTTTAGGTGTATACACTAAGCAACTTCAGAATACTAGTTAATCGCTTAAGCACCAAATAATCAAACCTGTAAAGCAAGAAGGAAAGCCAAAGAGATCAATCACACAAATGCACCTCACAACACTAGATGTACGAGGAAAACCCAATGTGGGAAAAACCTCAGTGAGAAAAGCTGCTGGAGACTACTGCTCCAATCTAGCTTCTTAGGTAAAACATCGAATTACAAGGATTTAGGGTACCAACCCAAGGAGCACCAACCCTTTCTGATTTAGGGCACCAACCTAAGGAGCACCAACCCCTGCACCAAGCTCCAACTTGGTGATGTATATTGAAATACAATTTAGATACAGTTAAGGCTTCTTGTTGCAAATGAATTCTGCAACTCTTGATTAAATATTCTAGTGTCGGTTGATAGTCTTTTCTCCTCCACTAAATCTCACACTATTAGTTGTGAGATTACTCTCTTTGATTCTTGGCCTTTGTTATCTCTCTCTCTCTCATAGTCTCACACCACACTGTGTCACACTTGGATGTCGCCTGCTCTGTCACACCTTGTCGCTTTAGCTTAACTATGAAATTACAATTATACCGGTACTCAATCACTACCAGTTGAACCCTGTCACCAGTTTGCTTGCTCACTTCCTCTGAAACTTTCTTAGAATTAGTCCTAAGGCTAAGAATTATTCTTTTCACTTAAACTCTCTTTTCTCTTCTTCTTCTCTACAGCATTACCTTGCTCTATCTTGAGCTCATCTCTTTATACCATGGTTTCCTACCAAAAAGCCATTCAAATTCGAAGTGGCTAGGGTTTCCTTTTCACGACACAATCTGCATGAGATCTGATCTAGTCTGCCTTGGGTTGATCTCCTATACTCTAGGGATGCATCTATACATGTTTCCCATTACCCAATGCATACATGCTAAAGATAGAAATCACGTACAATATTTCCTACTTTGAAATCTGTCGACTTAGAACACTCAGTTATTTCCTTTTTGAGTTCTTCTTGTGATCAGATTTCCTTTCCATTGATCTAGGCACCAACTACTCCCAGATCTTCCTCTATCATTCTTTGTTCCTTGAGCCGTATCGGTTAGTTACAATCCCATGATTTGTGGTTGTTTCATTTATATTGACTGATAGTTTCACCAACCGTGTTGATGGTGGCTTTATCGACCTCTGCATATTTTCCACCTTGGCTCCACATGGCATCACCATGGTCAATCAATTAACTCACCGACACACAGTCAGTTCATACTTGAACATTAAGAAAATTCATACCGATACATGCCTTTACCGATGAGACCTTCTTCTTCTGCTAACCGGCAGTACACACTATATCGGTAACACAACTTCACCTCTGATGGTTTGTGATAACTTTAACATTCTGCCTCTTCATCATAAACAAGCAGCCAAATTCCAAACCGGTTTATTGCTCTACCAATTGTTGCTCAACATGTTAACACACACACAACCTTCATCCCGATTTATGCCTTACCGATAAGCTTTCATTCTATCTGCACACTCTCATGTGAATTGCCATCATGTCAGTCCCTCCTTTCTTACCAGTGTTCTTTCTTACCGGTGACCTTGCCAAACAAGTTGACATCAATAACAACTTAATGCCAAAATGC
Source organism: Cryptomeria japonica (assembly GCF_030272615.1). Lineage (NCBI taxonomy): Eukaryota > Viridiplantae > Streptophyta > Pinopsida > Cupressales > Cupressaceae > Cryptomeria > Cryptomeria japonica. The sequence goes on from NC_081414.1 coordinate 433,870,585, forward strand.
CAACAACATCCTTGTCATCCAAGATACCACCAAGATCTTTGATCTTATTCACTGCACTATCAACCTTTTGAAAATAGCTTGTTATATCTTCACCTTTTTCCATTCTCAAATTCCCCCATCTTTCTTTAGCAGTCTACATCTTAGCTAGCTTAACTCTATCATTTCCTTCATAGATATTCTTCAATCTTTCCCAAACTTCATAAAAAGTATCTAATACAACAACATTCACCAATTCAGTTTTAGATAAAGCACTAAATATTGCATACCTTTCTCTCTCATTCTCTTCATAGGCTTCAATCTCATCCAGTGTAGTAGGTTCATTTGTCGACTACACATACTTGGTCTCCGTAGATTTCCAAGTCTTGTAACTCAAAGAAATCAAATATCCTCGCATCTTCACTCTTCAGAAATCATAGTCAGATCCTTTAAAAGAATGAATAGACAATTTATGCACCTTTGGATCTCCTCGAGCAATTTTTCTCACTTTCTAGGAACCAAATCTCTGATACCAATTGTTGAATATCTTGAACAATCAAGAGGGGGGATGAATCAATTATACATTAAAATATTTTACTTTTCCCATAGAAAATAGATCCAGTAAACCAATCTCAGATTACTTAACCATAAGAAGATATAAATATGAAATAACATACACATTGACTCCCTCAATCAATGTTATGCTCTCTAGGCATAACATTGACTCCCTCAATCAATGTTATGCTCTCTAGGCATAACATTGACTCCCTCAATAAAAAGCTTGCAACCTTTGGCAGAGCCTCTGGTGCTTGTATCTCCAATTCCAAGTCCATCCTACTTGGGTGGAACGAGGAACCCTAGGACTAGCTTGAACAGGTTGGATACTCATGGGAAGGACCCAATAAAATAGTCACGTACCTCGGTATCCCTTTTTCTGTCTCTCCCTCTCTCAAAGATATGTGGATTTGGGTCAAAGAAAATATTGACAAAAAACTTAATAAAAGGGACAATAAGATTCTATGCCTAGCTGGTAGGATCCAAGTCTACCAAAAAATCCTCTCCTCCTATAGTTTGTACTACTCCTCTGTCTGGATGTTCAGTAAATACCAAGTTTATGAGATCCAAAAATCTATCGAGTGCTTCCTTTGGTCTGATGGTAAGGGTAAAAGAAAGGCCCACGCAGTCAAATGGCTCTGGTGCCCAAACTTGGTGGGCTGGGACTTAAGGATCTCAGAACGCAAGGAGTTTCCCTGGCTGCCAAGTGGATATTTCATGCCCTAGAAGCACAAGAACCCTAGAAGATCCTTGTCAGAAATAACATACAAAATGGTGTCCCCAAGTCTACTAAATCTTGGAAAGCCCTCCCCTTTAGTGATCTGATAGTAGGCAGATTCTCTATGTCTGTTCAAGGCACTTGGGTGTTTAAATCCATCTAGAAAACCCGGGAGCATGTGCGTAAACTTATTACCAACTCTAATATTGACTGTAATAATACTCTGCATGCGGAAAGGTCAATATGGTGGAATGTCTACCATAACTCTAAACCCCTTGCTTTAACCCAAGGCTGCTTTGCTAGGAATTGGTATAATAAAGGCATTGAATACCTCATGGACATCTTGGAACATGATAATCTCATCAGCTGGGAGGACCTTAGCAATAAGTTTGGCCTCCCTGCCTCGCATAAGAGAACCTATAATATGATTAAAAATGCTTGTGCTTGTCTAGATCTTCCTAGGAACACTGATGTAGATGCTCAGAGATACCTCTCATTCCGATGGAAGGATGGTTCCCTCCTCTCCAAGGTCAAAGCCAAGTCTATCTACAAACTACTCACTCATGATACCACAATGATCGATCATATTAACTCCCTCTAGTATGTTGACCTTAATACATCTGCTTGGCATAAAACATTTGAGAAACTATGGAAGTCCTCCATCCTCCCTAAAATCAAATGCTTTAGGTGGCAACTAATGTTGGATAGACTACCTATTAGGAATAAAATTGGTGCCTGAGACTATGCGGCACATCTTTTTTGACTTCATTTTTGCCAGAGAGGTCTGGCTAATGTTTGTAATTTCCATTACTGAACATGTTTATACTCTTGATATTATTGCTAGATTCATTCATGGCCTCAAGAAGGATGCTAACCTATTTTGGTAAATTCTCTCTTCTTTCATACTTTGGTTTATTTGGAACTTAGAAATGAGGAAAAATTCCAAGGTACTGATAGGACTCTTACTGGGTTTTATAAGAAACTCACACGTTATAAAATTGTTGTGCAGGTATGTTTTTTGATGAATGTTGAGAGGGAGAAGCTATTGCATTTCCTTAGGGATGGTCGGGAAACCATGTTCATTAATGAGATGAAGGATGGCTTTGAATGGGCTATAATTGCGGAGAACCAGACTGCATTCGATGAGGCTCTAAAGAAACTGATCAAGGAAATCAAGGACAACAAAGGTCCCTACTTTGATAAGCTCGAAATGTTTACCTAGGTCCTAGAGTGGAAGAAGGTGGTGTGGATGGAAGGGCCACAAGGATGGACAACATGGATGGAAAACCAAGATGAGATTCTGCAATAGGTTTCCAGTAGCCTTTAGTTGATGTATATGGTTCATTGTATATACTCTCTCTCGTAACTCTTTTTTTTGTAGGAGGTTGTCTTTGTTCAGTCGGATAATCCCACTGGTTAATGGTTGAGGCTTTGCCTCCCATCCTCATTTTTGTATAAACTCTCCTTATTTTGGTCTCTCGATATTTAATATTAAAAAAAAATAACATACACATGAAACACCAAATATGATGTGGAAAACCCAAGGAGGGAAAAACCATGTAGAATGTTAGTTCTCAATATGAAAACACCTGTTAGGGTGACATCGGTTAAGGTGATTTTTACAAAGATGGCTCACTACCAGAATGCTCATTGAAAGTAGGCTCATTTCTTAGCTAAAACCTCTAGAAAAAGAAAGAAGGGCTCATTTCCCAAAAGAAGAAGAAAAAAAGAAAGAATCCACCACTGAGGCACAACTGTCATACAACTAAAATTGTTGGAAGAAACCTTAGGCTCACTACCACCAATACCAAACAACATCAAAACACAACCATACTGATCATCCACAACCAAACACAACCTCACACAAACCAATAGGAGATAGATCTTATTTTCAATCTAATTTCTTTTATATATTTCTATATATTCCTCATTACAAATATTCTTCATTTATACTGATCTCCAAAATAGAATTTTCAAGTTGGCCAAGGAAATAAAGAGCCACAATTCAAAATAGGTCTTCACTAAGCATTCTTTCTATGGAGTGGAATGAGCAGTTGACCACACCATGATGCAACAACACATTATCCAAACATCACAAACACTAGAGCAAAAGATGGGGTATTCAGGGTCAACTAGACTCGAAATGATCATATATAAAACCACAACTCTTGAGCACACCAACATGTGCTGAATCAAAATAGAAAAGATAAACACATAAATAACATAAATCTGAAATCTCATCAATAGAATTGGAAATGCAGAAGAAGGCGAAGCACTACAAACTTTGCCAAAAAAACATCATCATTGTATAGACTTTGGGAGCACAACTTTCGAACTCCAAAATACGAGAGTAATATCTCAAGGCAATATCCAACAAAATATCAACACATTATGAAAACATCTACAACATATCAACAATGCAAAGAAAAACCAAACACTAAAACACATAATCAATATGTTGACATCAATGACAACCATACTGACACAATTTAAATAGGAAAAGGGCTGAAATTTTGATTAGATTCAATAGTTTTTTAGTTTACCCTCTCTTTCTAGTTGAAGATTGGATGAGAATTGTGAAACTAAAGCAAAATAAGGGATAATTGAAGAGAGATAGTGATATTTGACTACTATAGATGTCACATAGAGCCACAAATTGAGACTAGAAAAAAGAAGAGATTCAAAACCTATTCCTAGAAGTTCATCCTGATTTTTTGGGACAAGGTAGTATAAATTTTCCTTGGTCCTTTGACTTTAGCACCGTCGAAAGCCAAACATGTTCGTTGTTGTCAACCTTATTGAAATTACTAAGTAAAACACTTGATCCAATTCTCTATAGACAAAAATAAAGAAGAAAGTGTTATGGATAGGAGTTTGCCTTAGGTCAAAACCCAGTTTAAGAATTACCCTTGAATTAAATAAAGTAAATTCTAGGAGATATACCTTGGATTTTGAATTGTTGAAGGAAGGATTGATGATTCAATTCTCTTTGAATGTAATCACAAATGTTGAATGTAATGGCATGACAAACACATGAACATGAAAAAACCCTAATAAAAAATACATGCTTACATGAAGATTGATGTACCTTCGCTCCATAATGTTTGAAAGATGAAACATTTCCTTGAATCTATAAAAATGCTTGATGATGAATGATGTATGGATATGTGTGTGTTAGGTATGGAGTCTTAGATATAAAATGAATTGATAGGATATATTTATATAGGGTTCCCATGGGGACCAAATTCCATTGAGGAAAGAGAGAGTCTATCCAGTCCTAAATTGGGACCTGATTAAGGGGGACCATGGCACTGGGGGGTGGCCTGGTCCTCCAAAATCAAGACTAGAAACTCGGGGATTGATGGAGGAGATTTCTAGGATGGGGCCTATTGGAATTCAAAAACACTGAGAGGGGGGGGGGTGAATCAGTGTTCTGTCGGCTATAATATTTTTAACCTTATTAACAAATCCACTTATTAACTGGTATGCATAAAAGAAAGTAACAATAAGTAATATTAATGCAACCACATGAATCAACACCATAACACATATTTATATGTGGAAAACCTCAAAGAGGAAAAACCACAGTGGGATTGGTAACCCACAATATCTATCCACTAGCCAACTGAATAAATATTACAATAGGGTCCTGCACATGTAGGAAGGCACACTACCTAGAGAACATTGCTCATCACAAAAGGAGCCTCACTGACTACAGATCCAAAGTAATGGATTACAAACAAAAACTAAACTTAGAATGTGCATCTGCTATGCTTAATGAGTTCTGGTTTAAGCACTGTCTGTACTGGTTTATACTATAATGTCCCTTACTAGTAACTTAGATCTCTTCCCAAACCTCTAGACAAATAATCAAGACCGATTACAGATCTTTACATTCACATTCTATCAATCAAGATCTCACTCACATAACACCACATAACCTATTGCATCCCTTGTATGTCATATTCCAAAATGACCTAACTCGGACTGACTTATATACCCATTTACATGAATAAACACAAATTCCCTATGTCGGCTTATAATAATATTTCAAATGATAAGACACATGTCGGCCCAAACAAAATATAAACATGAAACAATATGACCGTTGCCACTTCCATGCTTGCCGAATCAATCTCCTATACCAGCCTTAGAATACCATAAATTTTTTGGTTACATACCTATCAGTTCCTTGAATACCAGTGAAGTGAATGTCGGATCTCCCATGAAGTGTTGCCATCAATGAAAACACCTATAACCCAGATGAGTGTCAATTTCCAATAGGGCCCACCTAGTGGTGTCAACTAGTGACATCAAGGTTAAAGTAAAAGGGGCCAAAATGGGTCTTGGGTGAATGAAACTAGAGCATGCTAAATTAGGATCACAAACATGAGGTGTAAATTGTACCAATTACTGTTACCCATTTTTGTATTTTATACTAATTTGGGAGTATCATGTCTTATTTTATTTTACATAGGGATTATGTATCGCCCACCAACAAACCCCAGGGAAACTTACTACATCTAGATCCAAAAAGAGTGGAATAATTTTTGTTTTGTTTACTAAGAAGGTTACATCTAATTCAATCTATACATTAAGTTCATTATTTAGTTCAATAGTTTAAAATCTAACGTTAAGTGTTTATCTGTTGCTTCATACATTTCTTTACTAACACAAGTGATGTCATGTTTACAAGGTTTAATGGCTTACATGGTTCCATTGTTTCCCTAGGGTATTGACGTCATTACTAGACTTACACCATTTATGAATTATGATCGATACATTTAGTTTACCATAATCATATTAGTTCACTTCTATGATCCTAATGATTTTTCCTTACCAAGGCACACAACTACAAATACATGTATGTATATTAAGCTATATCATACACTTCACATGATGTGCTACTATTGTTGTCCACTACTCAATGCATCAACCGACAAGCATGTTCATTAACCTACGTATGCATCTTAAATATTCATAATGTTATTTATGCAACGTTAGTTTTATGGAAAACATAACACAATAATATGTATTCTCATTTAGCTCTTAATGGCATCTATGTACTAAGTTTCATTTTTGTTTTCAGCCTTTGTGTTATTATAGTTTCAAGGAATTAAACTACATCCTCAAGGATCTTGTGTTTCACATGCGTTATCATTGACAATCTAAGTTTTCGTTTATTGCCATTGTTCATATCATTGATCTCATAAATACATGCTATCATCTACTTAATTTGCATCCATATTCACATGAAGATATTGAAGGTACAAGAATTAATTTATTTCCATTTCTAAATATATAACATGGAGAACGTGGTAACATCCATTTTCCATTGCATTGAAATCACATCTATGCATCTACTATCTAACATTTAATTACCACATGAATAATGGTATTGCTGATTTAACTCATTGACAAAGTACATTTCAATTACAAATAACTAATCTATCACATACACTAAGCATGACAAATTCATTCATGTTTTATGAATCCAATTTAAGGAAAACCATGACTAACAAATGATAAGACATCACTAGTAAGAGTATATCATTTCTTCTTTATTTCTACTTACATTTTGATTAACTTATATTATTTCTTTCTGAATGTACAATTTTAAGTAAATCATGGATACAACATTGGTTGCTTTTACATAGTGATACAATCGTGAGTATGACTCACTCCTTATACAACTTTCTTAAATTAATACATGATTAAAGTTTGTCTATCTTGAGGTGATCCATACATGAATCTACTCCAAGGGTTCAAGGTCAACATGAAGAAAACTCCAAGTCCATGTACGAAGACAACACCAAAGAAGAGGGAAAATCCCCAATGTCAAAAGCTCCAACCACCCGACCAATGTGGAACCTACAAAGAACCACCCCCCGAGCTAGGAGATGTTGCTAGGTCCCAACTCACACACTAAACCAAGGTTGACGCTTTACCAAAGGGATGCCGATAAAACATCATAACAAGCATACAAAAGTAAGAAAAGGACTCACATGTACGAGGGAGTGTCATCAAATGCCAATGAATAAAAAGGCACTAGCCTATGGCATGTGGATCCATCTCGACCTTGAGAGAGAAACCAGGGGAGATTAGCTTATTGTCTCCATGGTCTTCCCATGCTCAGCCTAAAAAATTCTCCTTGTTGATTCCCAAAAATGAATGGGTTTACACTGCCACAGGGCAGAGACCAAGCTGATTCCTCCAAATATCTATGGAAAGCCACTTCCAACTATCAATATCTATTAATCTTGGACCAAATTTAAAAAGGATACAAGATCCTTCTACACTTCAGGCTCTATAAAACTCGGGAGGGTGATCCATTCAGTGAACTTCCTTCTCTCTGCAATTATACTCAAGAATTTATTGAAAACAAATCAGATTATCTCATAAAAGGTCTCAACAGAAAGGGAGAATTCTTAAGGATGGTGAGTCCTTCAGTGATCCTCAACCTTAAGTTGGAGTATGAGATGGGGAGGACAACTTTTAGAAAATATATAAAACTTAACAAATGATATTCTGATATTTTTTAAAAGATTTTTTCTGAGAAATCATAAAGAACATACACCAAAAACCAAAAACCTAATGACACTTGCTAGCAAATACCAATGCCTTATCCATTTAGGTTACAAAGTTTTGAAAACATTACTAAAATCTAATAAAAACTTGTCTAATAGCTGGTCTAGCCCTGGACAATACTACCTTACAATATTGACCTGCCTATAATCCCTCACCTGGACTACTTACCAAATCCTGTTACAAGTCTTATTTCTCTATAGTCTCATTCAATAATTTTAATTAACCCCTTGGATTAAAGAATTGAATGGAAAATTACATACATCATAACAATGCAACAAACAAATGAAACCCTTGATTCCATTTGCTCAAAAGAAGATAAAATCGCACACAGGAGAGTAATTAAGAAATATGTTTGCGTTTAAATCATAAGCTATCTTCTATCAAATAACAATCAACAAATTTGATTATAGAACAACCCACTTAAAAAAGAAACTCACAACTATCTTATTTCTTTTTGTCCTCCAAAATGACATTACAGTTCCTGCTATTTTACATCACTCTCTAGAACTATATGGAACCTACCCCTGCAGAGTAGACCTATTTTTATAGAGATCCTTCTTAGAAAATTTGGAACCCTAACTAATGGCCTTGATTTCCCTTTTATAGAAAACAAAGGAGTGACAAGCTTCAGGCCAAAAGACACTTGTCATCAAAACCAGGCCCTAGAGGCTATACACAATTCTGTTACAAAATATTCCCTATCCACATGCTGATGCTCGTGATGAGGTGGAACCAAAATCTTCAACTAATTATCGGTAGAAACAAAAACACTTAAGTCGTGCTGATATCACCTAGACACTTCTGGATGGACCCTTGGATGCTCAGTCTTCTCCATAGCATTTCTCTTCTTGAAAAGGAAAACATACCCCGACATGAAATGAGACTTTCCCACTGAATTAGAGGAAAATCTCTAGCCTTTATGCCCCGAATCAGAGAAAATGGAAAGAGGTGCTTGGGGGTAAATAGAATTTCTTGAGAAGGTGTTGCAGCTTCTGTGTCATTATAGAGATGACTGCCTGCCAATCCTCACTCGAACAAATCCTTCTTTCAGATCCTTGCAAGCTCCCTCTTGGAACACTCTGCCAACAAAATGCAGAGTAAGAGTAGAGGATATGTCCTGCATGGCTTTTCCTGATAAGAAAAGGCTTTCATGCCCCCTCTAACAATGAGAAACCTCATACCAGAGATAAAACATCCATCTAGTGTCACAAAATATGCAATGACTCCATACATAATGTTGTTTGAACACCATCTTCTTACTGATGAAAAATTGTTCTCAGAAAAATGAAGAAATTTGTATCTGTTTCTACCCATTCTATCACCTGCCTAGTGAATTTATAATCAGAATTCACTTCAAAGTGGTGGTGCTAATCCATGTGAAGAATCATCATTATGATATCTTATGCTCATCTTGTCAGCTATGGATTCCAGCAATCATACATACAACTCAAGCCACCATCATTTTCTAGGCCATCACTCCATTGCCACCTACATATGTTCACCTCACATGAATGATTTTGTTATGATATTATTCCTTTCTTAGTGTACAGTCTCCTGCTTTAGGATTTCCTATCAACAGACAAATCTCTAAATTTATCAGAGAACTCATGATTCATCATATCAAAACCTGAGTCTTTTCTCGATCCTTTCACATCTCTACTATCTAATCAATCCTGAGTCGACAAGTCTGTATCTTGTTCATCCCATCTCTCCCGCATGGGCTATGACCAATGCCCTTAAATATCTCTCCTAATTTCACATTTGAAACTCAGTCACAGATCTTACCCAGCCTGGCAAATCTAATGATAATTGTTTGTCGACGCGGCATTTGACCCTCCATCTGTATCCGTGGACCCACCAAGTCCTGACTAATTAGTGCCATATCATCTTTCGACTAGACTTTGTTAGTGGCTTCATCGTAGGTCTTCTTGGTCAGCCTAGTATACATGTCATCATCTCGTGATTCCATGCTCTGTAACTTCCTTTCAACTTCCATCACGAGGATACGGGGGCTATCAGATCTGTTCACGCTTTACTTCTTTGCATATTTCCTGTTAACTCCTCTAGAATTAAAAATCGAGCACCTTTTACCTCAGGACATAACATCTCCATTCATTTTGAACATGTGCCAATTGATAGGACTGTTAGTAAACCAACTTTTACTGCCTGAGAACTGGTAACACAATGCTTCTACCAGCTATACTGCCAACCTTGTTGGTTTTTGCTGAAAAACATGTGGCACAATCTTGCGATGTTGCGATCTTTATAATCCTTTAAATATTGATCATAGGGAATTGTGGACCATTGGATTCATTCTATCTTTAGCAACTGGCCGAAATACTTAGAATTTTCAGACTTAAGAAAATTATGGGCGCGTGCACAAATATTTAAAGGGAGACTGGTCATAGGAAAATTTTATACGATTTAGGAAAATCATTTTTCATAAACCAGTTGACTACCACTTAATACTTAGGGAGTAAAATGACCCTACCGATAGTAAACAACCCTTGGATTTAAGTGGGAAAAGGTAATCACGTGATATATCAATGCTAGGGTTTTCTTTACAAAACATAAGAAACTTTGATAAACCCTAAACCTTACTCCCTATACTATTGACAGAGGATGCAAACAAAACTAGAAAATCAAAATTTGAGCTCAAAATTGAAAATTTCACACAATCAATTTTCAAAGCTATCACTCCCTAGGATTGAGTCATGAGGCACTGATAAGTTATTATCTTTTTAAATTATCTAACTACCCATACCCATTCATTAATTAATTATCACTTGATTAAAATATGGTAAGCTTCCTTATGCCCAAAAGGTTTATACTTCACACATCTTTACAAGGAACCTCATGGAAATCTATCTCTCATGACCCCCAGGTGTCATAAAGGAGCCCACACACTCTACATGGATCAGAAAACAATAACACAAGAGGCTCCTACACAAGTAAAAATCTGACACAAACACCAACAATGCCAAACCACAACATACATGTACCCCAAAAGGTTGAACAACAATACATATAAGAACACGCCTCTTAACTAAAGAAATATGACCAACTCATGATACCACTGAACTAAAAGCTATCAACATTGTGAGCTCTTCACACTCGCTACTATAAAATCAGCAGTATGGTTATTTCCTCCTCATGGAAAAATCATCACGAGGGCACGTCAAAATGGGCAAGTAAATCTCATGATACGCAAGTAAAAACAAAAACTCACATTAACCATTGGTTTTAAATCAAATGACACAAATGGTCTCTAGATGCAAAGCATAAACTAAAAAGATTCTTAATTGAGAAAGATAGACTTAGTAGGCAATTCACAAATACAATGACATTCTCACATGTATTTAGATATATATACATATGTATGTCTAATAACATTAAATATTGCCAATTACATCATAGCAATAATAACAAAAAGCCATCGTCTTTGGACATGTAGTGACACAGTTAAAACACTTTGTTGGTGAAGCAGCCACCAAGGTTTAAACCCTTGCTGAGCCATTGTGCTCGGAGGCCTTGTGTCTTCGTTGGGTTGTTGTGCTTGTGGGTTTGAACAAGTGAAGTGTGGGGATGAGGTCCCCTAATTGTGGCCTCACTAGTTCATAGCTCCGGGTCAAAAGTGTTTCATGTGGAGCCGGAGGGCCTATCATGCCAGAGTTGTTGGTCACCTTAAAAAAGTTTACCGGGCATTTAAAAAAAAAACTAATAACAAAAAGCCATCGATATAATATCGTAATATAATATTAATATTTTTATCTCATAGATGTCATTTCTTTATTGACATTCTATCATTATTTTATTATTCAAATGCCTTAATCTAATTAAAAATATATTAACTTAATACATATTAATTATATATATAGACATGTTTTACATTAAATATTGATTGGCTATAACATATATTAATATATATATTTTTTGTTTAAAAAAATTAAAAATAAAAATAAAATAACTTTAGTGGTGCTGGCTGCACCCCCCACCACGTATGTGGTGGTGGTGGCTCGACACCCCCTTGTTATCACTGTTTAAAAAATGGGTTTTCTTTTCCCATAATTGGCTAAGTTTTTTGAAATTTTGAGTCAAGCACACTATTAACTGCTTCAAATTTGTGTTAAGTCTTTAAGGGTTTAGGGTTTTTGGTTTTAAATCACTCAAATGTCTGATTAAAACCCTCTGGTTTCTATTCCTGTGTTACTTTAATTCACTTAAGTAATGGGTCTTGGGGTCGTATGAAGTGTTCCCCCTTGTCATTTACCTAGGCGATCATTAAATAATTGTAAAAAGTTTATGCCTTATGTCTTTTTCCTTCTAATGTTGCCAAGCCTAGTAAGTGTCATGCAGTTCTTAGATGGATCTACGGCTTTCGCCATTTCGTTAGGTGAAGTTGCGAGTTCTTTAAGTCTTGCGAATGGCGAAAGGAAAAGCATGTTCAATGGTGCGCATTTGGTCTGGTTTAACGAGATTCCATCTCACTCAAGATCTAACGACTGACGTTGATTCATAGCCGAAACCAGCAAGCAAATTACCTTTCGTGAAATGGCGAAAAGGTTTGGCGGAACCCGACGGTGAAGATTTTTCAAACGGCTAAAAGGTGATCAAGTTCAAGAGAAATCGACGGTTTGCATTGTTTCGTGGCTGATAGATGCTCATGTGTTATGCCCTATGAAGAAGTGAAAGGTTTTTGGCCTAGGAAAAAGAGGTTTATAAAGAGCATAATAGATGCGCAGGTTCCCAAAGATCTAATGGCTACCACAGCTTCACAGGGGAGAGATGCTCGAAAGATAGATTTTGCGAAATAGCGAAATGACATGGCGTTCTAGACAAGCAGTCTAGTTGGTTGAGATGGCGAGTAAGATAATGGCACGTGGCAGAAAGTCAAAGCAGTTAGCATGTCGGATCTAAGGATTAAAAGGTGGGTCCAAGAGGATGAGTCATGTCGTGAGGTGTGAAATGACTTGGCAGATCCACGTGGCAAAGATGAAGTGGAATCCGATGTTTTCTCTCAGCGAATAAAAGGTTGACATGTCAGTTCAGGAATGATTAGACACCAGGTGGATAGAGATGAGTCAGAGGGTCCACGTGTACCGAACCTTAGTAGGTTGTTAAGCATCAAGCAAGTCAGCTCTAATCCAGTGGTCTGCGTGAGTTCGCGAAGGTAAAGTGCTCGTGATTTAAAACTTGTGAAGTAGTGAAACGTTTTGGGGCTCGAAGAACAGATAAAGCATGAAGGTAAAAGGGGATCAACTCTGAAAAGATCCAAGGGCTTGCATTGTTTCGTGACTGTGAATTAACCGAGCGTTAAAGCCTGCAAAATGGCAAAAGAGAAAAGAAGGTTCTTCCTGGTGTAAAGCTCGATGGTGACGTGCTGATTGACACGTGGTTTCCAAAATGGATTGAGGGCGCCAAGGTGTAACCGGTGGTTATAAGGGAAATACGACACGTGGCTAACTCTAAACTAAACTCGAAGAGTTTTCCAAGGCTAATGGCTGAGTGCCACATTGTATTTGGTAACCAGTGGAAGAGCGGGGTAAGTGATGCAAGCATAAAGGTCTCACTTAAAGGATGGTCATCTCAAGATTGATCCAATGCTTTGCATTGTTTCGTGGCCCAAAGTTGAAAGTGGGTTAAGCTATGTGAAATAGAAAAAAACCGTTAGCCGTCAGAATGAGGTGCGGTTAGTGAAAAGGCTAACTATATGCGTAAGAGTTAAGGGCCGGGCAGTTTGAGTCCCATCTAACACCTAATGTAGCTTCATGAAAGAAAAGTGCTCAGAGGATAAAGCCCGCGAAATGGCGAAAAGGAAGTAGGGCCCGATGCAAAGGCAGAGATGTTAAGATAGTGTAAACACCGACCAAGTCTCATCTGATCGGACAGCTGGCATGATTTCGTTAAGTGAAATAGCTAGGATGTTATGCTCTATGAAATGGCGAAAGAGAGAAAAGGAAAATACATAGGCATGTTGTGACCCATTGGAGCGAAAGTTTCAAATTCTTTTATGAATTCAATTCTGAAGGGACATCCGAAGCATGCGGTATCAATCTCGCAGTTAAGAGCCCGACTACCGTATATGATCCCATATCAATTGAATGAAGGTATCATTCTAAATAGTAATTGCTGAGAAGCGGTTGCAGAGCTAATTTCTTCAGTTGCAGAGCTAATTTCTTCAGTCGCAGAGCAAGTTTCTTCGAGCAAAAAATAGGTTCTCTTATACTCTTGTTTGGCAATCACTTAACAGTGTGTTTAAATTAAGGTCTTGATTTGTCACAGAACAATTGGGGGTAATAATTAGATTGCTTGCATTGTTTTTAAAGATGGCACCTAAGAGAGAATTCTCAAGAAAGGTTAATTACCAAGAGAGGGCTATCTGTGATGACTTCCTTGAACAGTTGACACTGTCAACTAATGTGGCCACAAAGGTAAAAGAACTTGTGCCAAGAGCTCCTCGCCTAAAAATAGGGGAGGGATTATATGATAAGGGTAACTGGCTAAGAGACCCTCAAATTGGGTTCTCTGGGTTGGGATTGTTTAAAGTTGGATTTGGCATGAGAAACTCCTCAGCCCCGTAGAACAGTATCTGGGAGTTGGATGTTGGCAAATTAGTGGTCCCTGGAGTATTCATGGATGTGGATCTCCTAACTCAGATTGCACACAACTATGACCCAATTACAAGGAGTGTTAAAGATATAAGTGGGAAGACCCTCATTGAAATAAATAATGAGGAGTTCAGAAATGCTTTCGGGCTTAGTGAATATAATAATTTTCTAGAGCCTATTAATTTTAAATCACTAGCTCAGGTATACAGTGTGCAGAGGAACCACCTTAGAACTGAGCCTCTTAAAGAATTCATTGTAAAGATAGGTGGGTTGACAGTTGTAGGACCCAATACTGAAGAGCCCTTCTCATTAAATCTATTCACCCTTAGGGCCAAGGGATTATATTGGTCACTCTGCCAAATTCTAGGAGAAGATGTTGCAACAAATATGCCAACCCATTACATGTTGATGGTTGCTCAAATTTTGAATCCCTCTTTGGCAGTAACCTTTGATAATGCTTCCTTTATCACTGATGCTATCCATGAAGGATTGATAGGAATAAAGAATGGGAAAGTGGATAGGCCTTTTGGGTGGTACTCCCTCCTCATATATTTGTTTTTATTCAAGGGTGGTGAATATTTTGCAAGTGGGATGGATATTGTGAAAGAGAAGAATGGAGAAAAGATGCCAGTGCAGTTATGGAGTACAATGCTGTCATGGGATAGAGAATATGCAAGCTTCTTAAAGTTTGATAAGTGTTTTGCATCTAAGATTAGGACTCTCCTTTGTTTAGAGAATCCAAGAGTCCCAAAGGTTCTTTTGGAATTCATTAGGCCAAAAGAGTTTGCAGAGAATATAAAAATTGTCCACAATTGGGGTGATATTTACTTATACCCTGTCTGCATAGTTTTCAGAGTATATGGTTTCAAAGGCACTCCATTTTTGTTACCCTATCAAGTCCCTCTTAAAGTGGGAATTGCAAAGATCCTCTGGCAGATTGGTGGTGTGCAGGAGGAAGAGTTAACAAGAAGAGGTAAAGGAACCATTTTCCCTACAGTTACCATAGCACACCAATTTGTGATAATTAAAGAAGGTTGGAAGTGTTTTGAAAATTTCCTTCAACCATATCATTTTTCAACTGCAGTATCCAAGTGTGCTAACCCTGAAGACTTCTTCAATGACATGTTCAGAAAAAGGGCAATATGCAGAGGTAAACCCCACCAATTCTAGTTTCCTGAAGACCTCATTAGGAATGAGTTTGGTTTAGATGAGCAAGAGCTGAGGAAGGAAAAGTGGGTGGCTTATAAAAAAGCCTTAGACTTTGTACATCAATTTGATACCAGCTATGACCCATTGTCTTGCTTCCACCCTTTTGAGGAGAAGATAAAGTTCCTAATTCTTTGTTTTGAGGATGTGATGCAGACTTTGAAAGAAAAGAGGGAGGTTGTAATTAAAAACAACCTTGAGAAAGCAAGATTGGTTCAAAGTAGGTCTGCATCCACTAAAGCAATCCCTCTTGGTGACTACATGTTGCATAAGAAGTCCAATTACAGTGTGTTGATGCCTACAATAGGGGAGCCCTCTACTTCAAAGGGGAAGAAGAAGATATAGGATGTCATTGACATTCAAGATAGCCCAAAGAAACAAAGAGTGGGAAAAGAAATACAATCTGATGAACCTTTGTACTCTCCATCTCAATCCCCTATTCATATAGGAGATGAAGAGGAAGTAGCTAAGCAACTATTGTAGTTAGGTAGCCTTGGAGAGATAGCATCTACATATGATGAACTGGAAGAGGGAATGCCAGAAGAGCCCCTTACTGCTGAAATGAACATCACTGCTGATGAGTTCAAAGGTCAAGAATGGGACCCTAAGATCAAACAAGTGAGTGAATATTTCTTGGTTGATGACAACTTTGTCACATCAGGAGCTTTCATGCAGTTTGTGTGGAAGGAGAACATTGATAAGTTTAATGCTAGGTGTGAAAAGAGGAAAAGTGAGCAGCCTCACAGAGAACCAGCTATGGTGGAGGAAGAGATAAAGCAAGAAATGGCTGATGAGTTTAAGACCATCACTCCTGAGCAGGGAAGAGACATGGTAGCATAGGTTGGGGTACTCATTCTCCCTGAATGGGACATAGCAGATGCCTTGGTTTTAGAGGCAGTAAGAAAAGAGACCAAACCTATGGAGGGAGTCACTTTCAGCAAAGACAATGTTGCACTAGTCATGTGGTCTCTTAAAAGAGATGAAAATAAGAGAAATAAGAACACCCCAAGGTCAAGTTACCTTGGTGGAATGATAGTAAAAAGGTTTCAAAGCATTGGGATAGTGGAAGCTACTAGCACTGTGCTAGAGACTACAAAGTTTAGTGTTGCAGTGGCAGAAAGGGAGGCTAAGGAAAAGGTAGATCTCTAGGTTAAGTTGGAGATAGTTTTAAAAGCCTATAATAGTGCCAAAGAAGAGGTAAGGGGTAAGGACAACATCATTGCCAAGCTACAAAGCCAGTTGGTAGGACAGTACCATCAAGGTGAGTCTTCAACACTGACGATCTCCTCTTCTCTTGCAAGACCTCCACATACCAGCCCCATTATTGAGTTGCCACCATCTCCAGCACCTTCTGGCTCTCAATTGGTTGAGATCACTCCTCAGGAGCCGGAGGACTTAAAACAGGCTCAAGCCTTGTATGCAAAGAAATATGAAGAAAGAGTAAGGGCTACAATTTCAAGTTTTCCCGACACCATGGGGGCCTCATTATTGTGTAACAACATGAGCAAGATTCTAGATATGTGGAATGAACTTAATAGAGATAAGGCCATTTTAATGCCTATTTTTGACAAGTGGAAGCCTAGAGAGCAGGATTTGGAGCTTATTTGTGTATCCTATGATGAAGCAGGGGCTGATCCTATTATGAAATCCACTTGTGATACCACAAAGGACTTAGTAAAATTAGCAAAAGGAATAGATAATGGAGATAGGAAGATCAATTTGTACAAGAAAGAATACACTGATCAAGTATTTGAATTAATTCCAGGGGGTTTTGCTAGCTCAGTTCAATTGAAGGACAAACAAGTATGGCTTAAGGAATTAGAAGCCAAATTGTCAGTTAGAATAAAAGGAATTATTAACTCAGAAGATGCTTCCTTTTTTGTCATAACAATTGAAGAGATAGAGAGAATCAAATCTCATTATGTTTTTCTCAATTCAGAGGTTAACAAAATGAGGAATTCTTGGAAAAGGTTAGCCAAGGCAAAAGCAAAAGTGATTAACTTCGCATGGCCAGCTAATGACGTGTACAATGAGTTGACAAGAAAATATGCCATACAGGATGTAGAGCAGTTAGAAGAGGGTGCAACTAGACAACAAGTAGAAGAAGCCGCGGAGGTTGAAAATGACTTGTAACTGCATTTGTAAAAGATTTTGTAACTTCTTCTTGAGAATAAATTATTGTAACAAACTCTCCTAGGAAAGTCCGAAGCTTTGTATGCATCCATATTGTTATAAATGGATACCAGGACTAGTAGAGAAATGATCGCAAAGAATTGTAAAAAAACACTGCAGAAATTTATCTGAGCTTTTCCATGTTTTAATGGAGAATATTCGAAGGTTTCTTGTAATACTTTTTGAAGAAAACATAACTATACAGACCATTGGTTTTGAGTTAAAACTTTTTGTTGTCTTCAAATGTGTTTGCAAGTGTTTACTGTTTCATTCTAAATAATCCAAGGTTATTTCGTTGACTAGGGGTTGTAAGGCAACTTTCAGTAGATATGTTTCTTAGCTTTTCTCTTCAAGAGGGGAATTAAATATGCAGGAATCACTTCTACCAAGAAATTCCTTGTGAGATATTTTGAATCTTGATGAGCATAGTTTAATTTGGTCTGAATAAATTCTTATATGTGTTAGGCATATATAGGGATCTACAGAAGCCAAAGCAATGGGATATGTAGAGATATTTGATTGTGGGAGTATTGTTTGAACTTAGATGACTCTGTGACCTTGGATAAGGCACTGGTATAGATCAAGGTTGTCTATTACATATTTTGTAGGTCAATACTGAACATGAGTACAATTTTCATTCCTTTGTTTCAGTTAGTTTTAAGGTGATTAGATCCACTAGTTTTTGGACTGGTTTGTTGTGGATTTATCATTTAAAAGTGTGAATTTAGTTCACAAAGGTATACCCGCCTGGACTTTGAATAAGTCTAAAGTGTAAAAGGTTAATCAAACCTTGTCATATGTTGTCCTGGAAGTTTCCTTCTCTTTAATATCTCTTCTGCATATAGAGTTATCATGTCACTACAAGGATGTTAGAGTGAATCAGATTTTGAAGACAACAAAAGTGGCGATGCTGCTGGGGAGAGTCACAATAAGGATCCAGACACAGACTTGTGTTTAAATTTATAAAGAAAATCATTGTGTGTTTGAGGATTAGATTGGTGCGTTAGTGAATATAGCAGTGGTGCTTGGAGGTCCCTATCTGGAAAGCTCCCTCTATTTTCTTTTGATAGATGATTTTGGTCTGAAGATTTCCGACATTTTTTCAAAGCTTGTTTTCATAATTCCCATAGTCTTGTGGGTGTCGACTCTGTTATCTTGGAACTAGTCCTTGTGAAGTACAAAAAGAAAGGAAGACAAGCACAATGCAAGGAGGAAAAAACACTAGATCATTCATGAAGAAGCACCCTCGTGAAACTTTGCAAGAATGTTTGCCAAAACAGTCATGAAGAGGTCAGAAGAGATCAGTGCTTCATGAACCATCAAATGTTGCTTGGGTGCAAAAGAATAACAACACCGGTAAGATACCTGATCGACTTGTTTATGCAAAGTCTAATTCTTCTTCTAGAGAATCTGAACATGATATATTAGGTTTCCATTCTGGATTGTTTGGAAATATAGATAATGCTCATGCTGTAAATCAAGATATATCTCATGTTAGTGTGTCTATGAGAGATAGGACTAGTTCAAATGCAATTAGACATTTTGTTCCTAGGACAATTGATGGAAACATCAGCTTGATTGATATAGATCAAGTCAATTTATCTGACTCTGAGGAGAATTTCCCTTATGAAGATGAAGTGTCACAAGAAATACAATATTTAAATAGGAGAGTTCATCACTTAATATCCTTAAGAGCCCAAAAGGAAGAAAATAAGGAGAAGGAGGTTAAAGCAAAACTAATGGAGAGAGATAGGATTCTTAGACAGATAGCTGATCTTGAAGTATTGGCCAAAGAAAAAGAAAAGAGTGATAAGGAAGGCCCCGTGATCAGAGAAATTATGATCCCCAAGGCTAAGCCAGCATATAGGTCAGTAGTCCAGCCAAACAAGGAAATGCTCAGTGATTCACAGCCTCCTAGGAATAATGTTGATAAAGGAAAGAAGAAATGGGTGGATGATGGAACTGGATCTAAAAAAACTGAAGAGATTTCTCGTAGGCTATCAGCACATGAGAGAGAGATGGAAAGAAAAAGAGGATCTCCAAATGGAACTAGAGAAAGCTGAGTTGGAAGTGGAAAATCAGGAGGTGAAGAGAAAAATTAATTACCTAAAAGCTCCCCCTATCAATTTTCCATCAGAAGATCTTAGTAAGCCTGATCCTCAACAAATTTCTCTTCCCCTGGTTAAGATTCAGCCTACTTTGCCTACTAATACAACATCAGTGAGTCAAACCCCTATGAACAATTAGCATGGCCAAGTATCTCAGTCCCTAATTCCAAAAGTCAGAATGAACATGGGAAATAATAATTTTGCTCCCCCTTTTCAAAGAAGACCTATCAATTTAGAACAGTATAGGCAATTGTTCTTTGATGGGATCCCAGGATATCCCAACCATGTTCCTACTGAGTTAAGGGACAGGCTCCACAAGTTTGCTAGAAATAATGCAATTAGTGTTGAGGAACATTTGAAATCTTTTGGTGACCTAATAAATGACTATGAGATAGTGGATGAAGATGTTATAATGAAACTGTTTGTTCAATCCCTGGTTGATGATGCAAGAGATTGGTGTAGAGGTCTTCTAGTTAATAGCATAGGGTCATGGGAGGATTTTAAGAATTGTTTTCAAGAACAATACAGTGATAAAACAAATGTGAGATTCATGCTCAATGAATTTAATAACATCAGAAAGTCTGATAACAAAATGGTCACTGACTTCAATGCCAGATTTCAAAAGGCCATGCATAGATTATATCAGGTGATGAGGTTAGATGATAACATGTGTTTGAATACCTACTATAATGCATTTGATTCTAAGATGGCCTATATCTTGAGGGATAAAAATCCACATAACCTGAGGGATGCTTTTAGGATTGCCATTAATGTGGAAAGCAACAGAAAAGCATCCGGGAAGTTAGGAAGGAGAACAGATGGTAGGTTATGGCAAGAAACAAAACACCAACCTAGCAAAGCTACTAAGGAGAAAGACAAGATAGAGAAGTTGGTCATTGCTATGAAGGATCTAACTGCCAAGGTAAACAAAAATGATAAGCCTCATTATAGCTGGCAAGATAGACCCCCCAGATTGCATGACATGCCTTATAATACCAATTGGAAAGATGGTAAACCCCAAAATGAGAAGCCTAAGATTGCTCAAAATCAAGACACTCTAGATCCTTTAAAAGGGAAAAATGTCCATAATATAGAAAATAATCCTTGGTGTATTTCTTTTGATGGGCCACATTCTCCTCATCAGTGTGCAGTGGCTCAAGCTCTTGAATAATCCATGAGACAAGAAGCTGGGCCTGACATTAACATGTTTGAGACTATTATAGAAAGTGATGAGGAATATATACAAAGTGAATATAGTGATGTGCTGGATAATGAAAGGTTTGTTCAAGGACAACTAACTTTGGATTGGCATCCTACATTGAATGTGGTAACAATTGAGGATGAAGAAATTCATCTTAGAAGGCCTAGTGAGGAAGAAGTTAAGAGTCTCACCAAAGCTGTTGTTGCTAAAGCAAAACACAATTATAACTTAAGGAGCACCAAGAAGGACACTGATCAGGGTGAACCTGGTTCCATGTTCATAAAAGAGATTACTCAAAAGGGGGCAACAAGTAGTGCTACTACTGTCCCTAAAATTGGTCAAGAAAAGAAGGAACAAGTTAAAGATGTACCTAAGAGTACAGATGATAAAAATACCAGTGATATACAAGGAGCTGCCACAACAAAAATGGCAAGTCAGCTCAAGGCAAAAAGAGTTAGAGCTAATACTGATTTAAGCAGTAGTTCCACATTTGACATGGCTCAAGCTCTTACACAAATGAAGGTCACTATCCCATTAGTAGAATTACTGAAAATAAAAGAGCATAGGGATGCAGCTTTGTCTTTGTTTTCTAATATATCTAATAGTGACACAGTCCTACCCACCGGTCCAGCTAAAATCAGAAAGGATCAAGAATTCCAAACCCCAGAGGTTTATGTTGGAACCACTATCACTCAAGATCCTTCACAAGTAGATCCTTTCTATGTTACTTTGTTAGTAAATAGTCGGTTGATAAAAAACTACATGATAGATTCAGGAGCTGCTGCTAATGTGATGCCCTATGGTGTCATGAAAGAATTAGGACTATTAATGACCACTGTATATGGAAAGTGTTATGCTATGGATAATAGGGAAGTACCTGTGATAGGTACAATGAGAGATGTTGAAGTAAAAATAGTAGCATTCCCTGAAGAAACTTATAAAATGGATGTTATTGTTACTGATACTAAACCCCATTATGGTATGTTGTTGTCCAGGCAGTGGGCAGCAGCAGTAGGAGGAAATGTCCAACTGGATTTGTCTTATGCCACCATTTCAATAAATGGGAATTAGGTCAAGTTGTACAGAGAACCATGTGCTCCTAGGGTAATTGAGAGTGTAGACCCTAATATGCTCAATTGTATGATTGATGTGGATCTTGACAATTTTAGGCTACAACCAATTTTACCCCAGTTGAAGAATACTGACCCCATTGTGGTCGAATTAGAATCACAACAGTATGGTCTATGGCAGATGTATTTTGATGGAGCTTGTTCCAAGGAAGGATCTAGAGCCGGGGTTCTTTTTGTATCCCCATCAAGTATAACTTTTAAGTATTCTTTCGTATTGGCTTTCCAATGCACAAATAATATTGCAGAGTATAAAGCCCTGTTATTGGGACTTCAGGTTGCAAAAAGGCATGAAATCCATCTGTTGAAAGTGTTGGGGGATTCAGAATTGGTTGTCTCTTAGGTTAGATCCAAATATGCATCCAAAAATAATAGATTAAAGAGATATAAACATGCAATTTGGGATGTCATTGAACATTTTAGTGCATTTTCTATTAATTGGATAGAGTGATCAAAGAATGTTATGGCAGATTTTCTAGCTAATGTTGCATTGCAAAATGATGATGCAACACTAACCGGCATCTCCACTGTGGAGATAAAATCTAGGCCTGCCATCCCTGATAATGTGTATAATTGGCAAGTTTTTGCTGATGATGAAGATATTCTTAGGTTCATCCAGTGTGTTGATGATTATGATGGACAGAAGATTGATTGCAATGCACTGGTGGAGGTGGTTGACAATAAGGAAACAGTGTTTGGAAATGACTTGGTTTAGTTGGAAACAAATGAGATACCTAAAGGGTTAGTAGAGCTAGAAAGCATGTTTAGTTATAATGACAGTCACTTACATCAGCAGTCTACCACTAAGTTGGAAGAATTGGAGGAGGTAAACTTGGGGACTGAGTCATCCCCTAAGTTAGTATACATTGGAAAGAAATTACCCCCTCATGTCAGAATTAATCTTATTAATTTATTAAAAAGATATAAGCATCTTTTTGCTTGGTCTTATGAAAACCTAAAGGCATATAGACAAGACCTTTTTCCGCATGAAGTTCCTTTACTTCCAGATGCTAAGCCTTTCAGACACAAGCAGAGACCTATTAATCCCCTATTAGAAACTAAGATGCAACAAGAGTTGACTAAGTTAAGAGAAGGGGGGATTATCAAACCTATAAGGCATTCTTCATGGGTCTCCAATCTGGTCCTAGTAAGAAAGAAAAATGGGGACATTAGATTGTGTGTGGATTTTAGAAATTTGAATGTTGCTTCTTTGTAAGATAACTAGTCTTCTGCAAATATGGAAGCCATGTTGTAGAGAGTAACAGGTTGTGATCTTTTATCCATGATGGATGGTTTTTCAGGATACAATCAAGTGTTAGTGAGAGAATCTGAATAGTTTAAAACTGTTTTCACTACTCCATGGGGAACATATGTCTATGTGAGAATGCCATTTGGATTAAAAAATGTTGGAGCTACATTTCAGAGAGCCATGGATGTAGCCTTCAAAGAATTCATTAATATCATCATGGTGGTTTATCAAGATGATTTAACTTGCTTCTCCAAAAGGGCTGATGATCACTGTGGACATTTGGAAAAGGTGTTCAACAAAGCTTTGGAATTTGGTGTGTCATCAAACCCCAAGAAATGTCATTTTGGGGTCACTGAAGGAAAATTATTGGGGCACATTGTCTCCAAGGAGGGGGTAAGAATAGACCCTGAAAGAATTGAAGCAATAAACAAAGTATCTGAACCGAAGAACGTTAAAGGTATTCAATCCTTTTTAGGCAAAGTAAATTTTGTTAGAAGATTCAATGCAAACTTTGCAGAGATAGTGAAACCCATTTTCAAGTTGCTCAAGAAGGATGCCAAGTTTTGTTGGGATCAAGAAGCCTCAAAGGCTTTTGATGAGATTAAAAATGCCATTCAGGAAGCACCAGTGCTAAATTCTCCTGATTACAGTAAGCCCTTTTCTTTGTTCTCTTTTGCTTCATACCATACAGTAGCTGCAGTATCGTTACAAAAAGATAATGAGGGATATGAACATCCAATAGCTTTCTATAGTAAGTCTTTGTAACCAACAAAATTAAAGTATGAAACCATGGAGAAATAGGCTTATGCTTTAGTTAAAGCTGTCAAAGCTTTTAGGCCATACCTTGTGAATGCAAAAATCACTACTAATGTCCCACATGCTATAGTTAAGGATATTCTGTCCCAGTCTGAGGTTATAGGAAAAAGGTGCAGATGGATCAATAGAATCCAAGAATTTGACTTGGAAATAAAGATCACCAAATTGTTGAGAGGCCTAGGTCTGGCCAAGCTCATGACTAAATCTAATCTTCTGAATGTTGAGGTAAATAATGTTGAAATCAAAAGTACTTCAGTCACTACTATTGAAAGGCAACCTTGGTATTCAGAGATAGTCCGATTTTTGAAAGATGCTACATTTTTAGAAGGAATGACACATAATCAGAGAAGGACTCTGAAATTGAAGTCTTAGAAATATGTTCACATTCAAGGTGACTTGTTTTGGAGAAATGGAGATGGAGGGTTACTCATGTGTTTAGATGAATCCCAAGCAAAGAAAATGTTGATTGAAATGCATGATGGAATGTGCGGAGGTCATTATTCTACTAAGACAACTACTGGGAAGATAGTCCGAGCTGGGTATTATTGGCCTACCTTATTCAAGGATGCTCATGAATATGTTAGGAGATGTGACCCATGTCAAAGGTTTTCATTCAAACTAAAATATGAAGGAGCTCTACCCTTGAACCCAGTTATAGTGGAAGCACCTTTTGTCCAATGGGGTATAGATTTCATTGGAGAGGTTGTTGAGAGATCAGGAAGAGGTCATAGATGGATCATAGTAGCCACTAATTATTTTACTAAATGGATTGAAGCCATTCCCACCAGAAGAGATACAAGTAAAATTTTTATTGATTTCTTGATGGATTGTATCATAACTAGATTTGGAGTTCCTGTGAAATTAGTAATGGACAATGCTATGAGTTTCTGATCAGAACAGTTTGTCAAATTTTGTACCATTCATGGGATACTTATGTCTTACTCTTCACCCTACCATCCTCAAGGAAATGGGCAAGCAGAATCCAACAATAAAAGCCTCTTGAATATTATCAAGAAAATCTTAGAAGAAAACAAGAGGTCATGGGATCAAAAGTTGAAACTAGCTTTGTGGGCAGACATAATCACTGTCAAGAAAGCCATTGGGATGTCACCATTTGAATTGGTATATGGTACACAAGCCAGAGTGCCCATAAACAATATTCTTCTAGTGTACAGGTTCTTGCAAGCTGAGGACATGGATTTATCAGAGCCTATGGAGGACCGAATGATCCAGATGGTCGAAGTGGAAGAGATCAGAGCTCTAGCTCATAAGAGAAATCTGAAGATCCAACTATAGTCCAAGTACCTTTTTGATAAAAGGACATCATTAAGGAAGTTTCAAATTGATGATATTGTTCTTCAGAGGAATGCAAGAGGATAGGACAAGGGAAAGCACAAGAAATTTGAATCATTATGGATTGGCCCTTTTGTGGTCTATGATCTAAATGGAAAGGATTATTATTTTGTAAAAAATATGAATGATGAAGTACAGGAATTTCTAGTGCATGGACAATTCCTGAAACATTATTTCTCTTGAAGTCCATGCACAGTAGGTCCTTTGTTTGTATATATTTTGTTTGTTTCTTGTTGTTTTGTTTGGGTCTGTGTTTTGGTCTATTCTCTAGAGTTTTCTGAGTTTCTTGTGTTGACCTTGCGATCAACCATCCCCAGTCAGAGCCACTGTTATCACTGTTTAAAAAATGGGTTTTCTTTTCCCATAATTGGCTAAGTTTTTTGAAATTTTGAGTCAAGCACACTATTAACTGCTTCAAATCTATGTTAAGTCTTTAAGGGTTTAGGGTTTTTGGTTTTAAATTGCTCAAATGTCTGATTAAAACCCTCTGGTTTCTATTCCTGCGTTACTTTAATTCACTTAAGTAATGGGTCTTGGGGTCGTATGAAGTGTTCACCCTTGTCATTTACCTAGGCAGTCGTTAAATAATTGTAAAAAATTTATGCCTTAAGTCTTTTTCCTTCTAATGTTGTCGGGCCCAGTAAGTGTCATGCAGTTCTCAGATGGATCTACAACTTTCGCCATTTCGTTAGGCGAAGTTGCGAGTGCTTTAAGTCTTGCAAAATGGTAAAAGGAAAAGCATGCTCAATGGTGTGCATTTGGTCTGGTTTAATGAGATTCCATCTCGCTCAAGATCTAATGGCTGGCGTTGATTCACAGCCAAAACCAGCAAGCAAATTACCTTTCGTGAAATGGCAAAAAGGTTTGGCAGGACCCGGCGGTGAAGACTTTTCAAACGGATAAAAGGTGATCAAGTTCAAGAGAAATCGATAGTTCACGT
Organism: Cryptomeria japonica; assembly: GCF_030272615.1. Classification (NCBI taxonomy): domain Eukaryota; kingdom Viridiplantae; phylum Streptophyta; class Pinopsida; order Cupressales; family Cupressaceae; genus Cryptomeria; species Cryptomeria japonica. The sequence continues at coordinate 433,897,202 of NC_081414.1, forward strand.
TGTTTCGTGGCTGATAGATGCTCATGTGTTATGCCTTGCGAAGCAGCGAAAGGTTTTTGGCCTGGGCAAAAGAGGTTTATAAAGAGCATAACAGATGCATAGGTTCCCAAAGATCTAATGGCTAGTGCAGCTTCAAAGGGGAGATATGCTCAAAAGATAGCTTTCGCGAAATAGCGAAATGACATGGCATTCCAGGAAAGCAGTCTAGTTGGTTGAGGTGGTGAGTAAGATAATGGCATGTGGCAGAAAGTCAAAGTAGTCAGCATGTTGGATCTAAGGATTAAAAGGTGGGTCCAAGAGGATGAGTCATGTTGCGGGGTGTGAAATGACTTGGCAGATCCATGTGGCAAAGATGAAGTGGAATCTGGTGTTTTCTCTCAGCGAATAAAAGGTTGACATGTCAGTTCGAGAATGATTAGACACCAGGTGGATAGAGCTGAGTCAGAGGGCCCATGTCTGCCGAACCTTAGTAGGTTGTTAAGCATCAAGCAAGTCAGCTCTAATCCAGTGGTCCGCGTGAGTTCACGAAGGTAAAGTGCTCGTGCTTTAAAACTCACGAAGTAGCAAAATGTTTTGGGTCCCGAAGAACAAATAAAGAATGAAGGAAAAAGAAGATCAACTCCGAAAAGAGCCAATGGCTCGCGTTGTTTCATGGCTGCAAATTAACCAAGTGTTAAAGCCTATGAAATGGTGAAAGAGAAAAGAAGGTTCTTTCTGGCGTAAAGCTCAATGGTGACATGTCGATTGACACGTGGTTTCCAAAAGGGATTGAGGGCGCCAAGGTGTAACCAGCGGTTATAAGGGAAATACAACACATGGCTAACTCTGAACTAAACTTGAAGAGTTTTCCAAGGCTAATGGCTGAGTGCCACGTGGTATTTGGTAACCAGTGGAAGAGTGGGGTAAGTGATGCAAGCATAAAGGTCTCGCTTAAAGGATGGTCATCTCAAGATTGATCCAACACTTTGCATTGTTTCATGGCCCAAAGTTGAAAGCGGGTTAAGCTATGCGAAATAGCAAAAAACCGTTAGTCATCAGAATGAGGCGCAGTTAGTGAAAAGGTTGACTGTCTGGGTAAGAGTTAAAGGATGGGCGGTTAGAGTCCCATCTAACGCCTGGCGTAGCTTCGCAAAATAAAAGTGCTTGGAGGATAAAGCCCACGAAATGGTGAAAAGGAAGTAGGGCCCGATGCAAAGGTAGAGATGTTAAGACAGTGTAAAGGCCGATCAAGTCTCATCTGATCAGACGACTAGCGTGATTTTGTTAAGAGAAATTGCTAGGACGTTATGCTTTGTGAAATGGTGAAGGAGAAAAAAGGAAAATACACAGGCATGTTGTGACCCATTGGAGTGAAAGTTTTGAGTTCTTTTATGAATTCAATTCTGAAGGGACGATCGAAGCATGCGGTATCAATGTCGGAGTTAAGAGCCTGACTACCGTATATGATCTCGTATCAATTGAATGAAGGTATCATTCTAAAGAATATTGCAGAGAAGCAGTTGCAGAGATAATTTCTTCAGTTGCAGAGATAATTTCTTCAGTCACAAAGCAAGTTTCTTTGAGCAAAAAATAGGATCTCTTATACTCTTGTTTGGCAATCACTTAACAGTGTGTTTAAATTAAGGTCTTGATTTGTCATAGAACAATTGGGGGTAATAATTAGATTGCTTGCATAGTTTTTAAAGATGGCACCTAAGAGAGAATTCTCAAGAAAGGTTAATTACCAAGAGAGGGCTATCTGTGATGACTTCCTTGAACAGTTGACATTGTCAACTAATGTGGCCGCAAAGGTAAAAGAACTTGTGCCAAGAGCTCCTCGCCTAAAAATAGGGGAGGGATTATATGATAAGGGTAACTGGCTAAGAGACCCTCAAATTGGGTTGTCTAGGTTGGGATTGTTTAAAGTTGGATTTGGCATGAGAAACTCCTCAGCCCCGTAGAACAGTATCTGGGAGTTGGATGTTGGCAAATTAGTGGTCCCTGGAGTATTCATGGATGTGGATCTCCTAACTCAGGTTGCACACAACTATGACCCAATTACAAGGAGTGTTAAAGATATAAGTGGGAAGACCCTCATTGAAATAAATAATGAGGAGTTCAGAAATGCTTTCGGGCTTAGTGAATATACTAATTTTCTAGAGCCTATTAATTTTAAATCACTAGCTCAGGTATATAGTGTGCAGAGGAACCACCTTAGAACTGAGCCTCTTAAAGAATTCATTGTAAAGATAGGTGGGTTGACAGTTGTAGGACCCAATACTGAAGAGCCCTTCTCATTAAATCTGTTCACCCTTAGGGCCAAGGGATTATATTGGTCACTCTGCCAAATTCTAGGAGAAGATGTTGAAGCAAATATTCCAACCCATTACATGTTGATGGTTGCTCAGATTTTGAATCCTTCTTTGGCAGTAACCTTTGATTATGCATCCTTTATCACTGATGCTATCCATGAAGGATTGATAGGAATAAAGAATGGGAAAGTGGATAGGCCTTTTGGGTGATACTCCCTCCTCATGCATTTGTTTTTATTCAAGGGTGGTGACTATTTTGCAAGTGGGATGGATATTGTGAAAGAGAAGAATGGAGAAAAGATGCCAGTGCAGTTATGGAGTAAAGTGTTGTCATGGGATAGAGAAGATGCAAGCTTCTTAAAGTTTGATAAGTGTTTTGCATCTAAGATTAGGACTCTCCTATGTTCAGAGAATCCAAGAGTCCCCAAGGTTCTTTTGGAATTCATTAGGCCAAAAGAGTTTGCAAAGAATATAAAAATTGTCCACAATTGGGGTGATATTTACTTATACCCTGTCTCCATAGTTTTTAGAGTATATGGTTTCACAGGCACTCCATTTTTGTTACCCTATCAGGTCCCTCTTAAAGTGGGAATTGTAGAGATCCTCAAGCAGATTGGTGGTGTGCAGAAGGTAGATTTAATAGGCAGAGGTAAAGGGACATTTTTCCCTACAGTTACCATAGCACACCAATTTGTGATAATTAAAGGAGGTTGGAAGTGTTTTGAAAATTTCCTTCAACCGTATCATTTGTCAACTGCAGTATCCAAGTGTGCTGACCCTGAAGACTTCTTCAAGGGCATGTTTAGAAAAAGGGCAATATGCAGAGGTAAACCCCACCAATTCCAGATTCCCAAAGACCTCATTAGGAATGAGTTTGATTTAGATGAGCAAGAGCTAAGGAAGGAAAATTGGGTGGCTTATAAAAAATCCTTAGACTTTGTACACCAATTTGATACCAGCTATGACCCATTGTCTAGCTTCCACCCTTTTGAGGAGAAGATAAAGTTCCTAATTCTTTGTTTTGAGGATGTGATGCAGACTTTGAAAGAAAAGAGGGAGGTTGTAATTAAAAACAACCCTGAGAAAGAAAGACTGGTTCTAATTAGGTTTGCATCCACTAGAGAAATCCCTCCTGGTGACTACATGTTGCATAAGAAGTCCAATTACAGTGTGTTGATTCCTACAACAGGGGAGACCTATACTTCAAAGGGGAAGAGGAAGATACAAGATGTCATTGACATTCAAGATAGCCGAAAGAAACAAAGAGTGGGAAAAGAAATACAATCTAATGAACCTTTATACTCTCCATCTCAATCCCTTATTCATATAGGAGATGAACAGGTAGTAGCTGAGCAACTATTGCAGTTAGGCAGCCTTGGAGAGATAGCATATACATATGATGAAGTGGAAGAGGGAATGCCAGAAGAGCCCCTTACTGCTGAAATGAACATCACTGCTGATGAGTTCAAAGGCCAGGAATGGGACCCTGAAATCAAACAAGCCAGTGAAGATTTCTTGGCTGATGATAACTTTGTCACATCAGGAGATTTCATGCAGTTTGTGTGGAAGCAAAACATTGATAAGTTTAATGCTAGGTGTGAAAAGAGGAAAAGTGAGCAGCCTCACAGAGATCCAACTGTGGTGGAGGAAGAGATAAAGCAAGAAATGGCTGATGAGTTTAAGACCATCACTCCTGAGCAGGGAAGAGACATGGTAGCACAGGTTGGGGTACTCATTCTCCCCAAATCGGACATAGCAGATGCCTTAGTTTTAGAGGTAGTAAGAAAAGAGACCAAACCTATGGAGAGAGTCACTTTTAGCAAAGACAATGCTGCACTGGTCATGTGGTCTCTTAAAAGAGATGAAAATAAGAGAAATAGGAGCACACCAGGGTCAAGTTACCTTGGTGGAATGATAGTAAAAAGAGTTCAAAGCACTGGGATAGTTGAAGTTGCTAGCACTGTGCTAGAGACTGCAAAGTTTAGTGTTGTAGTGGCAGAAAGTGAGGCTAAGGAAAAGGAAGATCTCTAGGTTAAGCTGGAGACAGTTTTAAAAGCCTATAATAGTGCCAAGGAAGAGGTAAGGGGTAAAGAAAGCATCATTGCCAAGCTACAAAGCCAGTTGGTACGATAGTACCATCATGGTGAGTCTTCAACACTAATGATCTCCTCTTCTCCTACAAGACCTCCACATACTAGCCCCATTATTGAGTTCCCACCATCTCCAGCACCTTCTGGCTCTCAATTGGTTGAGATCACTCCTCAAGAGTTGGAGGATTTAAAACAGGCTCAAGCCTTGTATCCAAAGAAATATGAAGAAAGAGTAAGGGCTACAATTTCAAGTTTTCCCGACACCATGGGGGCCTCATTATTGTGTAACAACATGAGCAAGATTCTAGATATGTGGAATGAACTTAATAGAGATAAGGCCGTTTTAATGCCTATTTTTGACAAGTGGAAGCCTAGAGAGCAGGATTTGGAGCTTATTTGTGTATCCTATGATGAAGCAGGGGCTGATCCTATTATCAAATTCACTTGTGATACCACAAAGGACTAAGTAAAATTAGCAGAAGGAATAGATAATGAAGATAGGAAGATCAATATGTACAAGAAAGAATACACTGATCAAGTATTTGAATTAATTCTGGGGGGTTTTGCTAGCCCAGTTCAATTGAAGGACAAACAAGTATGGCTTAAGGAATTAGAAGCCAAATTGTCAGCTAGAATAAAAGGAATTATTAACTCAGAAGATGCTTCCTTTTTTGTCATAACAATTGAATAGATAAAGAGAATCAAATCTCATTATGGTTTTCTCAATTCAGAGGTTAACAAAATGAGGAATTCTTGGAAAAGGTTAGCCAAGGCAAAAGCAAAAGTGATTAACTTCGCATGGCCATCTAATGATGTGTACAATGAGTGGACAAGAAAATATGCCATACATGATGTAGAGCAGTTAGAAGATGGTGCAACTGGACAACAAGTAGAAGAAGCCGCGGAGGTTGAAAAGGACTTGTAACCGCATTTGTAAAAGATTTTGTAACTTCTTCTTGAGAAGAAATTATTGTAACAAACTCTCCTAGGAAAGTTTGAAGCTTTGTATGCATCCATATTGTTATAAATGGATACCAGGACTAGTAGAGAAATGATCACAAAGAATTGTAAGAAAATGCTGCAGAAATTTATCTGAGCTTTTCCAAGTTTTAATGGAGAATATTCGAAGGTTTCTTGTAATACTTTTTGAAGAAAATATCAATATATAGACCATTGGTTTTGAGGTAAAACTTTGTGTTGTCTTCAAATGTGTTTGCAAGTGTTTACTGTTTCATTCTAAATAATCCAAGGTTATTTCGTTGAATAGGGGTTGTAAGGCAACTTTCAGTAGATATGTTTCTTAGCTTTTCTCTTCAGGAGGAGAATTAAATATGCAGGAGTCACTTCTACCAAGAAATTCCTTGTGAGATATTTTGAATCTTGATGAGCATAGTTTAATTTGGTATGAATAAATTCTTATATGTGTCAGGCATATATGGGGATCTACATAAGCCAAACTAATGGGATATGTAGAGATATTTGATTGTTGGAGTATTGTTTGAACTTAGATGACTCTGTGACCTTGGATAAGGCACTAGTATAGATCAAGGTTGTCTATTACATATTTTGTAGGTCAATACTGAACATGAGTACAATTTTCATTCCTTTGTTTCAGTTAGTTTTAAGGTGATTAGATCCAGTGATTTTTGGACTGGTTTGCTATGGATTTATCATTTAAAAGTGTGAATTTAGTTCACAAAAGCATACCCACCTGGACTTTGAATAAGTCTAAAGTGTAGAAGGTTAATCAAACCTTGTCATATGTTGTCCTGGAAGTTTTCTTCTCTTTAATATCTCTGCTGCATACAAAGTTATCATGTCACTACAAGGATGTTAGAGTGAATCAAATTTTGAAGACAACACCCCCACCACACGTGGTGGGTGGTGTTGTCCAACAACCCCCTGCATTACATGGTGGGTGGTACTGCCCACCCACTCACTCCCCCCCACTATGTGGTGGGTGGTGCTAGTAGCACTATGCCACTACGTGGCTGTTAAAAGTTTTTTTTTAATATTATTTTTTTTTAAAATTTCTGTGTAAATTTATTTTTCGTGTTTTCAATTTTTTTACATAGAACCAGTTTTTTGGTAAAAACACAACAACAAATAAAAGGGTAAATGGGATTTTGAACAACCACCCAAAAACCCAAAATACAATCCAAATTTTCAAAAAAAAATTAACAAATTGACAACATGGGTTTGCATCCAAATTTGGTTTTGAAAATTAGAAGTTTTTTGTTGTTTTCTTCCACACTCCAACCAAAAAATTCAATCTCTCACCGTGGAATTAAAAATGATGTTTTTCACCCAGCAAAGTTGTAGTAACAACATTATTTTTTTTGCAATCAAAACCCACTAAATGAAATCAAATTTTAAACTCTTCAGAGAAAGAAAAACAAAGAATTCCTTTCAAATTCGTTTTGATTTTAGATCATGGGAGGAATGAGAGAAAAAGAGGAGAGCAAGCCCTACCTCTTATTGAAGAAAAATAATGGAAGAATTTGGGGCAGCCACCAATCTACCAACAACAAGATCTTCCAACTCCTCAATCCTTCAAAATTTCTCTAGCAATCTTCTTCTCAAAAACCACCAAGAATCAAGAAAACATATGAAGAGAAAATAAAATCCCCCAAAATAAAAAAACGCAGCTCTCTTACAAAATGGGAGAATAAAAATATTGGAAATTGCCATATCACATTTTATGGGAATTTAAAAAACCATTTCCTCAATAGGCTTTTAAAACAAATTTCAAAATAAAAGATTGAATATTAAATGTAGTGAAATATAATAAGTAAAATATTATAACTTATCTCTTTTAATCATTCAAATTGTGTTTATATATATATACATAATTTAAAAATCAAACAAACTAATTTCATTAAATAATTGACTTCTCAATATTAACCGAACAGAAATCGAATCCAACATTAAATAAACAATTCAGTTAAAATAATTACGATAATTAAATAATTTAAGATTAAAATCATATATTAATAACACGAAATCAATAAATATTCAATAAATTAAACCGGCTTAAAATGTAAATGGCCAAATAAAATCTCGAAATCTCAATATGAGCATTAACCAAATTTTAAACGTGGAAATAGTAAATAATTAAAAATCATTAAATTTAATAGTTTTAAAATAAGAAAATTACTAACGAGGCCATAACTAGTATCAAGTAACCACTCAAACATGGTCAATCAAATGTCGAAATTAAATATGCTAAATAATAAATCAATCACCACTCAAAGAACTTAAATAAAATAACTGAATAATCAACTAACCATGCCACATACTCACAAGTCATGATGACGATGATGACATGGCGAACTTGCCAAGACTGATAACAAGGACTTGACGTCAAACATAGACCTAGAGTGCGGGAAGGGAACTGACGACATCTCTGAACCACATATTGCCATTGGGAAGAGGCACACTCACACCTATCAAGCCAGGGGAGCTCACACCCAGTTGTCCAGGAGGAATGAATGCCTCTGTACCTGCAACCTACAACAACATGAGATACATGTGCATACAACATATATACATACACAACAAACAAGGGGTAGAATATTGCAATGACAGAGGGCACTTGCAATGAGTGATGTGTTGTTGATTCTCTTTGCAACTGACAGTCACACAATACTTAGCTAGTAATACATACAATCATCACATCATGAGTAAATCATCTAGGGGCTAGTATTTCCATCGCATGATAAACAAGATCAGTACCTCTATCAAAATACATGATAATCCAAAATACTAACATTATCTATGCATCAAATTATGACATAAGAGCATACAGAAATCAATCATCATCATAATAAGCATCTAAATCACATTAAGTCGAAATCGCTCATAACATAAGCATAAATATTAGGAATCATGAAAACATATAACATCTATCAGTAATCATAAAATCATGTATTGTCTATCAAGGATCATTAGTGAAGCATATATGGAAGCTAGAATATCATTCATGCAATATGTAAATTTAATCAAGTCTTTCATATCCATCGTACAAAACAAGGGTCTGATCAAATCTACCAAGGTAAAAAGGGAATCTTCTTGAAGTGGATACTACTCCATCATTCATACAAGTATCAGATAACGTGAATCCCCCATAATGCATAACACCTAGCCTCCTAATCATAATCTTGAATGTCCTTCAATGGCCTCAGTGACCTAACATGGGTGTCGCATCAATCCAGTCCGAGGAAGGGCATTACATCCTCCCCCCCTTGGGTCTGACTTACTCTTGGAAGTCGCATTGGTTAAGATATGTCAAGAATTACTCGGTCCTAATGCTACTTGAAACTTATATGATAACTAGTTTTGCCTCAGCATACTTATCAATAGATTAACCATACCACCTAATATTGGTCTACAATAACTATGTATTATTTAGTTACTTCTTAAATGAAGGCGAGATAGTTTACTCTATATAAGCACATCAACTCTCTCCTCTAGCAACTATTTGTGTACACATAAAAAGGTAATTAGGCCCTTTTGCACAATACTTCCTTCCTAGGCTGCTCCAAATCGCTAAAGAGTCCATGTCTTAAGTCTAAGTGATAGGAAAATTTCTCAAAAGTGCACCTCTTTAGGCTAATTTTAGTCAATTCCACTTTAAGTTGGGTGACCTACTTCTTAAAATTTATGAAATTTTGACATATAGACCACAAAATCTCCTCCTCCATGCTTCAACTATGAAACTCTAATTTACTTGACTATTTAAACCATCGTAGGTCTATCCAATCCCAAGCATTTCTATCCTTGTTACATTCAAGGATTTATCGATATATTACTTCACTAGCATATATTTTATCCATTTACTAAATATCATCACTACTCAACAACTCTGCGAATCCAGTGTAACTCTCTGTGGTGTTGTCCCTTGCACATACTATAAGAGGTCCAAAGGGGACATGATAGAAACAACACTTAACACATAACAGGCTCACAACACAATCACATTTGGAATGGTTGCCATACACAAAAAGAGAGAAACCAAAAAGGAAAAATCCTCTAATTCAAAATCATGAAAAGAAGAAAAATTGTCGGTGAAATCTAATAAAAAATAAGTGCGACAAGTGCCACTTGAAAGTAAATTGAAATAGAAAATCTAGAAATTGGCGACTAGTCCCAAGTAAGGAAAATCTGAAACCACATTACTCACAATATCGAGAAATTCAAAACCAAATAGACAATTCATTCAATCCACATCATGAGGTGACTAATATCAGTCATGCGAAAGGGAGTAACCGCTACCCAACACTCAAGATTCCAATGCCCTTTAATGGGTAGAGAGTGTGTACCTTGTGCCTATGACCTTTTCTTAGCTTTTGCATTCTCCTAATTTCCTTTAACGTAATGTATCCCTTCTCATGAGATCCACATGAATGCCTTTAGAAAAGAGATACAATTACAAGCAAAAAGGTTGGGGTGATTCAGTACATTTGGATCTACACAAGAGACACATGCTCACGTCAATGTTGGTGTATCCACATGTCCTTTATATCTTGAGATTGGATTATTTATGTCATAATATAAATATAAATGTTGAATTCCTCCATAAATAATTTAAGAGATAACACTCTTACACCATTATTCTCTATATACAACTAACAACACAAGGGTGATTGAGTTCCTTCATAAAGTCATTAGGTTTTGGTAGATTATTCTCAGATAGAACACTTGATAGTCTTCTTACAAACTCAAATATTTCTAACCGATTTGCACTCCTCTAGGCTAAGCATCTACCATTAATTAATCTACTTAATCCATGTGTGGGGTATCCATCCATTGCATCCATACACTTAGAACCAATCACAATCATCTCTTTTTCAGTAGCCTCCTCTTACCAAGATGTCATAAGGAATCCGATTTACTCCTATATCTCAAGTTAGGGAAAAGTTAGTACAACACCACTCATTATATCCTTCATAACCATAATCAATGTTAACATATCATTCACCTTTGTACTTATATTTATTCGTCCCTCTAGGGCTTAACTTCACCAATAAATGAGCAATAACCAAATCTTCCTTCTAGACTACAAACATTCTCTTTCAACTCCTTATCATAACTTGGCATGATCTCCAATAGCTAGGCTATGGTCTAGTTCTCTATGATCAAACTTATTCAACCAATCCAAATTCTCAATATCTAATCTTTCCTTACTCTAGTCCATTACACATTGAATTCATTACTCTTAGACTCCACTAAAAAAATTATGATACAACATCAATATTATTCATACCAATAAAATCAGCCATTTACCTATTCCATTAGCTTCACTTTGTTGGCATTGACAAAACTTATTCAACCAATCCAACTAGTTCTCTATGATCAAACTTATTCAACCAATGCAAATTCTCAATATCCAATCTTTCCTTACTCTAGTCCATTACACATTCAATTTATTACTATTAAACTCCACTAAAAAAATTATGATACAACATCAATATTATTCATACCAATAAAATCAACCATTTACCTATTCCATTAGCTTCACTTTGTTGGCATTGACAAAACCAGTTAATCCAGAGAACTGGTATATTTGCTGAGATTTGTCATTGATGTCTAACACTGACCAGTGGAGTGGTGTATCTCAGTAGCAAAGGTGATGACTTTTAAACAACATGGAAACAACATAAGAGAGAAGTGATCAAGGTTCAATCAGTTGAAGGGAAGACAAACTAAGTTAACTAGTCTATCACTCAAGAAGATTGGTGTTGAGGTCAGATCTTTATGTTGGTCATTATGATGATAATGAAGTCACCAAAGGTGACTTAGGCAAGAGGGCTTGAGGTTGTATTCAAACCGGAACCTCATTGGAAAATAGGAGAAGAGACTTGATAGAAGTACTGCAAACTGACATCAAGGGATGAACTGACAATGAAGAGCACAGTGGTATACCAGTAGACCGGTTAAGCAGAATGAATATAAGTGTTTGCCCAAAATCTTAGAGTGATGATCAGTTATTTAGTTGTGGTGGCAAAAGGTGAGTTGGCCAGCTTATGTCTACATTAAACTAAAGGTTGGTGAAGTCAACTTTAGTCATCATGCAGCCAAGCCATGATTACTTGCGGATTTTGTGGTTCACATTTAAAAGGCTGAACTCGACCTAGAAGTCACTATTTTTGGGGGACGCGGTGGCAGAATTAGTTGAGTAGTTGGTGGAATTGTTGCAGGGTGCACAGAGAAAGAGTGAGAGATTTTGAATTTGAAATCCTCTAAAATCTGTGATTTCTTTGATTGAGGAAACACCTAAAGGTGACAGTAGAAAGTGTATAAAGTATTTTTGAGTTCATTCAAAAATTATCGATCATAAAATTTGCAAAGAGTAGATCCTATGAAAGGTGATCCAAAATGAAGAGTAGAGTGAGAGGAAATGCTAAAAGATTTAGCAGAGTAGTGAGTGTATGAACTAGACCAGCAAAGTGTAGAGCCGAGCGTTAGAGGACTGGTAGAGTGCAGAGCCAAGGGTCAGAGGACCGACAGAGTGCAGAGCCAAGGATTAAAGGGCAGACAAAGTACAGAGTTGAGGATCAGAGGACCGACAGAGTGTAGAGCTGAGGATCAGAGGATCGACAGAGTGCAGAGCCGAAGGTATAAGCAGAAAATTGGTGTTGTGCAGAGCAGACATAACCAGTGTAGATAAAGTATGATTTTCATTGTGATTTGATCAAGCTATCAGTAGCTACTCTAGTAGATCATCTTTCCATTGATTTCTAACCATTACAACTCAAATCCCTTAATCGAGTGGACTTTAACAAGTCCCTTTGTAAAATCCCTTAACCGGGTGACATCTTAATTGATGTTTCTAAGTCCTTTAACCAGGCTACCTTTAACAGGGTAAATGCACTGACAGACCCTAAATAAAATCCCTTAATCAGGTGGCACCTAACAGTGTCTTTGTAATCTCCTAATAGGGATGGCTCTTCATCGAGCGTACTCCAGAAGAGTACAAATTTTATGAGCTCCTACTCACACCGTGGTTTTCTCCCATTTGGGTTTCCACAAGTTAAATTTTTGTGTCACGGTGTATCTTTTCATGCATGCATATTCTTCTATAGTAATTGTTTGTATTGATGAATATTAAGTGAGTGAAGAGTTGAGTTAAAAGTTTTAATTGTGTAAAATGGTAAAGTGTTGATTCACCCCTCCCCTCTCAGCACCCGTTGGGACTAACAATTGGTATCAAGACTTTAGTTCTTAGATTTAGAAGAAGCTTAACCACTTAAGGAAAGATCCAAGATGATGCAAAAGGAGGGTCCTAAGCTCTCTAAGGATAATTACAACTTATGGTGTGGTAGAATGAAGCTCTATCTAAGAACCCTAGGAGAACAATACTAGAACCATGTAATCATAGAGTACAATGAACCTACAAGGTTTCTCACTCCATATTAGATCAAAGAAAGGAAATACAACACTGCTACTATGGATATGATTGCTAGCACTCTATCTGACAACAAGTATTCTAAAGTTGATTTGAAAACAACCTTCCAGATGTGGAATAAGTTAAAGACTGTTTATGGAGGAGATCCTCATGTTCAAAAGGCAAAAGTAGATAGCTTTAGAGGAAAATTTGATGAGATGAGGATGCAGGAAGGAGAAAATATACAGCAGTATAGAAAAATAATAAAGGATGTAGTAAACTCCATTAAAAGTGTTGGAGGAAAGCTTGAAGAGGATGATGTGGTTAGAAAAATCCTGAGAACCTTTCTACCACAATATGCAATAAGGTTTTCTACAATTTAGGAACTCAGATCCTTGGGAACAGTTAGTCTTTCACTGGACTCATTGATCAGTAAGTTGACTCCCTTTGAACTGAGCAACTATGATAACAATGTACCAAAGATTGATGTTGTTTTCAAAGCTTCCATGATGCATGCACCAACAAGGAGAAGAAAATAAACCAGAAGCATTTCTACTACAAGAATCGATCATTGTCATGAAAGTGACAACCTATTATCTGAAGAACAGGATCAAGATGAGATTGAAGCTCTATTGAAAAGAAGATTGCTAAGAGGAAAAGGAAAGTATAAAGGTAAACTACCTTTAAAGTGCTTCTCTTGTAATAAGATAGGTCATATTGCATCCAGATGTCCTAACAATGATAGAGATAGGAAGGATAATTTTAGAAGCTACAAGGACAAGAGCAAGAAGGAGTGCTATCTTGTAGAAGAAGGAGTTACCGATGAAGAATCAGAAGGATCCGATAGAGATGGAATTGCATTTGTGGTAGTAAAGGAAGATAACATAGAGGAAGGTGATATGGTATTGATTTCTAGTTCAAACCGGTGTGGAGATTGGGTAATTGGTAGTGGTTGCACTCACCACATAGCCAGTGATAGAAACAAATTCCTCAACATGGAGGATTGCAATGGAGGAACAGTGAGATTCAACAATGATGCTCCTTGTGCAATAAAAGGTAAGGGATCTATAGCCCTAAATGATAAAACAAACTATGAAGATGTTTATTGGGTAGAAGGGCTAGAATAAAGTCTGTTAAGTGTTGTGTAACTTAATAATAAGGGTTATCGGTTAGAATTCAATGAAGGAATATGCAAAATAAATGACAAATAAGGAAGTCTGATTACTACCAGTAAACTGATAACTCAATGATGAATGAATAGTACCAAACCGATACTAAGAGGGGGGGTGAATTAGTACAGACAAAAACACACTCTTGAACCAGTTTGTCTATAGACACTGTGCTTTGACAGACAAATAGTAACACCGGTCAATAAATAGAGTACAACCAGCAAAACCCAGAATAACTGAGACAAGCATAAACTGGTTGACACTTATCTTCTCATACAATCTAACACTTCATTTCCATTTCACCCTAATGCATGAACAGGTAATCTACCATCAAAGATATACATATAAGCAACTAGATCAACATGATTCACTGCTTGACAGAAAACAATATAGCATCACATGAAAAAGACATCACACATGACACACATATTTTTCACGTGGAAACCCAACTGGGAAAAACCATGGTGGGGATGAATACCCACAAGCTTGTTTTTGAACTCTTTAGAAGTCCACTCTGTTAGGAGCCTTATCCAGTTAAAGACTGATACAATGGGTTCTGTTAGGAATTGATCCTATTAGGGATCATCCGGTTAAGGGATGGCTAGAATACCTGGTTAAGGGTTAAACCCTGTTAAAGGATACCTTGTTAGAGGATTTCAAGAACTCAATGGTTTTGAGTCACCCTGTTAAAGGATTTACAACAAGCCTATTAAAGCTACCCTATTAAGGGATTTCTCAACTATTGAAGTGGTTAGAGATCAATAGGTATTACAATGATCTAGTAACAACACTCAATGCCAATGCAGATCCGCTTAAGCTCTTCTTCACCTTCTGCACTTACACTCTACAGGTATCACTTCTCCCCTTTTGTCTAGCAAGAATCACATATCTCTTCACTTGGATACACACACACAACTTTTTCCAACCAACCCTAGAAAGAGTCACAACATCAACCTTATAGGAAAATAGATAGGTCGGTAGCATAAACCCTAAACCCTAAACCTATTAGGTTAAGGAATTCAAACAGTTCAATCCTGACCATTGAGCACACTGCATTAATCTCCATCATTCATTTTCCACTGATTTCATGGCGGCTGATAACCCATCACACGTTATCACCATTTACAAACTTCACACATTCCTGAGGTAGATAGGAACAATCTTCTTCATGCAAGATCCTTCACACACACAAGGCTTACATGGCAACATGATCTGTTCTTCATTATCATGCTAGCTCATCACACAAAGTCACCGGTTGAGCCACACAGGCTTGAAGCACTTCAACTAGAAACCTTAAAGTTGAGACTACCAACCGATAGTCATACAACGCTTCCATGTGTCGGTTCCCATAACCATATGCCGGTTCACCTTGAACAAGAACACCGCTTCACTTTGGCACAAATGCCAGTTCACAATGTTATACCAGTTCTCTTCTCTTCATCATATTGACATCAATGAAAACACACAATGTGATTATGTCCTCATACCAATTCACATAATGCCAACAATCTTCCCCTTTGGCATTGATGGCAATATACAAAGATATCTCTCTTCTTCACATCTTCTTCCCAATTGCTACAAATATCTTCTCCACTTTTTCTCCACTTCACATCTTCTCCCCCTTTGACAACAATGCCAAAGTGGAGGCACAAGCTTCCCTATTCCATTATGCTGCTCTCCCTGAGGAGTAGCATCGTTCAACACATCAATCCAAAATAAATTTGACTATGCAATAGCTAACTGATGTGGAGCATATGCTTTTAGTTTACCTCCTGAAGGGGCAACACCCCTAATTCACCTCTTAAGTACATAAATGTAGCCTTTGGGAGAGGCTTGGTGAATATGTTTGCTAACTGCTCCTTACTGGAAACATGCTCCAGTGCAATCTCTTTGTTCTGAACCTTTTCCCTTAAGAAATGATACTTAAGCTCAAAGTGCTTGGTTCTTGAATGTAAAACCAGATTCTTGGAGATATTAATTGCACTAGTATTGTCACAAAATGTACTTACCGGTTCAGATACAGGAACTTTGAAGCCATTTAATACATGCTTCATCCAAATTGTCTAAGTGCAATTCATGAAAGCTACAACATACTCTACTTCTATTATAGACTGAGAGATACAACTCTGCTTCTTACTCATCCATGAGACCAGTCTACCACAGAGAAAGAATGCACCACCAGTTGTGCTTTTCCGGTCATCTACATTACCTACCCAGTCAGCATCTGTGTATACTTTCAAGTTGAAATCCTTGCTATATGGATACCACAATCCATAGTCAATAGTTCCCTTCAGATATCTAAGAATCCACTTGACTACAACCAAGTGGGACTCTCTTGGGCTTTTCTAGGAACATTGCAGTAATGCCTACTACATGTGCAATATCTAGTCTTCTATACACTACATAATGCAACTTACCAATCATTGATCGATATTCCTTCTCATCAACCAATGTTGAGTCATCCTCTTTGGATAGTTTACAACCGGTCACCATCGATGTACCAATCGGTTTGCTATCTTCCATGCCAAAGGTCTTCAACACCTCTTTGACACACTTGGACTAAATGATAAAGATTCCATCTTTCATCTGCTAGATCTGCAGTCCAATGAAGAACTTAATCTTCCCTATGAGTGACATCTCAAACTCTTTCTTCATCTCATCTGCAAACTCATGACTCATTTTTTCATCTCCACCAAAGATAATGTCATCAACAAATACCTACTAGATCAGGATCTGATCTCCTTTAGACTTCAAGTAGATATTGCTATCTTCACTTATTCTCTCAAATCCAATCTTCACAAGATGGGAATGCAGATGTTCATACCATGCTCTAGGTGCCTGCTTTAGACCATATAAGGATTTATGTAGCCTACATACCATGTCACTGTCTTCAGATAGGGAAAACCCATATGGTTGCTCTATATACACCTCCTCTTCAAGTACACCATTTAGGAATGCATATTTTACATCCATTTGATATAATTTGAAACCTTTAAAAGCTGCATATGCAAGAAGCATACAAACTCCTTCCAATCTTGCTATAGGAGCAAAGGTTTCTCCATAGTCTTCTCCTTCTTCTTGAGCATATCCTTTGCACACCAATCTGGCTTTGTTCCTAATCACTGTACCATCCTCATTCAACTTATTTATGAAGACCCATTTGGTACCAATGACATTGTTATGCTCCGATTTGGGTACCAAAGACCATGTACCATTTTTCTCTATCTGGTCAAGTTCCTCTTCCATTGCCTTGATCCAATATTCATCTTTATGTGCCTCTTTGAATGTTTTAGGCTCAAATTTAGAGATCATACATGAGTTTTCTCTGACCTTTCTTCTTGTAAGGATTCCTGCATCCTTATCTCCTATGATCTGCTTCAGATCATGATTCAGCTTAACATACCGAGGAATGGTCTTAATGGATTCCTCTTGTTTTTCTTCTTCATCCTCATCTCCATCAGTATCAACATCTACATCTACCGGTGTAGGAACACTGTTATTGGTACTCGGTTGAATGACAACCAATTCATTTACTGCTTGCTCACTGTCGGTTTCCTCAGTTTTCTCAGAGGTTTCATCAACTCTTACATTGATGCTTTCCATAATTCTCTGAGTCCTATTATTGAAACACTTGAGAGCTTTGCTCTTGGTGGAATACCCAAGGAATATTCCTTCATCACATTTAGCATCAAATTTGCTCTGGTGTTTACTCCTCTTGATATAACATTTGCTACCAAACACTCTAAAGTAGGTAACCACGAGTGTCTTACTGGTCCAATACTCATAAGGGGTTTTATCCTTACCTTTCTTGATGAGTACCCGGTACATTGTATAGACTACAGTGCTCACCACTTCTCTCCAAAAGGTGTGAGCTACCTTTCCTTGATTCAACATGGTTCTAGTTGCTTCAACCATAGTCCAATTATTCCTCTTTGCTAGGCCATTCTATTGTGGAGTCTAGGGGGCAGACAGTTGCCTCTTAATGCCATGTTCTTCACAGTAATTGTTGAATTCACCGGAAGTGAATTCCCCTCCTTGATCAGTTCTCAGGCACTTGATCCTTTTACCGCTTTCCTTCTCCACTAATACTCTGAAAGCTTTGAACTTTACAAAAGCTTCAGACTTATCTTTCAAGAATGTGACCCACATCATTCTTGAGCAGTCATCAGTGAGAATCATGAAGTACCTTTTACCCTACACACTCCTAGTTTTCATAGGACCACACAAATCAGTATGCACAAGATCAAGCAGATTGTCAGCAGTGAAAGATTTACCTTTAGAGGTTGAGGAAGACATTTTCCCCAATTGACATTCTCTACACAGGGTATTATCTAGTTTGCTTGGCACTGACAATCCTCTGACTGGCTTGATCTTACTAGCCTTCACAATGTTATCAAAGTTTACATGGAAGAGTCTCCTATACCATATCTAGCTATCATCAAATTTAGCCATATAATATGTACTTATATTTGCATTCAGCTGAAATAGATTACCTTTGGTCTGCATGCCGGTGGCCACCATTTCACCATTCTTTCCTTTGATTCTACACACTCCATTCTTGAATTCTAGAGTGAGACCACTGTCATTTAGCTGGGCAACACTCAGAAGGTTGTGTCTGAGACCATCAACCCAGCACATATTGTCAGCACTACTCTTTCTATTCAGAGAGATGGACCCTCTGCCTTTGACCATGCATGGTGCATCATTACCAAAGTGAACCACACCACCATCATACTCTTCCAAGGATAGAAACTTGCTCTGGTCACCAGTCATATGGTGAGAACAACCAATGTCAATGATCCACTCATTGGAATTATCAAACCGGGAGACAAGAGCCTTTTTGTCTGACACATCTTCCTTGACAACAACAAACACAATATCTTCATTTTCTTCATCCTTTGATTCCTCATCTGTGACACCTTCATCAATTGCCACAAAACAGTTTCTCTAGTTTCCTCCTTTGAACTTCCTGAACCTTTCCGGTTTATCCTTGTTGTCACCATTAGGACAAATTACAACAATATGTCCTATCTGGTTACAAGAAAAGCATTTCAAAGGAAGCTTACCTCTGTATTTGCCGATTCCTTTAGGAAGTTTCCTAGTAAGGAGAGCTTCAAATGCCATCAGCATCTCCTAATCATCCATTTCTCTACTCTGTCTTTGGTTCACCACTAGTGCTGGCTTCTTTTCCTTTTCTAGATGGTACAACAGAAGCTTTAAAAGTTGATTCAATCTTTTGAACACTGCCATCAAAACTATTTAGCTCATAGGCTGTCAACTTTGCAATGATGGAGTCTAGGGATACCTTAGTCTTGTCTATTGATCTCAACTCCTGAATAGCAGCAACCCTTATTGCATAGACCGACAATAGGGATCTCAGGACTTTTCTTACCACAGTGGAATCTTCCATTTTACCACCTGCACTCTTGATATCTCCAACAATGGTTTTGATTCTTATTCCATACTATTGAATGGTATCACCTTCAACCATCCGCATGTCTTCAAACTTCCCTCTAAGGCTTTCTTCCTTAGCTTGTTTTACATGCTCATCACCGCCATAGATATTTTCAAGAGTATCCCATCTCTTTGGGATTTTCCTTATCTTGGACATAAATAAACTCAATGTCAGATAAACTACTAATTAGGGATTCCATGACTTGCCCATTCTCCTACATCTCTCTCTTTTGGTCATCGGTGAGAGTACCAGTAGGGGCAACATAGGCATTCTCAACATAGCTCCAGTGTTGAGAACCCATGCTTCTGATGAATATCTTCATTCTGTCTTTCCATATACTAAAATTTTCTTTGTTAAACTTTGGACCTTCCCTCTTCATCATTAGATTGGGATCTTTACCTCAATCAGTTAAGCTTATAACACAGAGGACCTGGAGGACGCTCTGATACCAATTGATAAATCAATGATGAATGAATAGTACCAAACCAGTACTGAGAGGGGGGGTGAATCAGTACAAACAAAAACACACTCTTGAACCGGTTTGTCTATAGACATTATGCTTTGACAAAAAAATAGTAACATTGGTCAATAAACAAACTACAACTGACAAAACCCAGAATAACTAAGATAAGCATAAACCGGTTGACACTTATCTTCTCATACAATCTAACACTTCATTTCCATTTCACCCTAATGCATGAACAGGTAATCTACCATCAAAGATATACATATAAGCAACTAGATCAAGATGATTCACAACTTGACAGAAAACAATATAGCATCACATGAAAAAGACATCACACATGACACACATATTTTTCATGTGGAAACCCAAATGGGAAAAACCACGGTGGGGATGAATACCCACAAGCTTGTTTTTGAACTCTGTAGAAGTCCACTCTGTTAGGAGCCTTATCTGGTTAAAGACTGATACAATGGGTTCTATTAGGAACTAATCCTGTTAGGGATCACCTGGTTAAGGGTTAAACCCTGTTAAAGGTTACCTTGTTAGAGGATTTCAAGAACTCAATGGTTTTGAGTCACCCTGTTAAAGTATTTATAGCAAGCATGTTAAAGCTACCCTGTTAAGGGATTTCTCAACTATTGAAGTGGTTAGAGATCAATAGGTATTACAATGATTTGGTAACAACACTCAATGGCAATGCAGATCCGCTTAAGCTCCTGTTCACCTTCTGCACTTACACTTTGCAGGTATCACTTCTCCCCTTTTATCTGGCAAGAATCATGTGTCTCTTCTCTTGGATACACACACACAACTTTTGCCAACCAACCCTAGAAAGAGTCACAACATCGACCTTATAGGAAAATAGATAGGTCGGTAGCATAAACCCTAAACCCTAAACCTATTAGGTTAAGGAATTACAGTTCAATCCTGACCATTGAGCACACTGCATTAATCTCCATCATTCATTTTTCACCGATTTCATGGCGTCTGATAACCCATCACATGTTATCACTATTTATAGACTTCGCACATTCCCGAGGTAGATAGGAACAATATTCTTCATGCAAGATCCTTCACGCACACAAGGCTTACGTGGCAACATGATCTGTTCTTCGTTATCATACTAGCTCATCACACAAAGTCACTGGTTGAGCCACACGGGCTTGAAGTACTTCAACCGGAAACCCTAAAGTTGAGACTACCAACTGGTAGTCATACAATGCTTCCATGTGCCAGTTCCCATAACCATATGCCGGTTCACCTTGAACAAGCACATCGCTTCACTTTGGCACAAATGTCGGTTCACAGTGTTATACTGGTTCTCTTCTCTTCATCATATTGACGTCAATGACAACACACAATGTCATCATGTCCTCATACCGGGTCACATAATGCCAACATAAACAATCTAGAGGTAAATTGTTTCACCTAGACACCACCATAGGTTGTTAATGGCAAAGGTAGAAGATAGTTGGTTGTGGCACAAAATATTGTGTCATGTTAACTTTGATAGCATAGAAAAAGTCAATAAAATGAAGTCTGTCAAAGGTATGCCTAATATTGCGAAACCTGAAAAATGCTATGTAAAGAATGCCAACTAGGAAAGTTGACCGAGTCTAGTTTTAGCAGCAAATCTTTCTCATCTGAAAATGTGCTAGACTTAGTTCATACATACTTGTGTGGTCCTATGAGAACCAAGAGTTTCTATGGAGACCGATATTTCATGTTGTTTGTAGATGACTTCTCAAGAATGATGTGGGTTGTATTCTTGAAAGAAAAATCTGAAATCTTTCACATGTTTAAGGTCTTTAAGGATCGAGTAGAGAGAGGAACCAGCAAGAATATAAAATGTCTAAGATCAGACAGAGGAGGAGAGTTCACCTCTCAAGAGTTTATGAATTACTATGAAGAACATGGGATTATGAGACATATGTGTGCACCCAAAACACCTCAACAGAATGGGGTTGCTAAAAGAAGTAACACAAATCTTATTGATTGTATGAGGACTCTGATGATATAGAAGGATATTCCACATATCTTGTGGAGAGAAGAAGTAAGCACTGTTGTGTACACCTTGAACTAGATACAAGTGAAGAAAAGGACAAATAAAACTCCCTATGAATTATGGTGTGGGTACTCACCCAATGTCTGATATTTTAAAGTATTTGGAAGTAGGTGCTATAACAAGAGGGATGAGTACTCTGGAAATTTTTATCCCAAGAGAGATGAAGAAACCTTCTTAGGTTACTCCACAAAGAGTAAATAATATCGATGTTTGAACAAAAGGACCAGTAAGATTATGGAAAGTGCAAATGACTAAGTAGATGAGTTCTCTACGAAAAATGAACAAGATAGCAAGAGTGAACTAGAGGATTATAAAGGGTTTGAGTACACTGTACCAGTCAAACCTATTGAAGAGAATCATGTTGTAGTGGAAAATGAAGAAGCTTGTGAAGTAGAACCTACACAACCAGTAGAAGAAGCTCCAAGAAATGAACTGGTACTAGCAAAGTATGTTAGAAAGAATCACTCCAGTGAAAATATCATTGGTGACAAAGATGCAGGAGTATTGACTAGAAGAAGAGAAAGAGAGAATGCTTGTCTACTCTCCATAATCGAGCCCAAAATAGCAAAGGAGGCTCTAAAAGATGAGGAATGGATAAAATCCATGGAGGAGGAACTGGAGTAGATTGAGAGAAATGAAACTTGGACTCTAGTGCCCAGACCAGAAAACAAAAATATGATAGGCACCAAATGGGTGTTTAGAAACAAAATGGATGAAACCAGTAAAATAGTAAGAAACAAAGCAAGTAAGAATATTTCTAGCCTATGCTGCTTACAAGAAATTCAAAGTTTACCAAATGGATGTCAAATCGGCATTCTTGAATGGTGTTTTAGAGGAAGAAGTATACATAGAGCAACTAGAAGGGTTTACATCAGAAGATGGAAGAGATATGGTATGTAGACTGAAGAAGGCTCTATATGGGCTAAAACAAGCACCAAGAACTTGGTATGAGAGGCTGCACTCATATCTATTAAGCATAGGGTTCAAGAGAACTAGTGATAATAGTAGCCTGTATCTAAAGACCGGAGAAGAAAGAAAACATCTAATTTCTGAAATCTTTGTAGATGACATCATCTTTGGAGGAGATGATGAGATGAGCAGAGGTTTTGCAAAACAAATAAAGAAAGAATTTGAGATGTCCATGATTGGTGAGATAAAATTCTTCATCGGCCTGCAAGTCTCATAGCTAAAGAATGGCATATTCATTAGCCAGACCAGGTACATAAGGGAAATTTTGAAGACTTTTGGAATAGAAGATTGCAAACCTGTTGGAACTACAATGGTTATAGTTTGAAAGATATCCAAAAATGATGAGGCTCATGAATTGAATGAGACACTTTACCAATCCATAATCAGTAAGTTGCAGTATGTAGTACACAGCAGACTAGACATAGCACAAGTTGTTGGCTTGGTTGCTACATTTGTTGCAAATCCAAAAGAGACTCATATTATGGCAGTCAAGAGAATATTTCGATACCTAAAGGGGACTGATGAGTATAGTCTCTGGTATCCACATAAGGGAGAATTTAGCTTAAGTGTCTTCACTGATTCAGATTGGGAAGGGAACATTTATGACAGAAAAAGAACTAGTGGAGGTTCATTTTTTCTTGGAGATAGGATTGTGTCATGGACAAACAAGAAACAAAATTGCATATCTCAATCCATAGCTAAGGCTGAGTATGTGGCTGTTGCAATCAACTATACATAGATTGTATGGATCAAGCAATTATTGGAAGGTATCCAAGAAAAGGTGACTGAACCTGTGGTAATTCACTATGACAACACTAGTGCTATAGACATGTCCAAGAATCTGGTGATGCATTCCAAGACAAAGCATATAGCTATCAAATATCACTACCTCAAAGAATAGGTTCAAGACAAGGAAGTTAGGTTGGAGTATATACCAACAAAAGAACAGGTGGCAAATATCTTCACCAAGCCACTACAAAAGGACACCTTTGAATACCTCAGAGGTAAGCTAGGGGTGATGCCCCTACTTGCAGTAAAGTAAATAAAAAAGGGCCCTATATCAATTTGATATGATTTCTTTATGAAAAATATCTAAGACTAGATTGATAAGTGTGGACTACTTCGGTTAGGGGGAGCAGTCTTGTAAGTGTACTGAAAGACATCTTTGGCATTGTTGTCAAAGGGGGAGATATGATTATAGTTTTTGAGCATTGGTAAGTAGTGATTGAGCTGAAGTTGCTGAAACAAAGTATTACCAATGTTAGGGGGAGATATTCATTACTCAGAGTAGAAGTAATGACTAGTACAGAAATAAAGAAACAAATGAAGAAAGTATTTGCAGGAGCAACTGATAAGATAGATTCTGAAGTGTTGCCATCAATGCCAAAGGGGGACATTGTTGGCATTGACAAAACTGGTTAATCCTGAGAACTGATATATTTGCTAAGATTTATCATTGATGTCTAACATTGACCAGTGGAGTGGTATCGGTCAAGTAGTGTATCTCAATAGCAAAGGTGATGACTTTTAAAAAACATGGAAACAACATAAGAGGCAAGTGATCAAGGTTCAATTAGCTCAAGGGAAGACAGACTAAGCTAACTGGTCTGTCACTCAAGAAGATTGGTGTTGAGGTCAGATATTTAGGTTGGTCCACTAGTACATTTGGGGCTGATTTCCGATGGCTTATCATCAAAATTTTGACTATTTTTCTTCAGACTGCTGACAAACAAAGCCATCAAAAAACTCTTTGTCGGTCATTCCAATGGTGCCATCTAATGTCCAAATTCTGAGGACATTCTAAACTCTTCCGACGGTGGCCATGACCACTCATCTGATGAGATAATGTCATCGAGAATAAAGCATCCTCATCAGATCAACGTCAAAATTTAGACGCCTATTAGGAACATGCACCAACGAGGATTATGACAAGTGTCTGACAATAGATTTTCGTCAGACATACAATATCCTCATCGGATATTTCATCGATTGGCATCAGAATTCTGACACTTGCCAGGAACTATGCACCGATGAGGATGCTATTTGTCTGATAGTTTGGTCATCAGTGCAAAGTTGGGAGGATGTATATTAATATTTCATGTATATCAGGATAGCTAACATGATCTAGTAATGCCAGTATTGAAGGAGGTAATCAGAATAGCTATACTGAATGCTGATATTGAGAAGCTTATCAGAATAACTAACAAGGGCGGAATAGCAACATTTCACAATAGTGATGAGGTGAAGTTTTCCCGATGAAGAAAGTATAAGCGTAAGTGTCATTTGAGCTTATTGAGATAACCCATGAAGTCAGAATAACATATTAGAGACATTCTGACCAGTGAGAAGTATCACGATGACATGTAAACAAGGTGGTATCAAGGAAACTATCTTGACTATACACCTATGGTTGGAAGATGGATATCGGTGGAATCTATGGAGATACAGAGAATGATACCCGTCTTGGTGAATCTGATAAAAATTGGAGTAATAGGATCATCAAAAGGACAATAGAACATCCTATCCCAATAATGAATATATCTAATAACATCAGAATAAGACACTCCAATAATGCATCCTCTTCTAAGTACCTATATCGGTATAACTTATAAAGACTGGATAGCATCTTTCTACTTTTCCAATGGTAAAGGTAATTCTGATAAAGCACTTCTTAAGAGGTATTCGGGATAACTTACATAAGCGAAATAGCACATAAAAGTTGCTCCGATCAATGAAGTTATCCTAATGCTTTATAAATGAAACAATGTCAGGAAAGTTATCCCGATCTGACATTCAAAAAACAAACAACCCGATAGCAGATGGGAGAAGGATAAAACCCTTATCGGTATGCCAATAGTTAAAACAATGTCGATGGACACCGACTGAGACATTATAGGTGCAAATAGATCAAAAATAAAACAAATTGAAGATTACTTGTCAGGATAGCTCAAGCCAAAATGACACAAGAGGCAGACGGTTACTAATATAACCATATTTATCTATGGTGACTAATTTGTCAAAAAATGGCCAAATTTTGAGCAATGACGGAAGGAGTTAAGCCAATGTCCTACATCATCAAAAAATTCATATTTCTAAAAGATGGCACATTGATTCACAGACTTAAGGCACATTTATTGTTGCACAAAAGACGCTTTTTGAGAATCATATTCAGGAGAACACTGCATTCAAAATTACACAAACTTTGAGAAAATTATCAAGTAGGTTAAAGGAACATTGGACAATGGTGATTAAGTGCTCTGATCTATTCCCCTGTTATTGTTTCGAATAGTCTGTTAAATTGCCTGTGAAATGGAAAACCCTAGTGGTGCTACAAAGAGACAGAGAGGGTGAATAAGAAAGGGTAAGGGAAAGAAACAAAAAATAGGCGAGACAAGTCCTAAAACTAAGGATGAAGATAGAAAACATGCTAGGTGGAGATTACCATTTCATTTGCTAAATCCTGAGGTCCCATTGGAAACAGAGGAAAGTCTAACATTTCATGTAAATCTATTCAAGGACTACTTCAAATACACATATTATTCAGTAGGACAAGTACTGGGGCTAAATACTCCAGATTTCATGAGAATTGAATCTGTGGTCATTATAGCAAACATTCAATCGTAGAAAGCTAGAGAATTTGACTATGCAACATTCGTGGTAGAACAACTTGTCCTTGGACTCACAGCCATCTAGAGGGACTGCAAAAATTCACTTCTCGCACTATTCCCTACTTATGCATATGGTGCTATTCTATGGGCATGAGATGGGTCTATGGCCCAAAGAGATGAAGATAAGAAGACATGATGATAACAACCATTCTCTACCAGAATACAAATGTGTCTCATGTAGCATAGGAGCTCATTTTCTATGTGAAAATCAAGAACCTACCACCTAACTATGAATTTTTGGTATATGTCAAAGAATTCAAGATCTCTAATGTTAAGTTAAGGTCATTCTAATGTTTCATTCTTGCAAGAACCAAGTGTTGTTATCAAAGTTGCAGATGAAAGATAAGTCAAGAAGTCAACAACCTTATCAATACTCATGTTCTTTTGTCAAATGTTCAATTGAAAAAAAATGTTGTAGGTACGTGGAGCACCTTTGATGATGGTAATTTTAAAACTCACCTCAAGTCTACATGAACTACAAAGGCTTGTAATAAGTATGCATTACTATATCCTTACCCAAAATGTAATCCTTCCATTGCATGCAAACCTAAATGATAGCATATATCTCTTTGTTATATTTTAGGTACTTACCCACTATGTTATAAAATATCTTGTTATGGTAAATAGAAAAAGTCTCAAGTGACACTATGTTAGAAATGTCTCACCATTGTAGGTACATGGAGCACCTTCAATGGTCATTTTGCAACTCACCTTGAGTCTACATGAGCTACAGAAGCTTGTGATAAGTATGGATGATTGTCTCCTTCCAATATGTAGTCCTTTCATTGTATGCAAACCTAAACAATAGCATAAATCTCTATCATATTTTAGGGCCTTTCTTACCTTTGGGGTTGAGTTTATCTTCAACCAATATTTTGACATTTAAAGATGTCATTTTCATGTAGATGTACTGATGACGGATGCTAGACATTAAAATTTTTAAAGAACCAATGCTTCTTAGAGTTCTTGATGCCAATTTTTGATCACAATGTGTGTTGAGTATCGATGTAGTCAAATACAAATTTTCTCTCACAAATTTACTTTTCTTCATTTGTATCTTTTAGAAAAATCTTCCTTGATGACCTCCATGAAACCACCCAAACTGAAATTCGCCTCCATCACTAAATCGAGTGGAGTTCCTTGAAATCCTTCTTGGCTAGCAAGCTAGCAATCCAACATTGTTGAACTGGAATTCTAATTTAAGTAGGGCAGACATAACTCTCTCTAATCTAAGAAATTACAAAGAAATGCATCTCCAATTTAGAAATATAATCATCAACAACATCTACATCATTTTTCCCATCAAACTTAGGGATGTCACAACTTACCTAGGCTCTAAAGGGATTCCAATTGCCAAATGACCTTTCCAATGGGGCCCACTACTTATCTTAGTTACTTTGAAGCATCAGCACAAATCGGTTCATCATCCTTGATCTTTGTTTTCCTCAAGCCACCTAGATCAACAACTTGAAGGAATTCAAGGAGTTAGTAGCTATCTCTTCAATATCATTGAATCTCGTCTTTAATTCAAAAATCCAATATTTGACTGCAATTGATGGTACATTAATATAACCCAGGTATTTTTCGAGGTTCTGGTTAAATATTTATGTCCAAATTTTAAATAGCCAAAATATTTCCATATGATTTTGTGGTTATGTTTTCCAGTTTATTAGTCAAAGATGCTTTGGTGGCTATGTTATCTATTTGAGGATTAATTGATTGAGCCCATGTAACAACTTTGTGAAGTCATTTGTGCCTTCAAAATTCAAAACCATGGTGGCTATGGTATACAGATGATAACTATTTATTTCTTGTAAGAGCAGAAAATCATAATGGTGAACGCTACAAAATGATTACATAAGAACTCAAATAATCACCATTTATCAAAACCCACTAAACCCCTATGAAAGTTTCCTTTGAAACTTTGGAGAAGAAAAAATTTGACCTACTTGAGTCACCAAATGATCCAACTCAATGCAAGATTGTATTGTCATTGCTACTTGATTTGTATCTAGAATAGACCTTCCAGAAATCCTTGAGCTCACTTTCTTTCAAAAGTGGATCCATCAATCAATAACACACACTATTGTTGACAATTCCAGTGATAACTCAAAAGGAGTGCAAGAACTATTAGAAATTTGGGTTTAATAGATTAGGGAAAAATATATATTCTGCAATCTTTAATCTATTTGTGAACACTATTGATGAAACCAAATCAAATGCCCTTGATTGCAAATAAAACCTTACCTGAGGAGAATGTGGTTGTGGAGAGATCACTCTGTGGGGGGAGGGAGGCAAAAAAAGCTTCAACTTTGGCAGATGATGCTCCCAACAAATGCTTGGTTTTTTTTAAAATGATCCTGTGTTATTTTTTTTTTTCTTTAAAGTGCCCGAGTTCGTTGAAATTTCGACAGAAAGCATCCATCAGAATTCCGATGAACTCGGGCACTTTTAGAAACAAAAAATCAAATTTGATCACAATATGCCTTGTCCGTCAAAAACCTTCATCCAAATTTGAGGCCAAATGTATTAGTGGTCATTATGATGATAATGAAGTCACCAAAGGTGACTTAGGCAAGAGGGCTTGAGGTTGTATACAAACCGGAACCTCATTGGAAAATAGGAGAAGAGACTTGAGAGAAGCACTACAAACCGGCATCAAGGGATGAATCGGAAATGAAGAGCGTAGTGGTATACCGGTAGACCAGTTAAGCAGAAGGAAGATTTGTGTTTGCCTAAAATCTCGGAGTGGTGACCAATTATTCAGTTGTGGTGGCAAAAGGTGAGTTGGTAAGCTTGTGTCTATTGGCATTATACACTCAGATGAGAATAGTTGATGTTGTCATTGATGGCAACGAACTAGTAATATGGTTCACAGGTTACACCAGCAATAGACATAATCTATTGGCACCGACAGTTACAACAAGTTTATTCACACCAGCATCCAGTCTATACCGACAAAAGTCACTACCGGCACTCTAAGCTGACATGGAAATAAAAATGTTTTGTATTGTAATTATATTGTATAGCCGACATGATGTATTATAAAGACTCATATATGTATGAGATCTTGTAGGTCCTTTTGATATGTAATTAGGTAATGAATGTAAGTGGTATATGAGATCGAATAGCTATATATGCATTATGATGTAATTATTTTATGAAAGACTAAGAGCAGAGTAGAGCGAAGCAAGGTTTATGGTAGAGGTATCTGATAGAGCTTAAACTGATACTATATCCAGCATTGCATATGCTATTTTGAGTAGTACACTATCATTGGATTTAACTATCCAATTGTAGTCAGTCGAACTCCATTTTTTGTATTAAGCAGTGAGCTCTAGGTTGTTGGCCTTCCTACATGTGTAGGCCCCTATTGTATAAGTAATATTTATTCATATTGGCTAGTGAGTAAATGTTGTGGGTCACAAATCCCACTGAGCTTTTTCCCCTACCGGGTTTCCTCACCAAAAATATCTATTTATGGTGTGCATTGATGCTTATACTTTGGTTTTTTATTTACTGCATTATTATTTGCTTACCGGTATATTAGTTTGGTTTATAAAGTTGCAAACAAGTTTATATCTTCTGGTTACTGGTTAGACACTAATTCACTCCCCCCCTCTCAATGTCTTTGGGACTAATCAAGTATCTAACAATTGGTATCAGAGCCTAGTCCTCTATTTGCAGAAGCCTAACAGCTTCAGGAAGATTCTGAAACTGGTACTGATGAAAAGTTTGAGACAACAATTCAAAGAAGCTCTTGAAGATTTTGATGCAAAAAAATTGAAGAATATCAAATTGGAAGATGAACTTAGAACTGTTCAAGAATTCATCAAAGCACTTCAAGATAACCTGGTTATAGCAAAGAATAAGAGAAAATAATTACATGTGCAATTGCAAAATCAAGATGATGAAAAAAAGGAAACTCTTAGAGATATTGGAGAGAAATTGAGACAAGAGAATAGTAACATGAAGATTGAGATGCAAGATTTAACCATGAGATTATGCAAGGATATTGAAGATATAAAGAGGAATGAAGAAGATTTAGCCAGAAGACTTAATGAAAGATCTAATGAATCTCAATGGTTTAGTTATGAAAATGATATGCTTAAAATAAATTTGATTCACATGAAACATGACAAAGAGGAACTTATGAGACAAGTTAGCACTTTGGAAAGATAGTTAGTCACTGCAAATGAATACAAAGACAACTTCAAGAATAGTTAAGAGAAGCTTGATGATATGCTAAAAAATCAGAAACCTAATGGAGAAACAATTGGACTTGGATTTGAACATGGAGAAAGTTCTGGGACTGCAAACAATCATGATCACAGCAAACCGGTAAGGCAAACTAATGCTTATAAATTCAATGGGAAATGTTTTAATTGCAACAAATTTGGTCATAGAGAAAAATAGTGTAGATTTAAGAATAATCAAAATACAAACTTACCCACCAATCAATGTTCCAAATGCAATAAAAATGGTCATAACTCAGACAATTACAGAATGAATGTAAAATGCTATGTTTGTGGTGGATTTGGACATTTATCCAATCAATGCAGAACTCAAACCGGTCAAGGTTATGGAAAAACTATTCAGAGAAACAATGTAACTTGTTATGCATGTAACAAGATTGGGCATATTGCAAAATTTTGTAGAAGCAAGACTGTACTGAAAAACAATAAAGGATCTAATGACAAAGGCAAAGAAAAGGTGACTCAAATCAAGCAATAATTTTCTAAACAATGGATTAGGAAGAGAGATCAGAGAGTTGATTGATTTGTCTCTGCACCAGCAGAACAAAGCAATCTTGCACCGGCAAGAGATTCTTCATCTAACTAAGGAGTAATCTTTAGCGGTAAGGAAACCAGTTGAAGATCATGCATTTACCCTTGGTTGATGGTAAGAAGTTATTTCTTTACTGGTAGATATGTGGAGTTTTCACTTCACCTACGAAGCATTTATTGCAGTTATAAGTTACTTTTTGGTTATAAAGGCATTGCAACTTCTCATTTCATCTCACCAAGCATTCAAAGAGAGAAAAATGGAGCAAAGGCATCCTAAAGGTGAAGCAGCAAAGGTTTTTCAGAGAATTCAAGGATTTCTCAGCTAAAAGGTATTTATCTTTCGCAATGGCTTCCTCATCCTCCATTCCTGAATTCATAGCAAACCCTACCATTATGGAGAAAATAAAACAACCTAGACCCATTTTCAAAATCATTCCTACGATAGCAAAAATGGATGACTCCATTGGTGCATTTTCTAGAATCTTGAAGGGAGTTGCATTTGCTGAAGACCCTAGGGCATACATACATTGCTACATTGAAAGTTTAGGGTCTGAAGATTTGAAGAACATGTACATGAATGTTATCACTGACAAGAATGGGGTAGTGAAACTAGAACACAAGGTAGTTGAGGATTTAGTTTTCATTGACATCCTCCATATGCCAGAATTCTCAGATGAAACCGTCTGCTATGTTCTTAGAAGGGTGCATGGTGAATTAATGTGGTTAGACTCGATTTTTAAGATCACTAAGGAAGCTATAAGAGTTATTATTGGTTTACCCTCCACCGATAGTAGGCCTGACAAGAAGAAGAAAATCCCTAACAAGGGATTTATGAGCTTAACTGAAGCTACATTTGACAACACGTCACTTAGGGTCAATGATATAAAGGATATCAATGTTAAATTTGCTGGCATATGCACACTCTAATGAGACATTGTAGGTGATTGAAGGTTTTGTCATTGATGGAAACCTTACAATCATATGGCATCGGCAAGGCATTACACTACACCGGCACTAGCAAGATCATACTCTACACCGACACTTAGACCACGAGCACCGGCAAAGAAAGGAAGTATACCGGCACAAAGGCCGACAAGATTTTTGATATATTATATTTTGTTTATTATTGTAAAAACTTTGTAAGCCGACTTGGCAAGTTGTAAAATGACTCTTATATATAAGAGAGATCATTGTAGACATTTTGTAAGAGGAAGTAAGCGAATAAGAAAAGATATAAGGCAGACCTATTATGCGAAATATAAGTTAAGTGTTTATGTAAGAAGCAAAGCAATAACCGGTTCTGGATCTGGCATTATAGATGCTATTGTAAAGTAGTACAAGATATTGGATTTGTATAATCCATCATTGTAAGTCAGTGAGACTTCCCATTTTGTGTTTGAGCAGTGAGCTCTAGGCAGTTGGCCTTCCTATATGTGCAGGCCCCTCTTGTAGCAATAATATTCTCTTATTGGCCAGTAAGTGAATATTGTGGGTCACAAATCCCACTGAGGTTTTTCCCACACCGGGTTTCCTCATTAAATCCTTGTGTCATGGTGTGTTTTTCATGTGGATGCTTTTAATTTTGTTTATTGCTTTATTTCTTGCATACCAGTACACTATTATAATATGTTCTACATGTTTTAAGTTAAGAAATTCTATTCACCGGTTAGATACTGATTCACCCCCCCTCTCAGTATCTGTGGGAATCCTAACAATTGGTATTAGAGCTTGGTCCTCTATTTTTAGATACCTAATAGCTTGAGGAAGATCTTGACACCGGTAGATATGGAAAATCTGATGAAGCAACTTGAAGGAGCCCTCTCAGAATATGATATAGAAAAATTGAAAAATATCAAACTAGAAGATGATCTAAAGGCAGCTCAGGATATCATTCAAGCACTTCAAGAGAATCTTACTATTGCAAGAAATAAGAGAAGAGAACTTTGTGAAAAGATGCAAAATGAGTGATGAAAAGGAATCACTTAATGATAAGATAAGCAAGCTGAAACAAGAGAACATGACAACAAAGAATGAGATGCAAGATATGACTATGAGATTCTGTAAAGAAATTGAGGATAGGAAGAAGAATGAAGAAGAATCAACCAGAAGACTAAGTGATGTAGAAAATGAGAACACAAGACTTAGCTATGAAAATGATTTATTGAAGACAGATCTTATGCAGACTCAGAATGACTCCAATGAACTGATGAGGTAGAAAGAAGTCTTGGAAAGAGAAATAGAAACTCCAAATCAACATAAAGAAAAATTCAAGAAAAGCTCAGAGGAACTCGGCACCTTGCTGAAAAATCAAAAACCTAAGGGTGACACTTCTGGAATTGGCTTTGAAGTTGGTGAAAACTCCGATACTACAAATACTCAGGATCATAGCAAACCAGTAAGGCAACCTAATACTTATAAATTCAATCGAAAATGCTTTAACTATAATAAGTATGGTCATAGAGAAAATGAATGTAGATCTAAAAATTATTAGAATATCAACACACCTGCCGGTCAATGTTCAAAATGCAATAAAGTTGGTCACAACTCTGAAAATTGTAGAATGAATGTGAGATGTTATGTTTGTGGAAGATTTGGACACTTATCTAATCAATGTAGAACACAAACTGGCATAGGTTATGGGAAAGCTATTTAGAAAAATAATGTGACTTGTTATGCATGTAACAATATTGGGAATATTGCTAAATTATATAGAAGTAAAGGATCACCAATAGATAACAAAGGTTCTATCTTGAAAGGGAAAGAAAAAGTTGAAGAGGTAAAACAAGAATTCTCAAAACAATGGATTAGAAAAGCTGATCTAAATGTTGGGAATACTCCTCCACCGATAGAACCTGTAGCATAGGAAATAGGAAATCATCACAAACAATATAAAACATATTAATCATTAGCTCAATCACAAAAGCTCAATTGCAAGGATCTATCCTAAAACACATTCAATAGAGACATGAAATAAAAGCATTCAAAACTAGAAATTAAGCAAACCAAAGGTATGATTTGAATGCTCCTTCATGCGGCTTCATTGTTCTTCTTTCCTCTTCAAATGGTTTGGTTGTGGATCTCACCTACAAGTGCACACACATAATTGAAAGCAAGTAGACAAGATTATTGATCAAGAGTACTAGAAATGTGATTGACTAGAAATTCGATAGTCTGATTATCAATTACCAATTAGCCTTGATTGATGAAGATCATCCAATTTATAGAAGAATTGGAGAGATGACAAGATTAGCATGATTCAATTCAAATGGAAATTGCAAATCAATTATGTCAATTATGACAAATTATGACAAATTATGCACTTTCTATGCACAATTTGTTGATTGATAATTTATGACAAATTATGACAACTTCTATGTCAAAATTGATTGATTGTCAATTATGACAAATTTATGACAAATTGACATGTCATTTCCATGAATTTAGGAGAGAAATAGGAGGAATTTGAAATTAGGAATTAGAAAATTAGAAAATTAGAAATGAGGAATTTAGGAATTAAGAAATTGATGAAATTTAGAAATTAGGTAAATTAATTAATAATTTGTCATTTATTAATTAATTGACAAAGAGGAATAATTAGCCAATTAAATGAACATTTAATTGCAATGAGAACACTTAGGATAAATAAATAATTTATTAATCCTAAAGGAGGAAATGACAAACCAGGTTAAATGATGAAATCACGAAACCCTAGAAGATGAATTAGGTCTTGATGAAAGATAATTGACTCGATTCGATTTGATTTTGGATTGATAAATGATTTGATTGAGATTGGTTGACAAAAATCAATGACAAATTGACCAAATTGACATGATTGAAAAGGACAAGGATCGATGACAAATCGATCGCAATATGACAAGATTGACAAGGACAAAGATCGACCAAAATCATGACTGAAGATTGTTGTCGACAAGACCAAATTTGAAAGCGAGACAGATGAAGAATGTAGAAGAATGACTCGATGCTTGCAAATGATAAATACCAAGTGCGTGACATAGGAGAAAATGTTAATGCGACGCAAAAACCTAAAATGAGGCAATGCGCAAATGTTAAAGTATGACCCTGCAAGCATTGACCATTTTTAGGTGTCTACATTTTGCCCCTCTTTGAGACAATGCAATTTTAAGCGTTGTTTCAAAGAACAATAATAAAAATGCCCCAGACAATGACAATGACATATGCATGCCCCCTCGAGGAATTGGCCGGAAATGTGCAGAAAAGAGGCCAATTGATCGATAAAAATGATAGGATCGAACAAACTGACAATCGGAAATCGGATTGCATGAAGGACAAGCAATTGATGGCGTAAACGACCACGACCAACATGAGATGGAGATAGTGCACATCCATCTATGCACTAACAAAGATCTATAAATGAGGCAAAGATAATGAAATTTGCTCATTTGCACTAGCCCAAGAAGAGGATTTGTTGCTCTGGAAAATGACACTTGCAGATAGATGGCGAACATTCCAATGGCGGATCACCTTGGTGAATGTGTACGCACATTGAGATGACCGGACGATGTAGGAGCAGCGGTATGGATCTCAAAAACCCATATTTTTAGGTGTCTACAGAACCAATCAACACTCCACCGGTAGAACCAAGTATTACTCCACCGGTAGGATAGAGTAGTGCTCCACCGGCAGAAAGTTTTTCATCTAATTGAAGAAAGTTTCCTTGAGGGTTTGGCAATCTAATGACACGTGCTATTATTCCCTCGATTAGAGATGAGAAGTTGGAAATTACTTCTTACTGGGAGACAAATGTTAAGTGAATACTTAACCGGCATGCATTAAATGTGGTAGATGGCAAATAAGCATTATAAATTTGTGGTTTTGGCTCCATTTCACTTCACCAAGATTTCAAACATTCGAAGAGAGCGAAATTTGCAGAGCTAAGGGATTTCGAGAAAAGAGGCGAAGCACTTCAAGCAATCAATCCATCCAAAGGCAAAAAAAGGTATTTATCATCATGGCATCCACCTCTATACTTGAATATATAGCAAACCCTACTGTAGTTGAGGTTATAAAACACCCTAGGCCCATGTTTCAACTAGTTCCCGAGGTAGCAAAGAAAGATGACACTATAGGTGCTTTTTCTCAAATTCCAAAAGGAGTTGTTTATGCTGAAGACCCCAGAATTTACATTCACTGTAACATAGAGGAATTAGGAGATGAAGAGATCAAAACAATGTATAAATCTATCATATGTGATAATTTCAAAAATGTTAAACCGGACCATAAAATCATTGAAACCCTAGGATTTACTGAAATCCTCTGCATTCCTGAATTTCCTAAGGATGTGATTAGGATAGTCTTAAATAGGGTACATGGTGAATTTTTCTAGTTAGATGCAATTCACAAAATTACCAAGGAAGCTGTGAAAGCTGTCACAGGGTTACCATCCATCGGTAAAAGACCAGACAAGACTAAGAAGGTCTCCAATGACCTAGTTATGAACTTAACTGGTGCAACATCCAACAGAAGGTCCTTGAGGGTAAATGATGTAATAGATATAAATGTGAGATTTGTTAGCATGATTTTAGGGTATAAAGCTACTCGTGCAAATAGACTCAACTCAGTTTCAAGTTTATGCATTAAGAGTGCTTATGATATGGTTATAGAGAATGTGAAAATTGACATATGTGAATGGTTAAAAGATGAGTTAATTGACAACTTAGGCAAGATAAAGAAAGATAAGAAAGGAACTTTTAGGTTTGGTAATCTGCTTGTATGCTTGATGCTACACATAACCAAACAGGTTCTCGGTATAGGCTATAAAGAACTTGGATTTGATATACCGGTAGGAAAATTGTTAACAGAGCTATTGAATAACATGGGTGAAGACAAGGAAAAGAACATTCATGATTATTTTCAAGCACTTAAGGCCAAAATGAAGAAGAGAATCAGATTATCACAGAAGATTGTTGACAAGTATAAGGATGATATATGTTTTGTAATAAAAAAGGATGAGATCTAGATGGAAGCAGTCATCCCTAGAACAATCTGGGTAACAGAGATGGGTTATGAGACTGATGATCATATAATTGAGACTTATGCTAAAGCACTTCTTGAAGCACCAAATGAACCAAAGGAAGAAGTATTTGGTAGTGCTGAGACCATAGAAAATCAAATACAATCTAAAAAGAGAGTGAAAAAGGTTGAAGTAGTTGTGAGAAGAGGTTCTAGATAGGAAAAGGCTATTAAAGAAGATATACTGAAGCAAACCGGTATCACTGAGGATGAGTTAGCAGCCCCATAGCTTGAAACTCACCTGTCACTGGTAGGCACTTCTTTAGAGAGTGACATCCCTGCAATTTTTAAAAGAGTTTTAAGGAAAAGAGATCCTTCACCGGCAACTACACCTTCACCTAGAAGGACTAGATAGAAACAACAAGCAATAAGGTCTCCTGTTAGAAAGACAACACCAAAGAAAAAGTTGACACCAAAGAAGAAGAAGAGAACAAAAGAAAACTTGGCCCCTCTTGACATATTGCTAAATGAAATTATAGAGGAAGGGAAACTCAAAAACATAGGAAAGGTCTATGACACTCTGACAGTAGATGAAAAAGAACAAGTGGAAAACAATGTTATTTTGCATATGGACATGTATAAGAAATTTTTGATGGAAGTGATAGATGAAGTACCAGATGAACTGTTCAAAAGATTGGAAGCAAGAAGACAAGTTGTTATAGAGCTTGATAAGAAAATTAAAATTGAAAAGTTACTAGCTATTTATCAAGTAAAATCACCTAAGGAGATAGATAATTTAATTGCTGAAGCCAACCGGTCAGTATTCTCTACTACACACCGACATATTGCTTTAATGGTTGGAAGAGTTAATGAGGTAACTGAAGAAACAGAAAATGCATGGGACATATTCCTAGCTGAAAAAGAAAAATAGGAAGAGTACAGGAACCCCAAACCTATAGAGGTATATCAGAAGGAAACAGACAAGGGTAAAGGAAAGGTTGGTGGACCTCCGAGTATCAAAGTTAAAGATAACTTATCCCCACCATCTCAAATTACATCACCAGTAAAAACTACTGAAGATCAACTAGTAGATGAGAGTATGGACAAAAAGGATACTAATCCTAATCCTGAGGTACTATACATAGTAGATGTTGATACACAAAAGATCAACAATGTGGTAGATAAAGATACAACTGGTATGACAGACATGGCTAGTGAGGCACCGCTAACTGAGCAAACTGATCAAACACAAGAGAACAGACAGAGAAACAAGAAGAGAAAAAGGCTCCGGAATAAGAATAGAGTCATGAGGAAATAGTACAACCGGCAACAGGAGAAGTACACAAACCATTGCTTAAGGAAATGCAAACATAGACTGGCCTACCAGAGGTCACAACAAGCTTGGTTACTTCCTCCACCGGTAGAATTTAGAATGTTGGTTCCTCCTCAATAGGCCACAAAGCAACAAATGTAACTGAAGTACTTTTGGATTCAATCAAAAGGATAACAAATTGTAGTTCATAGGCT
This sequence comes from Cryptomeria japonica, assembly GCF_030272615.1. Classification (NCBI taxonomy): domain Eukaryota; kingdom Viridiplantae; phylum Streptophyta; class Pinopsida; order Cupressales; family Cupressaceae; genus Cryptomeria; species Cryptomeria japonica. The sequence continues at coordinate 433,936,066 of NC_081414.1, forward strand.
TATAAAGCTATAGATGACACAATCCCAATTTTGAAGGTAATAGCTCCTAACTGTAACATAGACAATAAGGATTCTTTAGGACAACTTGATACTTTGTGTAAATACATCACTAAGAACACAATGACTATTGAGAAAATAAAGGAAGAGACATTGAAGGACAAGCTAGAAATTGAAAAGCAAAAATTCTTTGAAGATCAAATAAAGAAGTGTACTAGAGATTTTGACACACTTCTACCAGAACTATGTAACTTATTGAAGGAATTTAAAACTCTGTACAAAGATACTTGCAAGACAAACTTTTTGACAGTAGACATAGATAAGAAGATGAGCAAGGTACAAGATGAAATCAATAAACTTGTTGATAATTTTGTTAACTCACCTGATACATTATCAGTTTTTGAATAGAAGATAACAACTTTTGAGGAAGAGTTACCTAAGTTAGAAAGAGAAAAGGAGAGAATAGTAAATAAAGAAAAGAATTTGAGACTAAAACTGAGTCAGAGATTGGACTATCTAGCATCATTACGGAAGGAAATATCTGAGGCACTAGTACAGGGACAGAAAACATCGGCAGAGCATATGCAGCACCTCACCGGTATAGTTAAAAGAATAGAGACAACAATAAAGGACAACAAGAAGTTTATGGAGAGTATAAACTTGATTTTGGCAGAGCTTTTTCAAATTGTAACCACCCAGTTACAAGGTTGAGACTACAACTCTATTGACACCTTGACAACCTTTGTCATTGATGCCAAAGGGGGAGTAGTAGTATGAGAAAAAACCGGCAAAAGACTTACCTGCTCAGGGGGAGTTCTTATATTTTTGGAAACATTTTTGGATTACTATTTTGGATACACTTTTGAATTTTCTCATGAGTGTTGCCATCAATGCCAAAGGGGAAGATTATTGGCATATGCACACTCCAATGAGACATTGTAGGTGATTGAAGGTTTTGTCATTGATGGCAAACTTACAATCCTATGGAACTGGCAAGGCATTACACCGGAAAGGCATTACACTACACTAGCACTAGCAAGATCAGACTCTACACCAGCACTCAGACCACCGGCACTGGCAAAGAAAGGAAGTATACCGGCACAAAGGCCGACAGGATTTTTGATATATTATATTTTGTTTATTATTGTAAAAACTTTGTAAGCCGATTTGGCAAGTTGTAAAATGACTCTTATATATAAGAGAGATCATTGTAGACATTTTGTAAGCAGAAGTAAGCAAATAAGAAAAGATATAAGGTAAACCTATTATGCGAAATATAGGTTAAGGGTTTATGTAAGAAGCAGACCAGCAACCGGTACTGGATCTGGCATTATAGATGCTATTGTAAAGCAGTACAAGATATTGGATTTGTATAATCCATCATTGTAAGTCAGTGAGACTTCCCATTTTGTGTTTGAGTAGTGAGCTCTAGGTAGTTGGCCTTCCTGCATGTGCAGTCCCCTCTTGTAGTAGTAATATTCTCTTATTGGCCAGTAAGTGAATATTATGGGTCACAAATCCCACCGAGGTTTTTCCCACACCGAGTTTCCTCATTAAGTCCTTGTGTCATGGTGTGCTTTTCATGTGGATTCTTTTAATTCTGTTTATTGCTTTATTTCTTGCATACCGGTACACTGTTATAATATGGTCTACATGTTTTAAGTTAAGAAAATCTATACATCGGTTAGATACTGATTCACCCCCCCCCCCCCGCCTCTCAGTATCTGTGGGAATCCTAACAAAATTTACAAGTATGGTCATTGGATAAAGTTGCTCATACTAATAGGTTGAATTCTGTATCTAGTTCCTACATTCATTGTGTTCATGAGATGATATTAAACAATGCTAAAATTGACATCTATGAATGGTTAAAGTATGAATTGTTAGAGAATTTGCACAAAATAAAAGGTGATAAGAAAGGAACCTTCAAATTTGGAAGTCTGATTGTGTGTTTAATGATTTACTTCTCAAAAGAGATTTATGGTATGGGACATAAGGATTTTGCCTATGATACTTCTGTTGGAAAATAGATAAAGGAGGCAATTACCAGTATGGGATCTGATGGTGATAAGTTGGTGAAAGACTACTTTAGGAATTTCCAAGCTAAAATGAGACAAAGGGAAAGGATTCCCCAAAGTATTGTGGATAAGTATGATAAAAAGATGTGCTTTGTAGTGAAAAGAGATGAAATTTGGATGGAGGCAGTTAGACCCAGAACTATCTCGATTACTGAAATGGGATATGAGGTGGATTCTCACATCTTAGATTCATATGCTAAAATACTCCTAGATGCTCCACCGGAACTAACAAAGGAGATATTTGGTAATGCTAAAACCATTGAAAGTGGTGTTTCTATGATGAAGAAGAGGAAGAAAAGAGATAAATTTATGAAAGATGCTTCTAAGATGGTAAAGGATGTTATAGAAGGATTGATGAATCTTAGCGGTATTGCTGCTAGTGTGAAAGAAAGTCAATCAGTGCAAAAACCGGTAGCTCACATTTTCCATGTGGCTACTTCATCTGATTCTAACACTGATCAAGCAACCGAATTCAAGAGAGTGGATAGGAAGAAAATAAAACCCTCATCAACACCTTCTCCATCTCCCAAGAAGTCAAGGACATGGAGAAAGAAACAATAGGCTGTAAGAGAGCCCATTGGTCAGAAGAAGAAAGTGACTCCAAAGAAGAAACCTAAACCTAAGGCACCAGATACTCTTACACTGGAAGAGTTGATCAATGAAATCACCCAAGATGGTAACCTTGGTAATGTAAATAAATTCTATCATTCTTTCAAGGATTCGGATAAGGATACTATAGAAGAAACTATTATTTTATATATTGACATCTATAAGAAAGTTCTTATTGAAGTTGTAGATGATCTACCAAATGATTTATACTTAAGATTAGAGGCTAAGAGAATGTCTCTCATGGAGCTTGACAATAAAATAAAGGTAGAAGCTTTATTAGTTGTGCATCCAGTTAATTCCAAGCACGAAATTGATGATCTAATATGAAGCCAATAGGACAATTTTTGTGAGTGGTCACCGACAAGTTAGTCTTATGGCTGACAAAGTTAAAGAAATGGCAGATGAAACAACAAATAAGTGGGATATATTTTTTGTTGAGAGAGAGAAGAAAGAAGAGAAGGATATATAGAAAATGGATAAGTCTTTTGCTAAGGTATATCAAAAAGATAAAGGTAAAGGGAAATTTGGAGGTGTACTTGATATCATGGCCAAGGATAACCTTCCTCCACCGGCATAGGACACCCCACCAATAACTGTAGAGGCACTGACACAAATAGATAGTCAGCCTGAAGAAGAGAAGGTAGAGGAAATGACAAATTATGACACTAATCCAGAGTCTGACATTATTTTTTCTATGAATATGGACACTCAAGAATTTAATATTGTGTTGGATAAGGAAACTACAGAGGTAAAGAAAGCTGAAACTACAAATATTGAGATCTCTGAGTCACCGGTCAACACTATTGACTCTTAGTAGAATATTTAGATACCGGCTGAAGTTAAGAAATCAGAATTCATCCCCGTTGATACTCAGCTTAACACTGAAATATTGGTAGATGCAGTAGCAGAAAAGGGACAAGAATAGAGTGTAGCTGAACCGACAGGTCAACAAGGTAGACAATAAGGATGATGGCAAGGATGAAAATAAGGAAGAAATGGTGAATAAAGAAAAGGTTAATGATGGAAGCAAGATAGCAGAAGTGGTTAAGTTTAATGTGTAGACATCTGGAGAAGATAAGAAACCAACTGCAGAACCTAGCACTCCGCCTAGCACTTCCACCATAGATTATAGATCAACAAATGTTACAGATGTACTTCTAGATTCAATAAAGAAGATCACCGAATGCAATGCCTTAGCATTTAAGGCTATTGATGATACTTTACCAATTTTGCAGATGATTGCATCGACATGTAAAGTTGATCACATTGTTGGGTCCGTGAGTAAATTGGACACATTGTCCAAATTCATTTCTTTAAATATTCAAACTGTGGATAAAATAAACGAAGAGACCGTTAAGGAAAGGGTGAATAAGGAGAAAGATAAATTATTTGACAAGACAATTAAGGATTGTACTAGACAGATTGATTCTTTGTTACCGACACTAAATTCCACCATTTTGGAATACAAAGAGCTGTATTGGGAAGCATGTAAGCCTCACCATTTAACAAAGGATATTGATAAGGAAATAAGGAAGACACAAAAAGAAATTGATGATATAGATGATAATATGATAGGTTCTTTAGAACTTACTTCAGTTTTGGATGAGGAAATGGCAACCCAAGAAGAGAAGATTGAGAAATTAGAAAGGGAGAAGGCAAGATTGAGAATGAAAACTCGAGAGTTGAAGAACAAACTTGGTCCTAGATTGGACAACTTACTAACACACCGGAATGAGTTGTCTAAGGCATCTATTCAAAGCAACAGATCATCGGAGCAACAAATACATTATCTAACTGAAATGATCTGACAGATTGAGACCATAATTTTTGACAGTAATAAATTTTTGTAGAGCCTTAACTTGGTTTTGGCAGATATTTTTCAGATTGTACATAACTGGTTACAAGTTTCTAGGTAATTTTTTTAATTCTTTGATTCTTTTGACATCCTTTGTCATTGATGTCAAAGGGGGAGTAGTGGTGTATGAGAAAAATGTACGTAAGGAGATCATTTGCTCAGGGGGAGCACACTCATTTTTTGGACTTCAATTTTGAAGGTTGGTGAAGTCAACTTCAGTAATCATGCAGTCAAGCCATGATTACTTGTGTATTTTTTGGTTCGCATTTAAAAGACTAAACTCGACCAAGAAGTCACTATTTTTGGGGGATGTGGTGGCATAATTAGTTGAGTAGCTGGTGAATTTGTTGCAGGGCATGTAGAGAAAGAGTGGGAGATTTTAAATTTGAAATCCTCCAAAATCTGTGATTGCTTTGATTGAGGAAACATCTAAAGGTGATGACAGAAAGTGTATAAAGGATTTTTGAGTTCATTCAAAAATTCTTGATCGTAAAATTTGCAAAGAGAATATCCTATGAAAGGTGATCTAAAGTGAAGAGTAGAGTGAGAGGAAGTGCTAAAAGATTTAGCAGAGAAGTGAGTGTATGAAGTAGACGAGCAGAGTGCAGAGCCGAGGGTTAGAGGACTAGCAAAGTGCAGAGCTGAGGGTCAAAGGACCGACAGAGTGTAGAGCTGAGGGTCAGAGGACCGACAGAGTGCAGAGACCAAGATTAGAGGACCGAAAAAGTGCATAGCCGAGGATTAGTGGATTGACAGTGTGCAGAGCCAAAGGTATAAGCAAAAAACTAGTGTTGTGCAGAGCAGACACAACCGGTGCAGATAAAGTATGATTTTCATTGTGATCTGATCAAGATATCAGTAGCTACTCCAGCAGATCATCTTTATGTTTCTTTTTAACCATTGCAACTCAAATCCATTATCTAGGTGGACTTTAAGAGGTCCCCTTGTAAAATCCCTTAACCAAATGACATCTTAATTGATTTTTCTAAGTCATTTAACTAGGCTACCTTTAACAGGGTAAAGGCACTGACAGGCCTTAAATAAAATCCCTTAACCAGGTGGCACCTAACAGTGTCTTTGTAATATCCTAACAAGGATGGCTCTTCATCGGGCGTACTGTAGAAGAGTAAAAATTTTGTGAGCTCCTACTCACACCGTGGTTTTCTCCCATTTGGGTTTCCATGAGATAAATCTTGGTGTCACTATGTATCTTTTCATGCATGCATATTCTTTTGCAGTAATTGTTTGTATTGATGAATATTAAGTGAGTGCAGACTTGAGTTAAAAGTTTTAATTGTGTAAAACTGGTAAAGTGTTTATTAACCCCTCCCCTCTCAACACCTATTGGGACTAACACACTTGATCCCATCACCATGGCCTTTTAACTCTTCCCTTCCTTCTTAATCATAAACCCAAAAGGTTTTGTTGTGCACCGATAGCAACACTAGTCCCCTTAGTCAAAGAAATAACATCAACCATAAGACAACAAAATTCATCATGGTCACTTTCCTTGATTCACAATCAACTTCACTATTCTCTGAAAAAAAAAACTCTAATCACCTTCCCAAAAAAACATTTCATCATGGCCAAAGATGTAAACTATGTTTTGGATAACAATTGTTCAGATTTAGACAACAATTTGATAGTACAAAATTATGTCATTCATAAATTTCACACCAAAAATTATGAGGCCAATTTATCTAGTGTAAATGTAGAAAACCTAGTTATGAACATCATATCCAATTTTCACGAAGATCCAACAATTCAATAAAAAGTTATGCCCTTTGTTACGAGACTATTTTTGATTGTCCTAGAACAAAAAGAAACTATGTTACAGTCTACCTAGTGCATCAAATAACTCTCCCAATACAAAACCATTTTCTACCAAATCTATTATATATTAAAGCACATATAATACAATATCAGAATCCAAAATATCATGAATTTTGAATGGTTAAAAATAAAGTTATGGTCAAATCGTTCCCACTAACCCTATCACAGTGGGTTTCGAACAGTTCTTAGAAAAATTGGCATATCTTCTTCAATTCCTAACCAAATTAAGTCAGACAAAAAGCACTAGAAAGAGGATTCATAGAAATTTTGAACTAATATGTCTTTTTTTATTATAATTCCTCACATGGCCATACCAAATGCTGCAACAGGATTGTTGCAGGGAAAATATGGAAGGTACAATCCTAGAAACATTTATATATTCCTCAATATTGCACCAAGTTTGATGAAACTTGAACTGAAATGAAGTTTATTCATCCTAATTCAATATCACATCCCAAAAAAATTTAATTCACTACAATTATCATTCTGAATAGGCTTCGAGCTCCACCTAAACTAATAACACATAAAAATTCCATTGAAACAACAAGTAAACATGATTGTCAACATGTGAACGGTCATAAGATTGCAATAAATGGTTTCCTTATTCATTGTATAGACTTACAAACACATCTACAATGGTCTATACTCATATTATTCCTTCCTTACTCCTTCTACCATCATCTCATACATTCCAACTAATGAAAGAATGCTTGACTGTCCACCAATCCTATAGGAACCATAGTGACAATCAAAGGCATTATGGATCTGCCTTTACAAACTTCCTCTGACTCAACCACCACTCTCTCTTACTCAATCAAACAAACCTTTTATAGCCTTTACAAATCCCTTTGACAGTTACATCTACCCATGTCTGATTACAACCCCCTTTATGATAACTTTACAATGCATTTTGTGCTTGACAACTTTTACGCCAAGATTGACAACTTTTGTACCTTAACTCCAAACTTACTAAAACTTTGTATGGACACTCAAAACAGATTAATATGGACCCCAAATATACATTTCACAACCAATCTACCCTTCCTTGGGAATGTTAATACATTTTGACCTCCTCGACCCAATTAGGACTCAAATACACAACTTGAGCAACTAGATACATTGCTAAGGGTTTATGTAACCCTTGAATCTCATGGACTAGCATAGGTTCATTTCCGGAGTGTGATGGAATACTGCTAGCTTTCTACAATACCACTCATAATACCAAATTTTTCAGCGTGATTGAAACTCCCAACATCAACCAGACATCCCAATTTTGTACCTAAAACTCGTGAGTTATGCTCTGTTACCAACGTGTATTGCCCGCCAACAAACCCTAGGGAAACTTACTACATCTAGATCCAAAAAGAGTGGAATAATATATTTTTTTGATTACTAACAAGGTTACATCTAATTTAATCTAGACATTAAGTTTATGATTTATTTAAATAGTTTAAAATTTAACATTAAGTGTTTATATGTTGCTTCATACATTGCTTTACTAACACAAGTGATGTCATATTTACAAGGTTTAATGGCTTACATAGTTCCATCATTTCCCTCGGGTATTGACATCACTACTAGACTTACACCATTTGTGAATTATGATCAATACATTTAGTTTACCATTATCATATTAGTTCACTTCTATGATCCTAATGATTTATCCTTACCAAGGAACACAACTACAAATGCATGTTTGCATATTAACCTATATAATACACTTCACATGATGTGCTACTATTGCTGTCCACTACTCAATGCATCAACCGACAAGCATGTTCATTAACCTACGTATGCATCTTACATGTTCATAATTCTATTTATGCAATGTTAATTTTATGGCAGTGATAACACAATAATATGTATTCTCATTTAGCTCTCTATGATGTCTATGTACTAAGTTTCATTTTAGTTTTCAACCTTAGTGTTATTCTAGTTTCCAAGAATTCAATTACATCCTCAAGGATCTTGCATTTCACATGCTTTATCATTGATAGTCTAAGTTTTTGTTTATTTCCATTGTTCATATCATTGATCTCATAGCTACATGCTATCATCTACTTAATTTACATTCATATTCACATGAAGATATTGAAGGTACAAGCATTAATTCATTTCCATTTCTAAAGATATAACATGGAGAAAGTGATAACATCCATTTTCCATTGCAATGAAATCACATCTATGCATCTATTATCTAACATTTAATTACCACATGAATAATGGTATTGCTGATTTAACTCATTGACAAAGCACATTTCAATTACAAATAACTAATCCATCACATATACTAAGCATGAAAAATTAATTCATGTTCTATTAATCCAATTTAAGGAAAACCATGACTAACAAATGATAAGACATCACTAATAAGAGTATATCATTTCTTCTTTCTTTCTACTTACATTTTGATTAACTTATATTACTTCTTTATGAATGTACAATTTAAAGTAAATCATGGATACAACGTTGGTTGCTTTTACATAGTGATACAACCGTGAGTATGACTTACTCCTTATACAACATTCTTAAATTAATACATGATTAAAGTTTCTCTATCTAGAGGTGATCAATACATGAATATGCTCCAAGGGTTCAAGGTCAAAATGAAGAAAACTCCAAGTCCACGTATGAAGACAACACCAAAGAAGAGGGGAAAACTCCAATGGCAAAAAGCTCCAACCACCCGATCAATGTGGAACCTACAAGGAACCACCCCCAAGCTAGGAGATGTCACTAGGTCCCAACTTGCACACTAAACCAAGGTTGATGCTTTACCAAAGGGACTAACACCAAACAACTTCCACACATACAACCATACACCAAACAACCAAGAAAGAGACAAGAGATTTCTAGAGGCCGATAAAACATCATAGCAAGCATACAAAATTAAGAAAAGGACTCACATTTACGAGGGAGTGTCATCACATGCCAACCAAGAACAAGGCACTAGCCTATGGCATGCAGATCCATCTCAACCTTGAGAGAGAAACCAAGGGAGATTATCATACTATCTCCACGGTCTTCCCATGCTCATCCTAAAACATCATCCCTAGGGCTGAGTCATAAGGCACTTGTAAGTTATTATCTTTTTAAATTATCAAACTACCCATACTCATTCATTAATTAATTATCACTTGATTAAAATATGGTAAACTCGCTTATGCCCAAAAGGTCTAGACTTCACACATCCTTAGAAGGAACTTCGTGGAAGTCCATCTCTCATGACCCCTAGGTGTCATAAAGGATCCCCCTCCCTCTACATGGATCAGAAAATAATAACACAAGAGGATCCTACACAATTAAAAATCTGACACAGACACCAACAATGCCAAACCACAACATACACATACCCTAAAAGGCTGAACAAAAACACATATAAGAATGAGCCTCTTAACTAAAGAAATATGACCAACTCATGATACCACTAAACTAAAACATATCAACATCATGAGTCTTCACACTCATTACCACAAAATCAACAGTATGGTTATTTCCTCCTTATGGCCAAATCATCACAAGGGCATGTCAAAATGGGCAAGTAAATCTCTTGATACGCAAGTAAAAACAAAAACTCACATTAACTATTGGTTTTAAATCGAATGACACAAATGGCCTCCAGATGCAATGCGTAAACTAAAAAGACTATTAATTGGGAAAGGTTGACTTAGTAGGCAATTCACAAATACAATGACATACTTACATGTATTTAGATATATATATATATATACATACATATATATGTCCAATAACATTTAATATTACCAATTACATCATAGCAATAATAACAAAAAACCATCAATATAATATCGTAATATAATAATAGTATTTTTATCACTTAGGTGTCATTTGTTTATTGACATTCTATCATTATTTTATTATTCAAATGCCTTAATCTAATTAAAAATCCATTAACTTAACACACACACACACACACACACACACACACACACACACACACACACACACACACACATATATAGTTTAAAAAAATTAAAATTAAAATTAAATCTTTAGTGGTGCTAGCTGTACCCCCCACCACACATGGTGGGTGGTGCTGGCAGCACCAAGCCACTATGTGGCTGTTAAAAGTGTTTTTTATATTCTTTTTTTTTGTTTAAAAATTTCTTTGTAACTCTTTTTTGTGTTTTTAATTTTTTGTTTATTTTCCTTCCATAGAACTAGTTTTTTTTGGTAAAAACACAACAACAAATAAAAGGGTAAATGGGGTTTTGAACAACCACCCAAAAACCTAAAATAAAGTCCAGATTTTCAACAAAAAAAATTAACAAATTAAAAATGATTTTTTTCACCCAACAAACTTGTAGTAATAACATTATTTTTTTTGCAATCAAAACCCATTGAATGAAATCAAATTTTAAACTCTTAAGAGAAATAAAATTAGAGAATTCCTTTCAAATCCATTTTGATTTTAGATCATGGGAGGAATGAGAGAAAAAGAGGAGAGCAAACACTACGTCTTATTGAAAAAAAATAATGGAAGAATTTGGGGCAGCCACTAATCTACCAACACCAAGATCTTCCAACTCCTCAATCCTTCAAAATTTCTCCAGCAATCTTCTTCTAAAAAACCACCAAGAATCAAGAAAACATATGAAGAGAAAAGAAAATCCCCCAAAATAAAAAACCCTAGCTCTCTTACAAAATGGGAGAATAAAAATATTGGAAATTGTCATATCACATTTTAGGGGATTTTAAAATTCCATTTCCTCAATAGGCTTTTAAAACAACTTTCAAAATAAAAGATTGAATATTAAATGTAGTGAAATATAATAAGTAAAATATTATAACTTATCTCTTTTAATCATTAAAATTATATATATGTGTGTGTGTGTGTGTGTGTGTGTGTGTGTGTGTGTGTGTGTGTGTGTGTGTGTGTGTGTGTGTGTGTGTGTGTGTGTGTGTGTGTGTGTGTGTGTGTGTGTGTGTGTGTGTGTGTGTAATTTAAAAACCAAACAAACTAATTTCATTAAATAATCGACTTCTCAATATTAACCGAATAGAAATCGAATCCAACATTAAATAAATAATTCAGTTAAAATAATTAAGGTAATTAAATAATTTAAGATTAAAATTATTAAATAATAATAAGGTCAATAACATGAAATCAATAAATATTCAATGAATTAAACCGGCTTAAAATGTAAATGGCCAAATAAAATTTTGAAATCTCAATATGAGCATTAACCAAATTTTAAACTTGGAAATAGTAAATAATTGAAAATTGCTAAATTTAATAGTTTTAATATTAACAAAATTACTAACCAGGCCATAACTAGTATCAAGTAACCACTCAAACATTGTCAATCAAATGCCAAAATTAAATACGATAAATAATAAATCAATCACCACTTAGAGAACTTAAATAAAATAACTGAATAATCAACTAACCATACCACATACTCACAAGTCATGATGATGATGATGACATGGGGAACTTGCCAAGACTGATAACAAGGACTCGACATCAAACCTAGACCTAGAGTGCAGGAAGGGAACCAACGACATCTCTGAACCACATATTGCCATTGGGAAGAGGCATTCTCACACCTATCAAGCTATGGGAGCTTGCACCCAGTCGCTCAGGAGGAATGAATGTGTTTGTACCTGCAACTTGCAACAACATGAGATACATGTGCATAGATCATATATACATACACAACAAACAAGGAGTAGAATATCGCAACGAGACAGGGCGCTCGCAATGAGTGATGTGCTGTCAATTCTCCCCATAGACAATCACACAATACTTAGCAAGTAATACATACAATCATCACATCATGAGTAAATCATCTAGGGGTTAGTATTTCTATCGCATGATAAACATGATCAGTACCTCTATCAAAATACATGATAATCCAAAATAATAATCATATCAATGCATCAGATTACAACATAAGAGCATAAAGAAATCAATCATCATCATAATAAGCATCTAATTCACATTAAATCAAAATCACTCATAACATAGGTATAAATTTCAGGAATCATGGAATCATATAACATCTATCAGTAATCATCAAATCATGTATTTTCTATCAAGGATCATTAGTGAAGCATATATGGAAGCCAGAATATCATTCATGCAATATGTAAATTTAATCAATTCTTTCATATCCATCATACAAAACAAGGGTCCGATCAAATCTACCAAGGTGAAAAGGGAGTCTGCTCGAAGTGGACACTACTCCATCATTCATACGAGCATTAGATAACATGAATCCCCCATAATGCATAACACCAAGCTAAGCAGCTAAAACACCTAGCCTCCTAATCATAATCTTGAATGCCCTTCAATGGCCTCAACAACCTAACACAGGTATCGCATCAATCCAATCTGATGAGTGGCATTATAGATTACCTTTGATATGCTAAATGGGGTATTTCAAATCCATGCTAATGCATTTCGAGTAAATTTTTACTTATGTCTTTGTGGTCTTATTCAATAATGTTGTGTAAAAGTTCTAGTTCAAAAAAGTAAAATTTCAATCTCCATTTTTTAACACATGATGGGTAAACAAAGAGAGGGAAAATGTTGTTTTCCTTTTTTTCTTATGATAAGGTCTAATTCCATGCAATGGAGAATTAGGGTTTCTTACTCAATTAAAATCTCCATTCTAGGTGCAAGAAACAATATATGGTGGTCTTGTTTGGATACACATTGCATTAAATAAGGTTATTGGTTGTTAGAATTGAAGATGCTCTTGTGTTGGTATTGAAAGAGTCCAAGGCTTGATACATGCTATAGGAATACAATATGTAGTTGAGAAGCATGTTGTAGCCTTTGGATAAAGGTTCTATGGTGTATTAAAAAGATTATTGAAAGGGCTATGTTTATGACACAAGAAAAGAAGATGGTGATATATGTTCAAACCCCATGTTGCATTTGGAGGAAATCTTGGCACATTGAAGAAGTTTTGAAATTTTTGCTATCATATTTAGCATAGAAATAGAACTCATTGCCCTATGTTTTTCCCACATTGTAGAAGAATAGGAGAAAGATTGTCTAGGTTGCAAGCTTTGTGAGGCTTCTTCCATAAATAACAGGCTAGTCATAGATTTCATTGCTTAAAATTTAGAGATTTCTCATCAAATGGGGAAGAAAAGGACATCAATGAAGTAGATCTTAAACACTTGTTGGTACCTTATTATCTTAGAGGATTGATAGAGAAAACTTAGAATTCTAACCGACTTCAAACTTCTTAATTGCATTTGAAGGAATTTATTTCATTTTATGAGAAACCACAATTTGTTCTCAAAGAAGAACATAGCCATACCATGTCATTACCTATTGATATCACTCATACCGAGGAATAAAAAATTTAGAACGTTTGTGGCTATTGGTCAACATCATTTGATATTGTGATCTTGCTGATCTAAAGTATTATACCATTCTACAATAGTTTGAAGAGAATGCATACACTCTTGGGTTGATTTGTCATTGTTCGTTGTTGTGATATGCAATCTTAGTCACCATTTGAGGCTCTAACATTTGTTTTCGAATTAAAAAGTTCATCTATTTATAATTAAGGGTAGCTCCATTACAAGACCAAGTCCTTTAAAGAATTAACCTAGTGACCAAAAGTGACAGTGATACAACAAGAAGGGATTGTTATAGGTTTGAGACAACATGCAAACATGACAATGCTATAATGATTTAGTATTGACTATGTAAATGGTTTGAAAAAAATGAACGGTTAAAGAGAAAAGTTACTAATAATAGTGGTAAAGATGGTTGTAACACAAGGAATCAAACAATATCCCTATACACAATGTGAAGTGTGATCTTGGCTTAGTCAAATAGACAAGAATGAGCATCAAATAAATGATAGTTTAGGGTGAGAGGATGAATGGACATAATAGGATGAGGTTGTGGAATCATATGTGAAACTAGCAGTGAGTGCATATGTTTTATTTTAAAAAGAGTATATCAAAAGAGTATATTACTTGGTCTAAATAAGCAAAGTAGAGCAGCAGTAAAAACAACATAAAGTTTTTAAGATAGTCAATTTTGGTAGAAAGTTTTGCACATCAAGAGACAAATTGTCAGTAATAGACTTAAGGATTTCAATAAAAGGGAAACAATAGTCATTTAGATCCTTTGAAAAATCATGCCAGGATGTGATATTTGTGGTCTAAATGAATGAGGAAAATAAGTATAATAGGGAGCACAAGTTATTCTATGATGATATGGAGAAAAATGCAATGATTGACAATCCAATCAAATGGGAAGACATCATAGTCCAAGTAGCAATAACAATCACTAGCATGATATAGAGAAGAAATCCTAAAAAGGATATTCAATCTGAGCATTGATATATTGATGAAGGGAGCTCCCAAAACAAATTGATAGTCTTATAGAAGATTACAACAATCAGGCAGATTTGAAACCAAGAAGACCAAATATGATAGTTTAAAAAGGGATGCAGACATTGTGGTAGTCATGGAGGCCTAATTTTGTGATGATCAAGATGCAATACATTGGGATATACATTTTATATAAATAGACAAAGGTTTATTCCCATCATTATATGTTAAATTATGAAGTCCATGGTGAACTAAACAAGAACAATGAGAAAGCACAAAGATAGCATTACATGATAAAGACCATTTTGTAAATCAATTTTAAACCAGTTGGAAGCTATATACTAAACTAGTTGGAAGCTAAAACAAGTTGTCTTATATCTTGGCCAAGACTTAGCAAAGAAATTTGTTATGCAGGCCTTATGGAATATTCAATTCATAAACAAGCTATCCTTAGCTCAAGAAATAGTTGCAGAACAAAATTTGAAGAGATCCTAGAATGTAATGTACTATTTTTACCAATAGTTAAAAACATTTTGCAAGATTTGCAAGATGATTTCTACTATACCAAGGCCAATTCAATGCATTGTAGGGTATAAGAAAAGTTAAAAGAAGAGGCATTTCTTTAAATGATGATAAGTATATTTTCATATAAAGAGATGACCATATCATTGTCAAGAATGGTGAAATTGGGTATCATGCATGAGTGTTGTTTGAGAAAGGAGATATATCTTCAAGAATTTATAGTCAATAAGCCAAGGAAGAAGAGAATTAAGCATAGTGAGTAGCAAAAAAAGGAAGACACTCTCTATGTAAAAAGACAGTCTCAAAAAAACACATTGAGAGGAAAGTTATGGTGAAATATAACTTTTACTAAAGTAGAAATGGATAGAAGATCATGCAAGTGTAGATGAGTAGAGGTAAAGCCCATGATGATTGGAGTAAGTTTAATTTTGGTCAATCTCAATGTGTTGAGATAATGACAAGTTTGAACAAAGGACAATATCACCAAGGATATGACAATCAACTAGCATCAAGACAAGTGGAATCTAAGTGAGAGACAAAGGTTTTCAATCTAGTTCAACTAAGGAATACCAGTTATGACTCCTAAATAGCATGGTCACAAACATAAGAATTCCTCATGGATATGTAAGCATGTTGCAACAATTTGAAGCAATAAAGACTCAATTAAAGGTAGTTTTGAAAGTCTTAAATGGTCTTTTTCACATCCATCCAACCTAAAGACATTTTCAACACAAAGAAAGACAATAAAATCACACACCCTATAATTTTGGGAGGATGGTTGAATAGTTGGATGAGCTGGAGTAGGAATATAGGACATAAAGAGTAGATATAGGGCAAGTAGAGGGTATCTAGGAGGAATTTTGTGTGCTTTCTAGTAGGATGAAATATTTTTTCAACTATTTACAAGTATGTAGGGATAAAATTGAAGGCCTAACTCATAGGTAAGTCAAAGAAGTAGTCTTTTCTTTATTTATTTTGCATTTTGAGGCAGTTTGGAGGGCTTTTATGGCCCATTTTCAACTATATTTGATCCATAAGACAAAGATGACTTCTTCAATCATCAAGGCAAGGACACATGTCACATTTTTCTCAATTGCACATGTTGCAACTTGTACAAACATTGTAATTTATAAATACCCAGGTACTAGGAGTTTAGTTTTTTAGTTCTTTCTTATTTTGTTTCTTAGAATTGTATATTTTGAAGCTCTTTGAAGAAAAAGGGTTGTCTTGTAACTTAGAATTAATCACCTTTTGACAAAAACAACAGATGTAAGATTTCATTTTCTAGCAAATTTTGAATATTTTTCAAAATTTATCATTTTTAAAGAACCTTTTCATCAATAAAATTCAGTTTCACTTCCTTGATAAGCTTGTTCCTTTGTGTGTGTTCTAGTAGTTGATGCATTTTTTTCTTGTGAGTTTTATGAAATCCTTGAACAAATGTTTCATTTGCAACACCTTAGAAAAATAAAACACATATATTCATGTAGGTTGTTAGTTATGTAGTATTAAAAGTCATTCATTAGTTGTGAAAACTCTTTTTTTTTTCTTTAGGACTTTGCATAATCAAACCTTTTTACAAAAAGTTGATGTATGGATGTATTGAATGCTTAAAGGTATGTAAAAAGATCACTTGAATATTTCAGGATTGTGTCAAATTAGTGATTAGGTCTGAAATATCAAATTGGGTTCATCGCCAATATAGTCATAGATTCATTTTCAAGTATCCTTTTCCCTTTTCCTCAAAAAAGTCAATAGTTTAGGAGTAGTTTTTAGAGTAAGTTTTGAAGGGAGCCAACACTTTAACCTGGAGGTTTGATCTTACATAAAGTACCCACACCTTGAGATCATTCCCATGTTTCAAGAGATTGTTGAACTCTTCAAGTTTAGTAGGGTGCAAATCATATTTGATGATAGTTACAATTTACGACACTACAACTACTTTTATCCAAAGTATTAAATTAGACAAATTGAATATATTAGAGTTGATTTTGTATGATAGTAGATTTGTTAAGGCCATTATCTAGGTTTATATAATATAAATTATATCAAAATTAATTATTTTAATACTTTACTACATTATTATCAACATCATTAATGTATATAAATTTATATCCACCAATATGAATATTATCAAAAGGAAACAAATAACATCTTTTGAGAATTTAATTAAACTTCGTCCCATTTATTTATAAATATGAATATCTTTGAACAGTATTAAGTTTGGCTCTTATTTGAATTTGAGAACTTGGAAAGGCCACTCACACTAAGAAAATTCTATTGGTCTCACAATTGATATATATGGTGCACTACAATAGGGAATCATCTTTATTTAGAACACAATATGTAAGATATATACATTATCTAACAATTGTTGAACAAGCCTTGGCTAGGATAATATTGAGTATTCTTTGTACCCTCAATTCGACACACTTTATGTGCCCCACTCTCCAATTTCCATAACCAACCAAAGCCACCTTCTTTCTTGAGAAATCTCCATGCCCTTTCCAAGTCTCCAATAAATGATTTCTATAATCTTTTAAGTAGTGGTTTCCAAACCATCACTCACTTTCACAAATATTATCAATCATAGTTATTGTATAAATAGAATTACTCCTCCCTTTCAAAAAGGTTTTTAATATTTATTTTAGTGAAAATGGTCATAATAATCTTGTTTATCTTCCTTCATCTAAAGGGTTATTTTAGGGAAAAATAAATTTCTTTCAACATTGGGGAAAAGTCCCATAAGAAATATGTAAAAACATGCATAATTTAAAATGTTTATATTTCCTACTAATTATTTTTAAGTTATGTAGATTTCCCTAGTACGGATACAATCAATGAGACATTAGTATCACTTGTGTAGAATATTATCAAAAAGAGAAAGAAATGGATGATATGCTTATTAGTGAAAATATTAACATTGAAGAAGACGAAGAATCAAGTAAAAAATATACTCCATAAGCATCTTGACAATCTTTTAAGTATTAGTTTTAAGGAAAAAAAAAATGATTAAATATATGTGTTATGTTATTACGTCAAAGTTTACTTTTCCAAAGTGACTATAAAATGTTATGCAATATTGTCTTATTTCTTATAATTGCTTATCAATTATTTTATTGGAGAAATGTTATGGATATTGGACTTTGTAATTATAATGGATTTTATAACTTGATCAAATTGTGTAAAGTTGTACAAGAGAGAAAAATAATTTATGCCTTTTAAATTTTGGGAAATAATAAAAAACTCCAAAGTACAATTTTGAGCCTCAATTTTCTATTAAAGAGTGATCTTTTCTTATGTTAGGTCTTGTTGGTATTTTTTCTTAGGACTCTTTGCAATTCACAAATTTGATTCATTTATTTTTAAATAATCAATAATATGTAGATTTGTCAAACTTTTGCTTCCATTTGATAAATAATAGAAAGAACTAAGATAAAACCTACTTCCTCACAAAACAAAGAAAACTCTCACTCTCTCTGCCCAAAATAGTTATTGACACTTCGAACAAGGAAAATAAGAATCAATGCAATAGGAACTTCAACAAATCAACAAAACAATATAGTCCACCAAATTTTCTATCTAGCAAGTTCTCAATTAGCAATCCAAGACAATTAATCTCTACATCTTATGTATTATGTAAAGATTACAATAAACATCTTTTTCCGTCCAACCTATATTTTGATTGCATAAGCCAACTATTCTAGTTGCACTTCCTTTCTAATTATTACTAAAATTAATCTCTTCTTTGATCACTTTCTTCCTTTGATCAATGTTCCCTTTTCCACACTTGAACAATAACTGAAATCTACTCTACATACTCTATTACGTCAGGGCCCCTTTGCTTGAATTTTCTTTCCTATGTTTTTGCATGATCACACACAATGAAACAAAGGCACTTCTCACTATTGTATGTCTATAGAGCCTCTATCCAAATTATTCCTGTAATACCCTAAAAAAGGTCATCTAAACCATGGGCCCCTAATCTTGACAACATCACCAAGGTCCTAACCAAAGGCAATTAAATCAATCTTGAGCACATTATTAATTCTTTAATCATCAAATATCACATGGAAAATCAATTACTCAATATTAATTAAATATTCATTTAATTAATTGAATCATTTCCAAGAATATCATTTTGATCAATTACCCTATTTTAATTTATTAAAATCCTTGCATATTTAATTAATTAATAAATTGCCATTTAATCATGCAAAAGGAATTAATTTATTACAAAAGAGTAATTAATTACAAAACAAGAGTTGAATTGAAATTAAAATAAAAGAATTGAATTGAGAGAGAAATCAAACTTGAGATATTATTGATTTTTCTAAATTTAGAACTTGAAATCATAAAAACAATTAATTGAATTATTCTCTAAAATTGGAACTCAAAGTTTTTCAGAAAAAAGAAGTTCAGTTGCATTGAAAAGACTCTTTTCTTGAATAAATAAAAGAATTATCTATTTTTATCACAAATGCATGGAATTAATTTATTATTATTTCCAATGCAACTTGGACTTCTAATTTGAATGCATTTCAATTAAACTATAATTGGAATCTATCTTAAGGTTAACTAAACCTGATTTCTCAATTATTTTCAATTAATTCTAAATTGAGCTTTTCTCTTGGTAATTCTCTATAAATTCAGTCTTCAGCTCTCATTCTAATTGAACCCAGAGATTTTTGAGAACACGCTTGGAGATTATTATCACTCTAATTTCGCTCTGGATTCATTGAAGATTATTGTGCTTTTTAGATTATTTGCATCCATTATTGCTTGCATCCATTTTACTCATCCATTTTATACATCCATTATTGCTTGAATTGATTATTTGCTTGAATTATTCATCCATCTTGCATCCATATAGTTGATATCATATAGATTAAATCCTTCGTTTTGGTGTAGTCTAGTCACTGGTATTGCTTATAACAATCTGAGAGCAATCTTATACTTGCATCTTTTAGAAGGCAATTAGTCGCTTTGTTATGGTTTATTACTTATTGATTATTGATTACTAACCATGCATATAATGACTTAATTGAAGTGTTGTGCTTGCAGCTTATAGACCACTTTTTCACACACACATCTCTGGCACCCACTATGGGGCCGAAGACTACATTTTTCGGTCTCCAAGACTGACTGTTTTGTTTTTTGTTATTTTCTAGATTTCAGATTTTTTGATTTTTTGTTCTTACATCTCGTACGACAATTCCCACAGGCTGAAATGACAAACTGCAGGTGTCATACAAATGGGAATCCTATCTCGTATGAGTTGGGATCCTGTATCATTCAAGTTTTCATACTGTCGTATGACTCTGTATTTTTTGGTTTAAAAAAAAAAGAAAAAAGAGGCAAATTTTCATGATTTTTTGATTATTCTGACGACTGACCCTGACTGTTTATCTGTCTATCTCAGAATTTTTCACAGCCTAATCATTTTTTATAGAATGCTTGTCAAATAATATGCTTATCGCACATAGAAAATATGACTACTAATTCGTTGTCTTTGCAGGTTGCCCAAGGAGAATTAACTAAACATCGTGTATTCTTTAAATTCATTTTTTAGGAACCTAACTTGCTATCTGGTTAAAGAACAAATCTGTCTTTTGTGTTTTTAGAAGATTCTAAGAGATAGGAGAGTATGCTCTTGTCTTTTTCTAGACAATAAAAAATCCAGACCCTTGAGGCTTTTTCTTTGTTTGAGATTTGTACATATTTAGCAGGCCTGCCCTCCCGAGGGGTTGAAAAACTCTTAAAGCCGTTACGGCCGGTGTGAGAGGAATGACCTAAGTGGGAATAGCTAGATGCTAAGTACTCCAACCCACTATAAAATAAATGTGATTTGATGAAAATCAAGTCAATGACAGTGCTCAGGAATAGCTCTCCTCCATACCTTCGGGTATATTAAACCTTGGTTTTCAAGGCTGGGAGACCTCTTAATTGAGTTTATACCTCGACACGCCGAACGGATCTCTGACTAGTTCCAATTAAAATTAGAAGCTACCTGATTCATCTCCGAAAGAGGGATAATCTTTGTGCAAGAGAGATAGTAACTCTCCCAAGATACTTGTCATTTTGTGCCCCCATTAGCATTTGGAGTCCGATAATACGGCATTGAGAATCCATTGCGTGAGACTCAGTGACCGTATTCTGATTAGCTATTGGGTGTGTACCTAAGTCTACAAGAAAAGGTTTTCTTTCCTCATCAAATTCCTTAGGGTTTGCATGTTGTGATTGGAGTCACTATACATACTACTTATTTTCTGTGTTTTCATCCCTGAAACAAAAATTGAAATACCAAAATTGGAGAAGACAAGAAACAACTCAGTGATTCGAAACTCTGTCCATGTCACAAACTAGTCCATCTTAAGTCAAAACTCTGTCCATGTCAGAAACTAGTCTGTCCTAAGTCGAAACTTTGTCTGTGTCAGAAACTAGTCCGTCATAAGTCAAAACTCTGTCCGTGTCAGAAACTAGTCTATCCTAAGTCAAAACTTTGTCCGTGTCAGAAAATAGTCCATCTTGAGTCAAAATTATGCCCGTGTCAGAAACTAATCCATCTTAAGTCAAAACTCTTTCCGTGTTAGAAACTTGTCCATCTTAAGTCAAAATTTTGTATCTTGGTCCAAAATCAGTCCATCTTAGAATTGGTCATACTCGGTTATCATACTTAGCAATCGAAAAAACTCAGAATTTCTAGGCTCTATCCTGTGAATAGTCGTATGAGTCTAATAATTTATCATGCTGCACCTGATCCTGTGTCATACGAGTCTTTTGATTTGTCATCCTAGACCTGATCCTATGTCATACGAGTCATTTTAATCTATCATCTAGTTCTGTATCCTGTGTCATACGAAACATAACTGCTTTGAGTCTTTTGTCATCCTGCACATACCCATCTGTCATACGGTACAAGGCAGCAACTCGTACGAAACATAACTTTTATCGTCCTGTAACTGCTAAATTGTCATCCGGTACAGAAAATCCTGTCGTACAAGTCTCTGGTTTTGTCAAAACAGAACAGTCAAATTTGCCTAAAAATAGCTTACAGTGAACATAATACTGGTTATCAATTTTCCTGAGCATCAACAGATCAAGATAGTGTACCTCTGCCATTTGCGTTGCACGATTTGGTCGATCATCTTTCAACTAGTTCAATCAACTACCTATCAAATTTTAGTCACTTAGATAACGTCTTATACAAGATAGATCATTCCTGAAACCAAACTGAATCTTACACTACGCTTAGAATCAACTTAGATAAACGTCTCATACAGGATAGATCATTCCTAAAACCAGACTGAATCTTAGTTGTTTCTCCCAAACAATACATTAACCGAACAACTAGCTCTGAAATTGATCTTGACCTCTGCATCACAAATAGCTTTAGGTCGCACTAATCCATAAAAATGCCTACACAAACCAGGAGTTCTTGTAAGAAAGAAGCCAAAGGCAAAGGAGTACCCTTTTCATACACCGATAATCCATTTTATGAAAAGGATCCACTCACTTACATACCATCGTCATCAGGCAAACCAATTTTTGATGAGCCTAAATCTCCCACTATATATGAGACAAAACACAATGATGGAAAAAAGGACGACAATAACATTCCCGAAAATGATAATGATTCCTCATCATCAAGTGAGGCTGACAAAGACACTGAACCTCCAGAAAAAGAAATCCTTGACTGTCAAAAGGACAAAGACTTTAGAAAAATGATGAAAGCTATCATGACCCGAGAGAAGGAAGACTATTTCTTAGAACTAGCAAAACAAGGTGCTAAACTTCCTACTGGATATGATGTTCAGATGCTCATTACTAAAAAGAAAGAATCACCTATACTCATGGTACACAAACAATTACTAGCCTTATGAATGGAGGTCACAGAACTAAAGAATAAGGACAAGTCCCCAAAACAATATTCTCTGGAAATAATATGTCCCTTTCCATTTGACAAGAATATATACATGCCTCCATTTGCTTCACGAGTAGAGATCCCAAAATTTGATAAGTATGATGGTACCTCAGATCCCCAAGATCATGTCAGAGAGTTTTGTGCTGCCTATATAGAGTTCATGCATGATCAAATGTACCTCATGCACCTTTTTCCTGAGGAGTTTAGGGGGTCAAGCAATGGAATGGTTCTCAAGTCTACCCAAAGGAATAAAAAATTTCGAAGAACTAATCCAAATATTTTTACAATAGTACTCATACAACATTCGACATCCTGTGACTATGATCGAGCTTTGCAATACTAAACAAAAAATAGGGGAGCCTCTTCTTACTTTCCTCCATCGCTGGAGAAAGATGTTTTCTATTGTAGGTCCCAGAGGCAACTGAGAGTCGGGGGTGAATCAATTGTCTTAATAATTCAAACCAAAAACAACTTAACCAACTTAATGCTTAATACCGGTAAACCAATTTTTTATACCGGTAGATAGTTTATCGGTTAATTACAATACCGGTAAGGATTAATGCATGAAATAGAAAGATAATAACATCCACAACACATAACACCAATATTTGTATGTGGAAACCCTGTAAAGGGAAAAACCACGGTGGGAAACCTTACCCACAATCAGATGATACTACTACAGATAGTAAGTGTATACAAATAGGGTCTGCACATGCAGAAAGGCCAAGTGCCTAGAGCTCACTGCTCAAAGACAAAATAGGAGTCACACTGACTACAATTGGATGGTTAAATCCAATAATGATGTACTGCACACAATAGCATCTTCATATGCTAGATTCAGTACCGATGTAGTTCTGATATGCTTTCACAAAAACCTTGCTTCACCTTCAAATGATGTCTATGTGTATAGCTCTTCTTATTCTTGCATATAATTTCACACAATCCTTTTTCTCTTTCCACATTCGATCTTACAAATAAGATCTTACATTTATATCATAACCTAGGACCAATTTTAGTAGGTCGGCTCTAAAGGATATTACAATAAAATCAATTTACAAATAAATTAATGCCCGATGCAATAACCGATTCAACATGTCATCTTAATTCATTTACAACAATAATAAATCATCTCCATAGCGTGCCATGTTGATCTAGAAAAGATAAACCTATCGGTGTATAACCTGGACCTATTTGCCGGTAACAACAAATATGCTAATACAAAAATGCCAATAAAAAAAT
This sequence comes from Cryptomeria japonica, assembly GCF_030272615.1. NCBI lineage: Eukaryota > Viridiplantae > Streptophyta > Pinopsida > Cupressales > Cupressaceae > Cryptomeria > Cryptomeria japonica. The sequence goes on from NC_081414.1 coordinate 433,960,451, forward strand.
CTTAAAGACAAAGTTTCCAAATGATGTCTTCGACATAACCAAGTGTTTTCCATGCCATTCCAAGTGTCGGTGATCATTATATCCTATCGGTGTGCCAGATACCAGTGACTGTGCATGAGTCATTTGCTTGTCGATGAATGTTGTTGATTCTCCAAAGTGCCAGAGTTGATAAGGTTTAGTAGGTGTTGACATCAATGACAAAGCCATACCAAAATACCAACAATCTCCCCCTTTGGCATTGATGGCAACACAAGATGGAAAAACCATCAAAGTGCCAAAATAGAAATGCCAAATACCAAAAGCCAATAAAAGCCAACAATCTCCCAAAAGAGATCATAACCAAAAATCAAAATACAGATACAGAGAGTAAAAATCTCTCCACCAATGAATAATCTCTCCTCAAAAGATAATGTGTTTTTCCATATCAATCTCTCCCCCTTTGACATCAAATGCCAAAGTAAAAATAAAATAAAAATTTAGATACAAAATACCAACCAATTCAGTATACCAACTACTCCCCCTGAGAAGTAGCTTCCTCATCAAAGTCGAAGTAAAAGATTTCTCTGTTAATTCTGTCAGTTGATGACAAACATCAACTTCCTAAGTCTCTACTGGTGGAGGTATGACCCCAAGTTGATCTCTGAGATATTCAAAGGTCTCCTTAGGTAGAGGTTTAATGAAAATATCTACAATCTACTCTTTAGTATTCACATAAACCATTTTAATTTCTTTTGCTTCAACATTTCCCTTTGAAAATTCAGTTTGATAGAAACATGTTTGGTTTTAGAATGTAATACCGGATTCTTAGATATAGCAATTGCTGCAGTGTTATCACAATAGATAGTAACAGGTTCCTTGCATTTTACCCTTATATCCTTCAACATTTGCTTAAGCCATAATACTTGTGTACAGTTAGTTGCTGCTGCAACATATTCTGATTTAGCTGTTGATAAAGATGTACAACTTTGTTTCTTACTCAACCCAGAAATTAATCTGCTTCCAAGAAAAAATGTTCCGCCGGTGGTGCTTTTTCTATCATCCACATCTCCTGCCCAATTTGCATCTATGTATGCACATAATTCAAAGTTTTCATCTCTAGGATACCATAATCCAAGATTTGTAGTGCCTTGCAAGTACCGAAAAATCCTTTTTACTGTTGATTCATGATTTTCTCTAGGATTACTCTGAAATATTGAAACAATACATACTGCATTCATGATATCAAGTCTTGTTTGTGTAAAATACAGTAAACCTCCTATCATAGATTTGTATCTAGTTGGATTAACAGGTGTAGATTCATCCCTTAGTGATAATTTGTCATTTGTAGTCATAGGTGTGCTTACCGATTTAGAGTTCTCCATCCCAAATTTATTTAATAACTCCTTCAAGTACTTGGATTGACTTAAGAATATACCTTTATTAGTCTATGAAATCTGCAATCCTAAAAAGAATTTTATTTCTCCAATCATAGACATTTCAAATTCTTGCTGCATTTCAATAGAAAATTCTTGACATAATCCATCTTCTCCTCCAAAGATTATATCATCAACAAAAACTTCTATAACCAAGATGTCATCATTTGTCACTTTATAATATAAGTTGATGTCAGCATTACCTTTAGAAAAACCAATCTTCAAAAGATACTTATCCAATCTTGCATACCAAGCTCTTGGAGCTTGCTTCAACCCATACAAAGCTTTCCTTAACCTTCAAACCATATCTTTCTTATCTGTCAAAGAAAATCCATCAGGTTGTTCAATGTAAACTTCTTCTTCAAGGTCTCCATTTAGAAATGCACATTTAATATCCATTTGATATACTTTGTAGTTCTTGTGTGCTGCAAAAGCTAAGAATAATCTAACTGCCTCAATTCTAGCTACTGGTGCAAAGGTTTCATTATAATCAATTCTTTCTTTTTGAGAATATCCCTTATACACTAGTCTTGCTTTATTTCTGATAACCTTACCATCTTCATTAAGTTTTGTTCTGAATACCCACTTTGTTCCAATCACATTTTTGTCTTTAGGATGGGGAACTAATGTCCATGTGTTATTTTTCTCAATTTGTTCTAATTCTTCTTCCATAGCTTTAATCCAATGTTTATCTTCACATGCCTCATTGGTTGATGATGATTCAATTTGAGAAATAAGACATACCTCTTCATTTTCCAATCTTCCTCTTGTCATCACTCCTTTATACTTGTTTCCAATTATCTGATCTTCAAAGTGATTCAGTCTTACATACTGGGATGTCTTCGTTTGTTGTTGTTCCTCAATTACTGTGGAATTTTCAGATGATACCGGTGTAATTGGATCTTCATTTTGTACCGGTGGGTTCAATGTAGGTTCATTTGTTAGAATCTCTATTGCTGGTTCAGAGTTTGTGTGCCTTGAAGTTCCTCTGAATTGTTCATCAATCTTCACATTTGTACTCTCAACAATTTTCTGCAATCTTTTGTTAAAACATCTATATACCTTGCTCTTAGATGAATAACCAAGAAATATTCCTTCATCACTTCTAGGATCAAATTTGCCAATATACTCATCCCTTCTAATATAGAATTTACTTCCAAATATTCTGAAATATTTAAGAGTAGGAGTAATACCAAAGCATAGTTCATGAGGGGTCTTATCGGTTTCACCTTTGATGTGAACTTTGTTGAATGTATAGACCACTGTGATAACTCAATGATGAACCAATAGTACCAAACTGGTACTAAGAGGGGGGGGTGAATCAGTACAAACAAAAATAAAGTCCAAAATCAGTTTGACAACAAATACTCCAAATGATTTGCAAGCAGTGATACTAGTTGAAACAGAGTGAAACCGGTAAGACCCAAAATAACTAAGACAATCACAAACCTGTCACTCACTAAGCTTTCCTCTTAGTTCAATACTATAGTACCATTACACCCTCATGCATGAACAGGTAAACTATCATTAGATCTTTACAATAGTTAGTTCAGTTTGTTTTGTAGATAGGCATAAAACACAGAACCATTATATGCTCAATAGGTAATAACAAAGCATCACAAGACAAAAGCATCACACATGACACACATATTTTTCACATGGAAACCCAACTAGGAAAAACCACGGTGGGGATGAATACCCACAAGCTGCTTTTTGAACTCTTTAGAAATCTGCTATGTTAGGAGCCCTGTCCGGTTAAAGACATTACAATAGGTTCTGCTAGGAACCGATCCTATTAGGGATCACCCGGTTAAGGGATGGCTACAGTACCCGGTTAAGGGTTAAACCCGGTTATGGTTACCTTGTTAGAGGATTTCAAGAACTCAATAGCTAAAGGATCTCCAGAGCTCTATATCTTCCCAGAACTCATTAACTTCGAGTTACCCTATTAAGGGATTTGAATCAAGTCGGTTAAAGCTACCCTGTTAAGGGATTTGTATCAAGCCAGTTAAGGCTACCCTATTAAGGGATTTGTATCAAGCCAGTTAAGGCTACCTTGTTAAGAGATTTCACAATTGTTGAAGTGGTTAAAGATCAACAGGAATTACAATGATCTGGTAACAACACTCAATGCTAATGCAGATCTATTTTGGCTCCTCTTCACCTTCTGCACATTCACTTTGCAGGTATCTCTTCTCTCCTTTGGTCTAGCAAGAATCACGTATCACTTCCCTTGGATATACAATCACAACTTTTTCCAACAACCTTAGAAAGAAACACAACATCAACCTTATAGGAAACAGATAGGTCAGTAGCAAAAACCCTAAACCCTAAACCTGTTAGGTTAAGAAATTCAAGCGGTTCAATCCTGACCATTGAATCATACTGCATTAAATGCAATAGTCTTGAATCGATCTCAAGACATTCTCCATCATCCATTATCCACCCATTTCATGGCAGCTAATAACCCAACACGCATTATCACCGTTTGACAAACTTTGCGCATTCCCAAGGTAGATAGGAATAGTCTTCTTCATGTAAGATGCTTCACATGCATAGAGCTTACATGGCAACATGACCTATTCTCCGTTATACTGCTAACTCATCACACAAAGATCACTGATTAAGTCACATAGGCTTGAGGTACTCCAACCGGAAATCCTGAAGTGGAAACTACCTGCCAACCGGTAGCCATACAATGCTTCCATGTGTCGGTTCCCATAACTACATGCCGGTTCACCTTGAGCAAATACACCGCTTCACTTTGGCATATATACCGGTTCACACATATGCCAGTTCTCTCTTCTAACATATCACATATGCCGGTTCACTTTATATTACATATTGACATCAATGACAATATACAATATCATTATGTCCTTATACTGGTTCACATAATGCCAACAATCTCCCCCTTTGGCATTGATGGCAATATATAAAGATATCTCTCCGCTTCACATCTTCTCCCCCATTTTCTACAGATATCTTTTCCACTTCACTCCTTCTCCCCCTTTGACAACAATGCCAAAGTGGAGGCACAATCATTCCTATTCCATTATGTTGCTCCCCCTGAGGAGTAGCATCCTTCATCACATCAATCAACAAAAAAAATTTGACTATGCAATACTTGACTGATGTGGAACAAATACTTTTAGTTCACCTCCTGAAGGGGCAGTACCCCCAATTCACCTCTTTAATGCACAAATGTAGTCTTTGGGAGAGGGTTGGTGAATATGTCTACTAACTGTTCCTTACTGGAAACATGCTCCAATGCAATCTCTTTATTCTGAACCTTTTCCCTCAAGAAATGATACTTAAGCTCAAAATGCTTGGTTCTAGAATGAAAAACCGGATTCTTTGAAATATTGATAGCACTTGTGTTATCATAGAATATACTTACTGGTTCAGATATAGGGATTTTGAAGCCTTCCAGTACATGCTTCATCCAAATTGTCTGAGTGTAGTTCATGAAAGCTACAACATACTCCGCTTCCACTGTACACTAAGAGATACAACTCTTCTTTTTACTTATCCATGAGACCAGTCTACCACCGAGAAAGAATGCACCACCGGTTGTGCTTTTCTAGTCATCCACATTACCTGCCCAATCAGCATCTGTGAACACTTTCTGATTGAAATCATTGTTGTATGGGTACCCCAATCTATAGTCAACTATTCCCTTCAGATACCTAAGAATCCGCTTGACTGCAACCAAGTGGGATTCTCTTGGACTTTTCTAGAACCTTGCAGTAATGCCAACTGCATGTGCAATATCCGGTCTGCTATGCACTACATAATGTAACTTACCAATCATTGATCGGTATTCCTTCTCATCAACCAATGCGGAATCATCCTCTTTTGTCAATTTAAAACCGGTCACCATCGGTGTACCAACCGGTTTGCTATCTTCCATGCCAAAGGTCTTCAACACCTCTTTGACATATTTGGACTGAGTGATAAAGATTTCATCTTTCATCTATTGGATCTGCAGTCCAATGAAGAACTTCATCTCCCCTATGAGTGACATCTCAAACTCTTTCTTCATCTCATCAACAAACTCATGACTCATCTTGTCATCTCCACCAAAGATAATGTCATCAACAAAAACCTCACAGATTAGGATCTAAACTCCTTCAGACTTCAAGTAGATATTGCTATCTTCACTTGTTCTCTCAAATCCAATCTTCACAAGATGGGAATGAAGGCGCTCATACCATGCCCTAGGTGCTTGCTTTAGACCATATAAGGCTTTATGTAGCCTACACACCATATCACTGTCTTCAGATAGGGAAAACCCATCTAGTTGCTCTATATATACCTCCTCTTCAAGTACACCATTTAAGAATGCAAATTTTACATCCATTTGATATACTTTGAACCTTTTAAAAGTTGCATATGCAAGAAGCATACGAATTCCTTCCAATCTGGCTATAAGAGAAAAGGTTTCTCCATAGTCTTCTCCGTCTTCTTGAGCATATCCTTTGCACACAAATCTGGATTTATTCCTAATCACTGTGCCATCCTCATTCAACTTGTTTCTCAACACCCATTTGGTGCCAATGACATTTTTATGCTCTAGTCTGGGTACCAAGGACCATGTACCATTTTTCTCTATCTGGTCAAGTTCCTCCTCCATTGCCTTGATCCAGTCTTCATCTTTATGAGCCTCTTTGAATGATTTAGGCTCAAATTCAGAGATCATACATGAGTTTTCTTTGATCTTTCTTCTTGTAAAGATTCCTGCATCCTTATCTCCTATGATCTTCTAGGGATCATGATTTAGCTTGACATACCAAGGAATGGTCTTGACTGGTTCTTCTTGCTTTTCCTCTTCATTCTCATCTTCATCAGTATCAGCATTCACCGGTTCAGGAACACTGCTACTGGTACTTGGTTGACTGACAACCAGTTCCCAGAAGGTTGCAACTGGTTATTTACAACTTTCTCACTGCCAGTTTCCTTAGTTTTCTCAGAGGATTCATCAACTCTTACATTGACACTTTCCATAATTCTCTGAGTCCTATTGTGGTAGCACTTGAGAGCTTTACTCTTGGTGGAATATCCTAGAAATATTCCCTCATCACATTTAGCTTCAAATTTTCTCTGATGTTCACTCCTATTGATGTAACATTTGCTACCAAATACCCTAAAGTATCTGACCACGGGTGTCTTACCGGTCTAATACTCATAAGGAGTTTTGTCCTTACCTTTCTTGATGAGTACCCGGTTCATAGTGTAGACTGCAGTGCTCACCGCTTCTCTCCAAAAGGTGTGAGCTACCTTTCCTTGAATCAACATGGTTCTAGCTGCTTCAACCATAGTCTGGTTATTCCTCTCTGCTAGGCTATTTTTCTATGGAGTCCAGGGGGCAGACAGTTGCCTCTTGATGCCAAATTCTTCACAATACTTGTTGAATTCACCAGAAGTGAATTCCCCTCCTTGATCAGTTCTGAGACACTTGATCCTTTTACCACTTTCCTTCTCCACTAATGCTCTGAAAGCTTTGAATTTCACAAAAGCTTCAGACTTGTCTTTCAAGAATGTGACCCACATCATTCTTGAGCAGTCATCAGTGAGAATCATGAAGTACCTATCACCTTGCACACTTCTAGTTTTCATAGGACCACACAAATCAGTATGCACAAGATCAAGCAAGTTGTCAGCAGTGAAATATTTACCTTTAAAGGTTGAGGAAGACATTTTCCCCAATTGACACTCTCTGCACAAGGTATTATCCGGTTTACTTAGCACCGGCAACCCTCTAACTGCTTTGATCTTACTAGCCTTCACAATGTTATCAAAGTTTACATGGCAGAGTCTCCTATGCCATATCTAGCTATCATCAAGCTTAGCCATAAGACATGTACTTATATTTGCATTTAGATGAAATAGGTTACCTTTGGTCTACATGCCGGTGGCCACCAATTTACCATCTTTTCCTTTGATTCTACAAACTCCATTCTTGAATTCCAGAGTGAGGCCACTGTCATTTAGCTGGGTAACACTTAGAAGGTTGTGTCTAAGACCATCAACCTAGTACACATTGTCAATACTGGTCTTTCCATTAAGAGAGATGGACCCTTTGCCTTTGACCATGTATGGTGCATCATTGCCAAAGAAAACCATACCACCATCATACTCCTCCAAGGATAGAAACTTGCTTCGATCACCTGTCATATGGTGAGAACAGCCACTATGAATGATCCACTCATTGGAATTATCAAATCGGGAGACAAGAGCCTTCTTGTCTGCCCCATCTTCCTTTACAACAACAAACACAATGTCTTCATTCTCTTCATCTTCTGATTCCTCATCTGTGACACCTTCATCAACTGCCACATAAATAGTTTCTTCGGTTTCCTCCTTTGAATTTCCTGATCCTTTCTGGTTTGTCCTTGTTATCACCATTAGGACAGTTTATAGCAATATGTCCTATCCAGTTACAAGAAAAGCATTTCAAAGGTAGCTTACCTTTGTATTTACCGGTTCCTTTAGGAAGTTTCCTAGCAAGGAGAGCTTCAAATGCCATCAAAATCTCTTCATCATTCATTTCTCTTCTCTGACTAGGTTCCCCACTAGTGCTAGCCTCTTTTCCTTTTTTGGATGGTATAGCAGAGGCTTTAAATGCTGATTCAGTCTTTTGAACACTGCCATCAAAACTATTTCTCTCATAGGTTGTTAACTTGGCTATGATGGAGTCCAAGGATACCTTAGACTTGTCTATTGATCTCAGCTCCTAAATAGCAACAACCCTTATTGCATAGACCGACAACAGGGATCTCAGGACTTTGCTTACCATAGTGGAATCTTCTATTTTACCACATGCACTCTTGATTTCTCCAACAACTGTTTTGATATTTTCAAGAGCATCCCATACCTCTTTGGGATTTACCTTGTCCTGAACATCAATAAACTCAATGTCAGATAAACTACTAATGAGGGCTTCCATGACTTGCCCATTTTCTTGTATTTCTCTCTTTTGGTCATTGGTGAGAGTACCGGTAGGGACAACATAGACATTCTCAACATAACTCCAATGTTGAGCACCCATGCTTCTGATGAATATCTTCATCCTATCTTTCCATATACCAAAATTTTCCCTGTTAAACTTTGGACCTTCCCTCTTCATCATTTGACTGGGATCTTTACCTCAAGCGGTTAAGCTTACAACACAGAGGACCTAGAGGGCTCTGATACCAATTGATAACTCAATGAACCAATAGTACCAAACTGGTACTGAGAGGGGGGGGTGAATCAGTACAAACAAAAATACAGTCCAAAACCGGTTTGACAATAAATACTCCAAATGACTGGCAAGTAGTGATACTAGTTGAAACAGAGTGCAACCGGTAAGACCCAAAATAACTAAAACAATCATAAACTGGTCACTCACTAAGCTTTCCTCTTAGCTCAATACTATAGTACCATTACACCCTCATGCATGAACAGGTCAACTATCAATAGATCTTTACAATAGTTAGTTCAGTATGTTTTGTAGACAGGCATAAAACACAGAACCAATATATTCTCAACAGGTAATAACAAAGCATCACAAGACAAAAGCATCACACATGACACACATATTTTTCACATGGAAACCCAACTGGGAAAAACCACGGTGGGGATGAATACCCACAAGCTGCTTTTTGAACTCTTTAGAAGTCCGCTCTGTTAGGAGCCTTGTCTAGTTAAAGACATTACAATAGGTTCTGCTAGGAACCGATCCTGTTAGGGATCACCCGGTTAAAGGATGGCTACAATACCCGGTTAAGGGTTAAACCCAGTTATAGTTACCTTGTTAGAGGATTTCAAGAACTCAATAGCTAAAGGATCTCCTGAGCTCTATAGCTTCCCAAAACTCATTAACTTCAAGTTACCCTGTTAAGGGATTTGAATCAAGCCGATTAAAGCTACCCTATTAAGGGATTTGTATCAAGCCAGTTAAGGCTACCCTGTTAAGGGATTTGTATCAAGCCAGTTAAGGCTACCCTGTTAAGGGATTTCACAACTATTGAAGTGGTTAAAGATCAACAGGAATTACAATGATCTGGTAACAACACTCAATGCTAATGCAGATCCATTTTGGCTCCTCTTCACCTTCTGCACATTCACTTTGTAGGTATCTCTTCTCTCCTTTGGCCTGGCAAGAATCACATATCACTTCCCTTGGATACACACTCACAAATTTTGCCAACAACCTTAGAAAGAAACACAACATTGACCTTATAGGAAATAGACAGGTCAGTAGCAAAAATCCTAAACCCTAAACCTATTAGGTTAAGCAATTCAAGCGTTTCAATCCTGACTGTTGAATCATACTTCATTAAATGCAACAGTCTTGAATCGATCTCAAGACATTCTCCATCGTCCATTATCCACCGATTTCATGGCAGCTGATAACCCATCACGCGTTATCACTGTTTGACAAACTTCGTACATTCCCGAGGTAGATAGGAATAGTCTTCTTCATGCAAGATCCTTCACATGCATAGAGCTTACATGGAAACACGACCTATTCTCCATTATACTATTGACTCATCACACAAAGATCGCCGATTGAGTCATACAGGCTTGAGGTACTCCAACTGGAAATCCTGAAGTGGAAACTACCTGCCAACCGATAGCCATACAATGCTTCCATGTGCCGGTTCCCATAACTACATGCCGATTCACCTTGAGCAAATACACCACTTCACTTTGGCATATATACCGGTTCATACATATGCCGGTTCTCTCTTCTCACATATCACATATGCCGGTTCACTTTATATCACATATTGACATCAATGACAACATACAATATCATTATGTCCTTATACCGATTCACATAATGCCAACACACTGTACTTACTGCCTCTCCCCAATACACATGTGGTAGATTTGCTTCTAATAACATACTTCTTGCTGCATCCAAGATAGTTCTTTTTTTCCTTTCAACAACTCCATTCTGTTGTGGTGTCTGGGGTGCTGATAGCTATCTTCTGATTCCATTCACTTCACAGAATGTATTAAATTCCTTAGATGTAAATTCTCCCCCTTTATCTGATCTTAGACATTTGATTTTTTTACCAGTTTCATTCTCTACCATTGCTTTGAACAGTTTGAACTTTCCAAGTGCTTCTGATTTTTCTCTGAGAAAAGTAACCCAACACATTCTAGAGTAGTCATCAATGATTAGCATGAAATATCTATCACCTTGCAAACTTTTAGTTCTAGTTGGACCACATAAATCAGTATGGATTAATTCAAGAGAATTATTTGATTTTTCAGGAATACTTTTAAAAGTAGCTCTAACTTGTTATCCAAATTGACATTCCTTACATACTGTATTGTGAGGTTTGACAATTTTAGGTAAATCCCTAATTGCCTTAGTAATACTAATTTTAACCATGCAATCAAAATTTAGATGACATAATCTCTTATGCCATAGCCAACTTTCATCAATATGTGCAATCAAGCATGTCTTTTCACTATTATTCAAAAGAAATATATTACCTCTAGTTTGATTACCGGTTGCAATTTCCAAACCAGTTCTATTCATGATTTTGCATTTTCTATTTTTGAATTGTAACTGAAATCCTTTTTCAAGTAATTGACCAACACTCAAAAGATTATACTTTAAACCTTCAACATAGTAAACATTGTCAGTATTATGCTTACCATCAAGAGATATTGTACCTTTACCTTTTATCAAACAAGCTTTATCATCTCCAAATCTCACTAAGCCTCCATTATATTCTTGAAAGTTCAAGAATTTACTTTTATCTCCAGTCATATGATGTGAGCATCCTAAATCAATGATCCATTCATCCTTTACTTCAACTTTAGCTGTCAGGGCCTGCTCTACCGGTTGAATAGTAGGTGTCGATTGATCTTCTATTATAGCAACAAAAACCCATCCATTGTCTATCGAATCCTCATTAGAATCATTAGTCACTCCTTCATCAGCAAGATAACAAGATTTGTCTTTGTTCTTCTTAAATCTGTATCTCTGATATTCAGGGTTAGGCTTGTATGTTCTTCTAGCTTCTTCTCTTAGTCTAGCATGTCTATCAGGGCATCTAGAAGCCATATGACCAATCTTATTATAGTTAAAGTATTTAAAAGGTGTTTTACCTTCATACTTACTTCCTAATGGGCCTTTAGGCATTTTTCTTGCAAATAGTGCTTCAAGTTCTTCATTTTCTCTCCTACTTTCCTCAAGTTCTCTTGCATAAAAGGCTTTCCAATCAGATTTGTCAAATGATGGTGCAGATGATGTTGATGCCTTAAAAGCTAAATCTGTCTTTATAGTAGCAACAGGACCAAATTCCTCAATTTCAAAAGCTGAGAGTTTTCCAATCAATGTATCCCTAGTTACTGATGTATTAGACATTGTTCTTAACTAATTTATAGTAGTAACCTTCATTTTATATGCCGGTGGAAATCCTCTTAAAATTTTTGAAACAATTTCATCTTCACTTAAGGTTCCTCCACAACATTTAATACCCAGAACAATTTCATTAACTCTTTCCATAAAAGCAGAAATCCTTTCATCTTCTTCCATTTTCAGATTTTCATACCTGACCTAGAAGCTTTCAAGTTTTGTAATTTTGACTGTGGAATCTCCTTCATTCAGTGTTTCCAAATGATCCCAAATAGCTTTAGCAATTGATCTATTTGATAATCCCATGATTTGCTGATCTATTAATGCACTCAAAAGTGCTTCTCTTGCTTTGCAATCATTTTCTTCATCTTTTCCCAGGGTAGGTGGATTAGGTTGACCGAGAGTAGGAGCAATATAGCCATTCTTGGTAACTTCCCAGATGTCCTTTCCAATGCACTTTAAATGTGTCTCCATTCTGATCTTCCATATGCCATAGTCGGTTCCATCAAGTTTAGGACTATCCTTCCTGAAATAGTTAGTAGACATTGGATCTCCTCAAGCTGTTAAACTTCTGCAAAAAGAAGACTAAGCTCTGATACCAATTGTTAGGTCCCAGAGGCAACTGAGAGGGGGGGTGAATCAGTTGTCTTAATAATTCAAACCAAAAAAAACTTAACCAACTTAATGTTTAATACCGGTAAACTAGTTTTTTATACCGGTAGATAGTTTATCAGTTATTTGCAATACCGGTAAGGATTAATGCATGAAATAGAAAGATAATAACATCCACAACACATAACACCAATATTTGTACGTGGAAACCCTGTAAGGGGAAAAACCATGGTGGGAAACCTTACCCACAATCAAATGATACTACTGCAGATAGTAAGTGTATACAAATGGGGTCTGCACATGCAGAAAGGCCAAGTGCCTAGAGCTCACTGCTTAGACACAAAATAGGAGTCACACTGACTACAATTGGATGGTTAAATCCAATAATGATGTACTACACAAAATAGCATCTTCATATGCTAGATTCAATACCGGTGTAATTCTGATATGCTTTCACAAAAACCTTGCTTCACCTTCAAATGATGTATGTGTGTATAGCTCTGCTTATTCTCGCATATACCTTCACACAATCCTTTTTCGCTTTCCACATTCGATCTTACAAATAAGATCTTACATTTATATCATAACCTAGGACCAATTTTAGTAGGTCGTCTCTAAAGGATATTACAATAAAATCAATTTACAAATTAATTAATGCCCGATACAATAACCGATTCAACATGTCGGCTTAATGCATTTACAACAATAATAAATAATCTCCATAGCATGCCATACTGATCTGGAAAAGATAAACCTGTCGGTGTATAACCTAGACCTATTTGCTGGTAACAGAAAATATGCTAATACGAATATGCCAATAAACAAATCTTAAAGACAAAGTGTCCAAATGATGTCTTCGACATAACCAAGTGTTTTCCATGCCATTCCAAGTGTCGGTGATCATTATATCCTACCGGTGTGCCAGATACCGGTGAATTTGCATGAGTCATTTGCTTGCTGGTGAATGTTGTTGATTCTCAAAAGTGCCAGAGTTAATAAGGTTTAGTAGGTGTTGACATCAATGACAAAACCATACCAAAATACCAATATTCTAGGTATTCTCGACCAATCCTAGACTTTGAGAAAATGGATATATTTGTTAATAACTTGGTCCCCGAACTAAAATATAGTATACAAATGCAAGCACACCCATCATTTAACAAAATGGTAGATAATGCCATTCGAATGGAAGATGTGCTCATAAACAAGGGGGATATCACACCTTGGAAAGAAACACAACCAACATCTAGCTCTAAAGAGAAGAATAAGTATTGGAAGTTTGGCAAAGACAATAACAAGAATTTTGTTAATGATGGAGTAGTAGACACTGTCAAAGCCAACTCAAAATCCACAATATTCAACTTGGCTAGTGGTACTCAAGCACTTAAAGCCGCTGAGGCTACAGCGGAAAATCTGCCAAAGGAAACAAAGGAATGGTTCAAAGAAAAGCCTTGGCTTTCCAAACCTAAGCGTGATTTTACTCCTCTCGAAGAATCATATGAATCTGCTTTCAAAATTCTATTGTCAAACAACTTGATAACACTCTAGATAACTCTAGACCATATGATCCAGATGTCAAACTAAGATGGTGGAGAGAAAATGAATACTGTGACTTCCATCAGAATAAAGGTAATAACATAAACAATTGCATGAAGCTAAAACATGAGATTCAAGATCTCATAGATGCTGGTAAATTTGTTGTTGGGAATCATCCGACTAATGCAGATCATAAAGAATTTAAAGACCCTTTGCCTATTTACAAACAAGGTGATTCTCCAAAGATCAAAGGAGGTGCCAAGGTAAATTATACTTATGCCAGTCAAGACAACGTTATCAACATGATTGAGCCTTCCCACTCAAAATATTGCAATGTGATTATAGTCCAAGATAAACCAAATGAATCACGCTATGAAAGAGCTCTCACCCATTCTCAAAAGAAAGTCACCCTCCAAGGAGCTAGTTCTTCCGACTCGGCTCAAGCAACATCAAACCCATCAGCCTTGCCAAACAAACAAAAAGAATCAACCTTGGATAAATTTAAAAGGTTAATTTCATCATCATCTTTTGGATATAGTGTCATTAAACAGTTGAAAAGGACAAATGCTCAAATCTCAATCTTTGAATTGCTAAAACTCTCATCTACTCACAAAGAGATCCTAGACAAAGCATTGCTCACCACCAACGTTCCAAAAGATTTAGACATTGATCGGTTTCAGTCTATGGTGGGTCATCTGACTTCACCTCACTATCTGACCTTCTCTGAAGAAGATGACAACTCACTAAATCATCCACATAACCAGCCATTGCATATTGAAGCCATGATCCATAAACACAGAGTCAAACGTGTTTTGATAGATGGAGGTGCGGGGTTGAATATCTGTACTTACAGTCTGCTTACACAACTAGGATTCTCTGAAAATGTCATTGATCCTGGCAAGAAAATAACAATAAAAGCCTATGATGAATAAGAAAGGACTTCTAAAGGTCTAGTGTCATTACCTATCATAGTGGGACCAGTAGAGAGAGATGTCCTTTTCTAGGTTCTTAATATTCCATTGTCATATAATATATTATTGGGAAGGTCATGGATTCATGAAATGAAGGCAATACCATCAACATACCATCAATGCTTAAAGTTTCCTTATAACAGAGCTAAAGTTAGTATTCCTGCTGATACAAATATCATTTGTAATGCATTGACAAAAGGTGCAGATACTTTTGTGCCTCATAAAAGGGAAGCCTCTCCAAATGCAGATCCAGAAGCACTAATGAAAGACTTAGAAAAGAGATTGAAGATTACAAATACCGGCATGGATGGCTACAAGATAGAACTGGTACTTTCATTAGTTTCTCTCCCTCCATCACCAAAACAATTGGGCAAGCCATCAGAGGCTATGAGAACACAAACTTCAGCTCCGAATACCATATATGATGGTCTCTTTGTACAGTCTTCTACCTCTTTGGTGGATGAAATAGAAGAAGATGTTGTTCTTAACTGGCTCTTTAAGGAAGATAGTCAAAATGAGGAGGTATGACATTGTGAGATTTCCTCAAACCAATATGGTCCTGTCTACAAAATGATTCAATGCATGGGGTACTCAGGTATAGGTCCTCTAGGAAAACAAAAGGAAGGTATTACTGAACCAATTCACCTACAAACCAAATCCACAAATGATAAGGGTGGACTGGGTTACGATCCGAAAAAGACATCAAATCAAAAATATGTTTCTAAGTCTAAGTGGCAGAAAAGAATATCGCCTTTAACATTACAGGAAGTAGACACTCAACAAACAAAATCAGAGTGTAGAAAAGAGAAAGAGGAATCAGTAGTCAAGAAAGAAGAAACAGCCAGTGCTCAAGCTTCGATGGTATCAGCTACAATAATATAGGAAGTTGAAGTCCTTGAGGATATAAGAGATGAATTAGTAAGAATTAGAGAATTGTTTGCACCACTAAAAGTTCCAATCACATATACTGGCAGGAAGCAAGTAGATGATTCAGATATTGACTCAAATGAGTATGAATGGGGTCATGACCAACTCTCAGACACATCCACTATAGAAACTCCAGAAGAGTCTAGCGGTGTCATAGATAATACTCAAGAGCTGATGTGCATAAAAATAGAGAAAGAAATACAGGATATTAGACAAAAGAGACAAGAAAATTATGAACAAGGACTGAAAGAAGGAAGAATACCAAAAAGCTTCTCATCTATGTACCTCTATCCTAAAATAGAACAAATTAGGTATAGCACTACACAAGAAGAGTTGGAAGATACAAAACAAGAACTAGTTATCAGTCTAGAAGAAGCTGAATGGGGTAGATGATAGCAAATCACAGAAACATCAAGATCATGTCAACAGGTGTGTTAGATACAAGTGACAAATGAACCACAACATGAAGGAACTTGTAGTATTAAAGATGTTGGTGTTGATATCATACATACACTTATTAAATCACTTGAAGAAGACTCAGAAACTTCACCTGATGACTTTGATGATAGTCCTATTCAAGACAATATCTACTCAGCCTCAAATTTTGAATCAACTGATACAAACAATGAAAATTTGTCTACTGATCTTATCACTATTAAACCACGATATGACATCCAATGTAGCATAGTGAATGACATTACAAGTATGTCTATCGGATTAGATCAACTAAATATTAATGTGAACTTTAATAATCATGATCTGACTCTTCCTGGTCTCGAGACACTTATGCAAGGTATTCTTCTGGAACTCGACTTTTCGATCTACCACTATGATAACAATACCGTGAATTCTCTTGAACCTATCCAAGATTTATCCTTAGTACATCCCAAATTGATTAACTATACTTTACAAAACCAACCCATGAATATACCTACTTTTGCCAATGACTATACATTAGCCTATTATCTCAATGCAGTCAAACCTATAGACTCTTCCACCAATGAACAGAGTGAAAATATGACTGAAGCAGATATCAAGTATCTTACTTGCAAAATAGGAAAAATAAAAATAAAAGTTCTGATGGCAAAAACCAAATTGTGGCAGTGTCAGAATCTAAAAAAGAGAAAATAAAGGACGTACCTAAAGGTGAAAACCTCTCTGAGGCGCTTGAAGGTGAGATACTTGATATATTGCCAAGTCATTTCCAGGAAAGGTCCTCCATATTGATCGAGCCAACTCAGCTAGTGAACATTGGGAGTCAAGAGACACCACACATCATTCATGTAGCTCAATCACTATCAGTAGAAGAATTGAAGGAGTTCACTCAGCTATTCTTAGAAAAGAAAATAAACTTTGCATGGACATACTCTGATATGCCAGGATTGGATCCTAATCTCATTATGCACCATCTTTCAATTACACGAGGAGTAAAACCAGTTAAGCAAAAACTTCGTAGATGCACCCGCATGTAGCACTATTAGTCAAGGCTGAACAAGAAAAACTTCTCAAAGCTGGATTCATCAGAGCTATAGCTTATGCCGAATGGATTTCAAACATAGTACCTATGTCAAAGGCAGACAAGTCTATCAGAGTTTGCACTAACTTCAGAGATCTTAACAAAGCATGTCTGAAGGACGACTTTCCATTACCAAATATTGATATGATAGTCGAGATGACTGCTGGGTATGAAATGTACTCACTAATGGATAGATTCTCTGGATACAATCAAATCAAAATAGCTTTGAGAGATCAAGAAAAGACAGTTTTCACCTATGCATGGGGAACCTTTTGCTGGAACGTCATGCCATTTGGGCTAAAGAACGCAAGAGCAACCTATCAAAGAGCAGTTACAACCATCTTTCATGACATGATGCATAAGAATATGGAAGATTATGTTGATGAAACCTTAGTGAAGAGTATGAAAAGATCAACACATATTCAAGAGTTAGGTCCTATACTCGACAGAATGGAAAAGTTCAAACTCCGGTTAAATCCAAAGAAGTGTGCATTCAGAGTGACATCTGGTAAACTACTTGGACATATCATTTCAAAGAAGGGAATCGAGGTTGATCCTAAGGTCCAAGCTATAATGGAAATGCCGCCTCCGAAGAACATCAGTCAAATGAGAAGTCTACAGGGACGTCTCCAATCCATCAAACAATTCATTTCTCAGCTAGTAGACAAAGCTCAACCTTTCACAAAGGTATTAAGAAAAGGAGTAATATACAAATGGGATCAGCAGTGCAAACAACATCTTCAGCAGATAAAAGAGTACCTATCAAATCCAATGATATTGATGCCACTGATTCAGGGTAAACTACTAATCTTATATATATCAGCAACTGATTCATCACTGGGGGCACTTCTGGCGCAACAGGATGACAACAAAAAGGAACAAGCTATTTATTACATCCACATGACATTGGTGTCTTATGAAATGAACTACACTATAATAGAAAAAGCATGCTTGGCATTAGTCTTTGTATCACAAAAACTAAGACACTACATGCTAGCACATTCAGTCAAGCTAGTGGCCAAAATTGATCCACTCAAGTATCTTCTCAACAAGGCAACACTTACAGGAAGATTAGCGAAATGGGTCATGATCCTTATAGAGTTTGACATTAAATATGTGGAATGCAAAGCCATAAAAGGACAAGTAATTGCTGATCAACTTGCTGAAGCTCCACTTGAGGACACTCAACCGCTACACATAGAGTTTCTAGATGAATCTATAATGCACCTTACTCAACAACCTTGGAAAATGTTTTTGATGGGTCCTTTACTCAAAATGGTTCAGGTGCTGGCATATTATTCATTACTCCTCAAAATTATTCAATCCCAAAGTCTTATAAGATTCTATTCCCTTGCACGAACAACATTGCAGAATATGAAGCTTTGGTGAATGGGATAAAACTAGCTATTGAATGGAAGGTTGCAGAATTGTATATCTATGGAGATTCTCAGCTGGTGGTTAATCAAATCAAAGATACATATTAGACTCGAGACAAGAAACTAATGCCTTACAAGAGGATGGTTGATGATCTTAAAAATTATTTTTCTTTTGTATCATTCTAACAGATTCCTAGGTCCGCAAACAGAGCAACAGATACTATGGCTACCTTGGCATCTATACCTGAGTTATAGGAGTCCAAATTTTGCTTTGATTTCCTAGTGGAAGAGTTATATTACCCCTCTTATGATTCTCCTGAAACCCAAATATTCTGATCTATTATTGGACATGACTCATCCTGATACAGCCACCTCTATTCCTATCTATGCGACCAAATTATCCCTGGAAATCTTACCCAAAATGAGAAAAGAAACCTAACTTGAAATGCTTCGCGGTATGTTATCATAGATAATGATTTATTTAGACGAGGTTTGGATGGTACATTGCTTAGATGTCTAGAAACTGAAGAATCTAAACATGCATTATCAAAAGTCCATGAAGGTATTTGTGGATCTCATTTGAATGGCCTTACTTTAGCTCAGAAACTACTATGGGCTGGCTACTATTGGTCAGACATGGAAAGAGATGCCATCCAATTTGCTAAGACTTGTGAGAAATGTCAGCTTCATGGAAATCTCATACATGCCCCGGCAAGGGACCTCATACCATTTATAACACACTGGCCTTTTCAGCAATGGCCCTTTGATCTCATTGGTCAAATATATCCTGCTTCATCCAACATACATAAATTCATCATAACTACCACTGAGTATTTCACCAAGTGGGTAGAAGCAGTTCCGCTCATTAAAGCAACCGGTAAACAAGTCGCCTTGTTCATCCTGAACTATATCATCTGCAGGTATGGGATACCTTCGTCCATCGTGACTGATATTGGAGGATAGTTTAAGAATAAAGATCTGGACAAGCTTTGTGAGAAATTCAAAATAAAGCAACACTAGTCATCGGTATATTACCCTCAAGGTAATGGACAAGATGAGGTGTCTAACAAAAACCTACTAACTATCTTGCACAAAACAATGAACAAATCCGGGAAGGATTGGCATCTACAGCTCAGTCCTACACTATGGGCTTATAGAAGAAGTATCAGAACATCTACTGGGGCTACACCTTTCTCTTTGGTGTATGGGTCCAAAGCAGTACTACCTATTGAAGTAGAAATACCATCTCTAAGAGTTTCTTTACAAGGTCTTGTTACTGATGAAGATCATAGAATATCTAGATTGCAAGAACTCGAATTGCTGGATGAGTGTTGGCAAGTGGCATTTGATCATCTCAGAGTATATAAAAAGAGAATGTCCAGAGGATATAACAAGAAAGTTAGACAAAGAGAATTTCAGGTTGGTGATCTAGTTCTGAGAGAAAATCCAAAAATTCAACAGTTTCGCGACAATAAAGGGAAGTTTGAACCCAACTGACTGGGTCCCTACCTTGTTACTGCAATATTCGGCTCTAGTGCCTATCAACTCTCAAACTCGGAAGGAGAACAACTCCATGAACTGATTAACACAATCCACTTGAAGAAATTCTTCGCTTAGAATTCTCTGTGCCACAAACTTATACAGCTGGAAAAAGTCCTGAAAAAAATACAAAAGAAGAGAAAAATCATCAAAAGAAAAAAGTAAAAAGAAAAAAAATGCCCTAGTGAAAACTTGGTAAACAGGCACCTTGGTAAAAAAAAAATGAATCTCTGCCAAGCAGGTGAAAACCTGGCAAACAGGCACCTCTTGTACTCAAGTGCTCCATATTTTTCAATCACTTTCATGAGATCCTGGTTCGTTGAAACCCTCATGACTTGAAACTAATCAACATCCTAGTCTTAGGTTACTCGACAGAGCAATTTACATATCCTAAGCAGTGTCAAACAAGTCATCTTTCCATCAGTGAAACCTGGTCGTCCACTCCGAGTCAGTCACCTGTCTCCTAACTACCAAAGAGTTTTTATCACTGAGTAAACAAGAAAAACAACATAACGGAAAACAATCACTAAACAGTTTGAGCTATGAATGAAAATTTTCTTTGTGTGTTGTCTTTATATTGGTTTTAGATTATTATCCCTCTGAGTAGCTCGAGGAAGTCTATTGTGACTAAGAGGAGCAAGGATTGGGGGCATAATATTTTCTTTGTTTTCTGCTTGTAAGAATGATCCCAATGATTTGGAAACATATAAATTAGCTGGGTGTCTATGATAAGAGCCTTCACAACAAGGTGAAATCACCTCACATACCTCGACTCTACTTATTTGTATGCTACAGGGAGGTCCATATCATTTCTTTGTCTATTTTGAGGGAATTTCTTTATGATGCAATTTGGGTCCCTGCGAAATCTGTCCAAGGATATGAATGAAAAAAGGGTCATTGCGGACAAGATAATTAATATTGCACATTGAAAAAGAAAGGAACTCTAACCTGTTTGTTGTGTTCGTTATGCTCAATGATGAACCTTAAGTATTTTAAATCCAGTGACTAGGTTTAGGATGCATTTTGCATATCATTTCTCATATCATTTCGCATATCATTTTGCATATCATTTTGCATTTTTGTGAATTTAGAGTGATTTCGGTATGGTAATAATCTCTTTATCTTCTGAATGAGAGCTGAAAGCATCATCATTTCTTACGCTAAGTGGTCTATTTATCATCATTTCTTCGATCGAGTACTTGTGTTTTGAGATGTTAGCTACATACATAACATTTAATATAGCTTCATACATTTCATTATTTACTCATCTGCATTCATCTTATTGCATAGAAAAATGAAAACATTGCATTACTCATATTACTCATTGCTCATTCATTTATTTGCATATGAAAAGAAATAAAAATAGACATCCATAATCATTTGCATTACATACATTCATATTGAAAATAAATGCATACATATAGAATAAAGCATATAAAAGACATCTCATAAACGAATCAACACAAGTACAATGAAATAAAATCAAGAGCTCATAAATCGACTGCTCTGATTCCATTTTCGGGACCGAAATCGAAGTTCGAGATCATTTCGCTAGTCAATTTCACAATTTGGACTGCTTAACGCTCTTTTCATCAAATGCTCATTCTTTCTTCCAATTGCGCTCAATTTCAACGCTGAATATCAATTTCAATTCTACACATCAACTTTATGATCAACTATGCTTAACTTATCAATCAATGCCAAAATTTTCAAATATTCCTTAGAATCAATTTGTGCTCAAATAACTTATTATCGTCAACAATTACCTATCATGTACCCCTGCTATCTTTTGATTTCGCTCTCGAGGGGGCATACTCACGACCTTATGACCTCACATCTTCAATGTCGAGAACATTTTTTTTCAAATATTCATCAAAAGTCGAGCAAAATCTTTTTCAACTAAAGAAAATCAATTCTTATTGCTAAGGGGCATCTCAGATTCATTGCTTCACATCAAGTTGAGATCTCTCGATCATTTGAATCGAATCAATTGC
Source organism: Cryptomeria japonica (assembly GCF_030272615.1). Classification (NCBI taxonomy): domain Eukaryota; kingdom Viridiplantae; phylum Streptophyta; class Pinopsida; order Cupressales; family Cupressaceae; genus Cryptomeria; species Cryptomeria japonica. The sequence goes on from NC_081414.1 coordinate 433,982,700, forward strand.
TACGGGCATATCAGTTTCATCGCTTCAAATCAAGCTGATATTTGTCTTTCATCTGAATTAATCTCTTAACGTTAATCAATTTCATCGCTTCAAATTAAGCTGATTATTCATTTAAACTCAATCAAAAGTTTAAAGAGTATCTTTGATCACACTCAATCTAAGTAGGTGTTCAATATTCATTTCTTGATCAAGCTAAACAGTTTATCTTCATCGTATCTTGATCAATCAAGTTCAAGATCGATTTTTATCATCACTCACTGCATCTAAATTCAATCAAGTTCTAGATCAGTAAGATCCGCTTCTTGATCAATCAAGTTCAAGTTTGGCAACTTTTGTTTCTATCGTTCCTCAGTTCAATCAAGTTTGGGAACGGTGTCACTTTAATCAGACTTTATTCAGCTTTGTCACTTCAAATCAAGCTAAACACCTTGCTCTTCATCTAGTTCGTGATCATTCAAGTTCAGAACTGGCATCTCCTAGACATCACACATTCTTTGAACCAATGCACTGCTCGCACATTAATTCAAAGAGGGGCAAATGTAATACCCTAAAAATGGTCATCTAAACCATGGGCCCCTAATCTCAACAACATCACCAAGGTCCTAACTAAAGGCAATTAAATCAATCTTGAGCACATTATTAATTCTTTAATCATCAAATATCACATGGCAAATCAATTACTCAATATTAATTAAATATTCATTTAATTAATTGAATCATTTCCAAGAATATCATTTTGATCAATTAACCTATTTTAATTTATTAAATATCCTTGCATAGTTAATTAATTAATAAATTGCCATTTAATCATGCAAAAGGAATTAATTTATTACAAAAGAGTAATTAATTACAAAACAAGAGTTGAATTGAAATTAAAATAAAAGAATTGAATTGAGAGAGAAATCAAACTTGAGATATTATTTCTTTTTCTAAATTTAGAACTTGAAATCAGAAAAACAATTAATTGAATTATTGAATTATTCTCTAAAATTGGAACTCAAAGCTTTTTAGAAAAAGAAGTTCAGTTGCATTGAAAAGACTCTTTTCTTGAATAAATAAAAGAATTATCTATTTTTATCACAAATGCATGGAATTAATTTATTATTATTTCCAATGCAACTTGGACTTCTAATTTGAATGCATTTCAATTAAACTATAATTGGAATCTATCTCAAGGTTAACTAAACCTGATTTCTCAATTATTTTCAATTAATTATAAATTGAGCTTTTCTCTTGGTAATTCTCTATAAATTCAGTCTTCAGCTCTCATTCCAATTGACCCCAGATATTTTTGAGAACACGCTTGGAGATTATTCTCATGCTAATTTCACTCTGGAGTCATTGAATATTATTGTGTGTTTTTAGATTATTTGCATCCATTATTGCTTACATCCATTTTACTCATCCATTTTACACATCCATTATTGCTTGCATCCATTTTACTCATCCATTTTATACATCCATTATTGCTTGAATTGATTATTTGCTTGAATTATTCATCCATCTTGCATCCATATAGTTGATATCATATAGATTAAATCCTTCGTCTTGGTGTAGTCTAGTCACTGGTATTGCTTATAACAATCTGAGAGCAATCTTATACTCGCATCTTTTAGAAGGCAATTAGTCACTTTGTTATGGTTTATTACTTATTGATTATTCATTACTAACCATGCATATAATGACTTAATTGAAGTGTTGTGCTTGTAGCTTATAGACCACTTTTTCACACACACAATTCCTTCTAAATCCCCCAACCCGAAACAAAATTAATGCTATTTTTTTGTTGATTCCTACTAAACTGTTGCTCCACTATTCCGTTTCCAATGACCTTAACTATCCACAAGTCCATGGAATTTTGCAACTGGCCATTGTTTGGTGAATAGAGATCTCTCCCTATTACTAGAAACATGCATACAAGATTTTGGAGACATGTCGACTGAAGAGAAAGTCAATTGGTAAAAGAATGATCAGAAGTTGATTCCAAAACACTAAAAGAAAACCAAAATGGAAATAAAGAACCTAAGATAAAAGACACAAAAAGAAAGAGTGGTTGATGCCCTTGCATCAGGCTCCCCCTGCAATAAAAAGGAGTCAAGTAGATATTTCAAATGTAGACAACCGACAAGTGTCCTCTGAAGGATGATTCCTCCATTTCACCAAATATCATAAATACTCATTTCCATAGGTCATCTTTATCAATTGCTTCTATAAAATGCATTCAATGTCTAGTGGAGTTGGGTTGGTCATGTTCTAATCCTCATCACCTTTCAACTTCACCTTTTTTGTTCCCATCTTCTGCACCTTTGTATGGAAAAAATCAACTATATTGAAGATAGGGGAAATACCAATGCTTGGAGGAAGGTTAATCTCATAGGAATTCACTACAAACTTTTAGAGAATCTTGCAAGGACTGATCTTCTTCATTTTTAGTTTGTTATATTCACTCATAGGAAATATTTCTTTGCTAAGATGAGCCAAAACAATATCACCCACCTAAAATTAAATTATCTCTTCTTTTTATCAGTACATTTTTTGTAAGTTACTTTCTTTAGTACTCATTTTAACCTCCTCATGAAGGTCAAGAATGAATTTGGCAAAGTCATCTCCATCTGCACTTCTTTGCTCCATATTACCAAAATCTTTGAGTTCAAATACACCCCTAGGGTGCATTCCATAAAAAAATTGAATAGGTTGAAGACTGTACTCATGTTTGTCGGTGAATCAGTATAGGCAAACTCGGTCTGTGCTAAAGCCATATCCCAACTTTTCGGTGTGTTTCTAACAAGACACCTCAACTTATTACCAAAAATTCTATTAACTACCTCAGCTTGGCCATCCATTTGTGGGTGATAGGCTAAACTAAAACTAAGATGTGTTCATAACTTCTTCCAAACTTTATGTCTCTATTCAATAATATACTCCTTGGAATACTTTGTAACCTAACCACTTCTTTGAAAAAAAAATAGCAATATTGGTTGCATCACTAGTCCTCTTGTAAGGAATAAAATGGATCATTTTAGGGAACCTATCCATAGCTAAAAATATAGAATCATTGCCTCTTTGAGTCCCAGGAAAACCCATAACAAAATCCATACTTATAGAATCTCATGGTATAGATGGAACTAGTAATGGTTGGTACAAGCCAGTGTTTTGACTTCTTCCTTTTGCATTTTGGCATACTCTACATCTCCCCACATACTTACTAACATTAGGCCTACATCTTTCTCTAATAATAATGTGTACTCAATTGTAGGTAAGATTTATCTTTTCTAAAATTTCTTGCTAGGCTTCCACAATGTTTCTCCTTGAAGAGATTCTCTCTCAGGGTGAACTCACAATGTTGGTTCCCACTTTTTGACCAACTTTGACACTTAGATGAACATTTTGAAAAAAACCTTCACTTTTCGACACCTATAACTTTTAAACCATTAAGATTTTGAAGATGGTGTAAACCAGTGATTTGTAACATCTTGTTTGTAGATTCTAAATATATTTTTTTTCAAATTTTTTGAATAAAATTTTATTCATTTTTCCATCTCCCTCAAAAAGTAGATTTTTTACAGCAAACAACATTTTTTAAGAGTGATGTGCATCCCAAAATGCATAAATTTGTTTCTATAAATAATAAAAACTTAATTCTTTTGAATTTTGATTTGTAACATCAATACCCAGGGCATGCAGTTGGTTTGATAGTGATATGTTGAAATTTTTTCATTTTATTAATTTTTTAAGTCTGACTAATTATAATTTAGATATAGGTGTATGTTTAAACACATAACTTGTTCTATATATATCAAAAATAAATTTTATCTTTTAGTTAGAAAGAAGACATCAATACCTAGTGCATAGATATTTTTCAGAATTTTTTTGAGTTACTTTACTATTTTTCCCAATGCATTGAACAAAGAAGTTCATGTTCAGTGAAAAACCTACATTCATAAGAAATAAATTAAAAATATATTAATAAAATTAAATATATTAAAAATTATACTATTTGGAAAGCTTATAATAAGGACTAAATACTTGAAAAAAAAAAAACTTCTAAATGAATTTATTTGACCTCCCAAAAGCTAATGTAAAATTTTTTTTTTATCAGCATTTGATAGATGCAAAGGAGACTCCATTGCAAGTATGATTTAGAAGTAGAGAGATTCTATCCAAGAAATTTTAATCTAAGAGCCTTTTATCTAACTCTCTTCAATTAATTACTTCAAATGGGACCTCTTAAAGCTTAAATCATTATATTTTCTAAAAAAATGTATGATTTCAGCAAAAATCATTATGTACCAAAAATTGAGAACCAACATTGTGAGTTCACCCTTCATTGACCCTTCAGGTATGCACAATCTATTGTCTTTGAACAAAAAACCTTCTTGTAGTAGAAAATCCATCCAAGGTCCTCTATCTCTAATGATACGACTATTGCAAGCTTCATATGCATCTTGAAATTTGGATCATCCACATATAACTTCTTCAAACTATCAAACCCAACATTATTAGCCCGAATCTCATGTAGTAATAAACTTCTTCTAATAAACGCATCAACAACCTTATTTTCTTTCTTATGAACTATAATGCGTTGTTATCTATATACACAACAAACTCCTTGGGAAGCAAGTAATGTAATGCCCGCCAAAACACCCTAGAGAAATACACCTAATCTAACTACAAATAGAGATAATTTTTTTTTAAAATCTCATTTACTAAACAACACATACATCTATACCATCCATATAATGCATATACAATACATCATCTACTAAATGCATCATTACAAATTACATATTTTTCTAATTAAAACAAAACATAGAACATCATAATACAACTATGCAAGCAGAATAACATATCATATCATTCTTCCCCTAGGGTATATCTCAACATCACTAGTTTTAAGAGTAACATCCTATAAACTAAGTTTATTTTAGAGGACCAATTCAAACGTTCCAAATCCCCATCATTACACATCCATTCTATTCATTATGAATCTAAATGCATATCCCTTAATAAGATAGTACTAGATCATAATCTAAGATTCACAATGCCTAATAATAGGATTACTAACATACACAAGTACATGAAGTATAACATCAATGATTAACTATTATAGGTGCATGATGCCACCTAAGATACCTATATCATTTCCATCTGATACATACATAATAGAATCTCTTAACACATACCATATAAAATGTCAACAACACACTATTACAATTTCCATTCAACTTCAATCTCTAAGATCATTTACGACACTAACAATGCTTCTCATACACAATCTTACAAGAATAATCTAACTTGAAATTAAACCACATATCCAACTCTATAAGTAAAACTAGATTATTTGTTAAAGGTACATATCATCAAATCAAGATCACTAACCACATGCTCATACACAAATCATAATAGCAAGTGATAACCCTTCATAACACTTAAATAATCTCACTCAAACCCATTCCTACTAAACACTTCCACAATATAGATCACATGTCATAACACTATCTTAATACATTCCAAGGTCATAATCTTCCAACACCATATTACACAATATTATGAATCACAAGAGCACATATTTTGTATCCACATTTAGCAAATCATCTTGATACAATTTTAACCCTAATGGATAGAAATCAGCTCCATAACTCAAACATATAATAGAGAATCATTCAATCTATAAAAAATCTACAAATAATCATTCATTTACAAATCCTAAGAGTAACTAACACTAAGGTTTAACATTCTTCAAATCAGGGCATACATGATCATTATTATATTCACTACCATCCACAAGATATACACAATCATTGCAATCATTTAATTCCTACTAGTTGAAAATTACATTCATATTACACTCATCATGAATATGCATTTACAATAATCTTATCCTATATATCTAATTTCAAAATTGATCTTCTACAAGTCTCATTACACATATTCCAAGATATTGGTTACATGGCTTCCTTTACAATTACATCCCTTTGAGTTACATACTGCATGATATCAATCATAATTACATAGATTATGTTCTAATATACATCCAAATTAAGAGATAATAGAAATAGGAGTCCACGCAAGCAACATCCAATGAAGAACATCCTAATGGAAGAAGGCATCAAACCACCCAACCATGTGGAACCAAATAGGAACCACCCCCTGAGCTAGGAGATGACATGGAGTTCCAACACTCACTCATGACCACCTAAAAAACCATGGGAGTCAACATAGCACATAATAAACTCAACATAAAAATAATCACATGACAACATAAGGTTGAAATCAACAATAGACTCTCCCAAAGGCGTACAATAAAATCATGGCATATGGAATTCTTCACATGTAGGAATGGAGTGTCATCACATGTTGCCCTCATATAGAAAGGAATACGGCCATCCTTTCTAGTCACTCTCCTATGTGCTAGCCTCACAAAGAAGGTAAATATGCACCCATAGTAGACATGTATGCTATCCTCACAAAGAAGAACAATCCATACTCATAATAGTCATACAAGCTACCCTCACAAAAGAAGGCTGAAAACAATCCCTTAACAGACATGTGGAGCCATCTCAACCTATGTGAGTACAAGGGAGATTGATTTGTCATCTCATTTGGCCCAACCAAATAGATTTGACTTACTAGGTGAAACCCAAACCCAATAAATTATTACATGTTCTCACTGAATTACAAAGAGGAAAACTCTCATTGTGCCCTAGCAGTCTAGGTGCCAAGCAACCTAACTCACGTGACCCCAATCATATTCCAAGCCATAGGGTAACACATAAAATGGCATCACAACACATGAAAGTATTTTCACAAGAAGGTCTTCAAGATCAAATAACATCAATGAGAACATACTGCACATAGAACATACATATGAACCATCACAAGCATAGGACCTTAACTAATATGTCATAGGAACAGTAGCAAAGAAAGAACATGAAAAATAAGCACATCATAAACTACTACAAATCCTCAGTAGCGAGGTACAAACCATCCCACTGGAGCCATATAAGCAACCCTCAAACAACAAGGCAACAACCTCTTGCTGGAGCAACTTTTGCATAAGGAAACTCCTCAATGGTAGGGCATGATCCCACTTATCAGAGAAAAAAATACATCATGAAACATCATAAACCATCATGAACCAATTAAAATTTCTCAACACAGACTTCACATGCCTCTAGGAACTCACACAATCCATACTAGGACTTTACAACACTAAAATTGACCTTTTTGGGCCTCCTGGAGCAATTTAGCTCACTTGGTATGCAATGTGGCATTCCTGGTTTGTAGAGTGGAATTTATGGGACACTGCCTACCATTTTTAGTTCATTGCATTGTGTTTTTGGTCCATTGGTCAGCATTTTGGGTACAAAGGTCAGCTTTCTCAATCTGTAGGTTAGCTCACCTAATCAGTTTGTCAGCTCTATGGGTCTGAACAATGGTGTTTCTAGTATGCATATCATCATTCCTAGTAGATAGGGTATAATTCTTGGTTAATATGGTGGTAGTTTTGGTGGCATTTTTGGTAAAATGTGCCATATCTCAAGTTTGAAGGATCCTTAAGGTAAGATAATTGTCCAGGATGACTCAAGAGACAAAAACCACCTCAAGGACATGACTAGGAGGTAGGATGAGCATCAAAAAGGGTATACACATGGTTTATGCATCAAATCCAACTCACGGGAATGATTTTGCAACTCAGTGGATAAGCAACTTGGCCAAAACTACATTTTGGGAGTCTAGGTGCATGGGAGATAACTCTAACTCTACATAGGCCAAATGGACTTAACAAATGCAACTAAAAACACCCAAACACACTTGCTACATGATTACAATAGACTTAAATATGCCACAAATAGTAACAAGGATCTTCATGAGCTCTTACATAGTCACAGAAGCACTCAAGACAGAAAAATAGCCCCTATTACAACCAAGACTTCACAAGGAGTAAAATACCCAAATAAACATTCAATAACAATAACAACATTATACAAACACATAGAAAAATTAAATGCATATATGCATTTATCCACCATTCACTTACACAGACAAAACAACTCAAGAATCTCACTCAAAGATAAGGAGCAATCTGCAATTTCTCCATTTCATTCATTTAATTCCAAAGGATGAAAACCCAAATCCAAGGATGAAAACTAAAGAAGATCTTCCATAATCCAAGCTTCCAAAATCCAAATGCAAACAAAGATCAAAGCCAAAATAAAAATATTCAATCAAAAATCCTGCCGACTGGTAACCTGAAAGCCATCCAGAAATTTCAAATAAATAGAAAATACACAAAAAACTATGCAAAAATCCCAACCAATCAAAATAATCCAAAAATCAATATTTCTTACCTATCTTGTATAGTTCCAAGGTAAGAATGTTTTATTATATTTCTTACCTATTATACCAAATACACTCAATCAATTAGGAGGGTAGATAAAATCAACTTTATTTTATTTTTACACCTCCCAAGCATAGTAAAAGAAAAATAATAATATTACTACTTTTTAAGAGTGTAGAAATAGAAATAGGCTTTATACTTTTATAATTATTAATTAATCAAAATCAACTTAACACCTATATCTAAAATAAATTAAAATCAATCAATCAACAATACATAAAATCAAAAGGATAAAAATAATTAAATAAAACAATAGCCAATAAATCAATTAAATCCAAAATAAAAAAAATTAATTAATAAATCAAACATTAACAAACTCAATAATAATAAATCAAATATCTATTAATTAATAGATTAATTATAACTTTATTAACTATTACTCAATATTAATTAATTAATTAAATAAACATTATCCAACCATAAGATAATTAATCCAACCCATGATAAATCATACACACAAACAACCATCCGCACAAAGATAGGACGAGATACCAACTCAAGATTGGAAAACACTTACACCCGACAAGATGAACCAGGTGAACATACTAGACCATGAGTAGGTGGGGGAAAAACAAGTCATTTCCAACAACTGCCATTGGGACTAGGACATGCTCAGACCTGTGAGACCAGGTGGAGTCGATGTCTGGTACCTATAATCCTACATCCACCGATAAACACAAAAGAACATATATATATACAACATCACAGTAGCAGGAAAGTGAAAGAGATTCTCAACACCTTATCATGCTCATGATGAGTGATAAGGCATCATCCCTTTCATGAAGACAACCACCCAATATAAACACATCTTATAAAATCATCATCATGGAGTAGGGTTAGTATCATCATCATTTATCATGAAATCATATAAATCACATAAGAATCTTGAATAAACATAACTCCATCGAATAATCATAACATATCATCCATCACATAGATCATCAAAAGTCATCAATATAACACATGTCCATATAGCATCACAAATGTCTATTGCATAGGAATAAAGCCATAATCATCATCAAAATATCATCATAAGTCTAGATAAGTCTATCAAGTCATGAATCAAAATGTAAATCTAGGAGGGACACTACATCCTCCCCCCTTAGGCAAGACTTATTCCTGGAAGTCACCAAGGGTTAAGCTGAAAACATACACACATCAACATAGAACTTCTTAAACCAAACTACTTCTAGCTCAAAGTAAGATAATGATTTCAAAAAAGTTTTCTTTCTACACTTTAATTATCTAAGTAAATACATTACATAAGGGATAAAACAAGTCAAAGAAACTCTTATTGGTTACAATAAGCATGATAAATCGTTGAAATATCTTCAAGAGAAGTTTATTTAATCACCTTTGAAAGACTAAAACTGTAATTCTTGCATCCGAATTAGCATCTATAAGCAAGAATTGCAATAAATTGTGCTATTCAAGCATGGAAATAATTCTTTAACATTTAATTGTATGTAATTAAGAAGATAGATATACATTTTATACAATGTGCTACAGATAGGAAGATCCTTAAGAAGCCACATGTTATACATCTAAATGAGGCAATTTGCACAAACTTCCTCCATGACCGAATAAAATCAAGAAATTCTCACAACTGTCAAATATCTAGGTTCTATAATTCCCAAAAGAAAGCAAGATTTGTAGAATTAAATGTACTCAACATCTACCACACTTCCTCTATGCTATTCCTATTCAAACATTTACACAGATATCATCAAATCAATTATTCAAAGGAACTATAATTCATTTACTTGCATGATACAAAGATATAGACATTCAATGAGGAAATGAAATCAATAGTTTCCTTTGCTTTATCTACTTCATGTTTCACAAATTCTTCCAATCTACTATACTTCTAATAAACATTTCATGAAATCTATAAAATTCCAATACATGACTTCTTACCAACATATTTCATATTCTACTAATGTCATTATTATCCAATTGTTCTCTAGGGATAGTGCACTTCTTCGTGGTGTCCTCCCTTGCACATACTATCAAAGGTTTGAGATAAACATGATAGAACAACACTGACATAGAACAAGGGCCCACAACTCGATAAAAAAAATTACCACTATGGACAACAAGGAGAAAATCCAAAAGGAGAGAATCATTAAATACAACATTAAATAAATAAAAAAGAGAAAATTTGTCAGCGATTCAACCAAGAAATAAAGTCTAACAAGTGTCACCACAAGAATAAAAAAATTGATAGAAGAATTCAGTGGTCAATCCAAAAGAAAATAGATCCAAAGAAATCAAACTAACAACATCAGGAAAATAACTCAAATCAAAATAACCAATTCACCAAAATCCTTATCACGAGGTGACTAACATTAGTCACTCTAAAGGGAGTAGTTGCAACACAACGCCTAGGATTAGTGTCCGAGATGTGTTAGAAAGTGCACACCAACATTTAAATAATAAATATATTTACATACTCAAGTTATTTTTACCATAATTGCTGCAATGCAATCTTTTAAGATAATCTAGGCAACCATCCTGTATGAAAAAATACATATGCAAGAAGATATACACACACAAGGCATACACTCACACATGGTTAATATTCAAGATATTTACCTATAGAGTGATCACCTTTACCAAATTATAGTAGATACAAATGTTGGTTCTTCAATTAATCACTTAATGATATACTTTAACACATTAATAAATCAATTGCCTATATTAAGCATGAAACTTGATATCACAACCCTACTTACCACCACTTAATTTCTATTTTATTCCATGCATGCAAATTCAACTACATACATATATTGCCTTACTTAGTGCTTATCTCCTACTATCAATTCATCATGCTAGAATTCATGGAACAAACACTTTATTTTGAAGTTGAAGAGGATAAGGAGATATCATCTTGTCTTTAATCTATACATTTGATCAACTCGAACATTTCAACAATCCACACCACACCTACTTAAGACTAAGGCTTTTATCTTACCAACCAAATAAATACATAATGATATGATTCCCAAATTTTCCTATACTATGCATGCAATGCATCAATTTTTATTTTTATTTTTCTTTGTTCTAATATATGAGTATCAACGTGATCTTTTAATCTATTGATTCATAAAACTTCCCACATTTCTCATGAAATATGCATTCTATCTAATTAATTCTTCCTCTAAGAAAATTCATGGAGGCAATACATAAGTTTCGATCTTCAAACAATTATCATTTTATCCAACTTTTACCTTTAATAAATGCAATACCATACTACATCAATAAGTATCCAATGCATCTTATTCATTATCAATAAACTCCTAAGAACTATGATCCTTTTATCCAAATGGAGAGAAGAGGAGGAAAAATACTTGCCAATCAACTAATGTATGCACACAATAATTATGCATGAATAATACAAGATTCCTAGACATGTCTCATTTATTGTACTAGGCAGCTATACAACTCATCTTCGTAGATATGCATATTCTACTTCCATGAGGCCTCATAATATTACAAATAAAGTTAGAAATATCAATCCATTACTAGAAGATATGATTTATTCAAACAATGTTTTCTCAAATGCAAAATCATATACATATGAAAACACCCAAAGGCTCTATTTGGTACCCATACATCACTAGTTAAATCCCCTTACATTTACAAAGAAGAATACATGAAAGAGAAGTGTTAGATAGTACAAATAACCAAAAGACAACTGAGAGGGGGGGTGAATCAATTCTCATAGATTATCAGAACCATTAGCAATTTAAACTTTAATATCAGAACCCAAAATATTAATACCGGAATAGCAGTTAAACCAATTAAGAATAAATAGTAATCATAGAATAAAAGCCATCCACATAACACCAAGATTTGTACGTGGAAAACCCGATAAAGGGAAAAACCATGGTGGGAAGCCTACCCACAGTCAGATAATACTTCTACAATAAGTATGTGAATTACAATTGAGGGGCCTGCACTTGCAGGAAGGCCAACAACCTAGAGCACATTGCTTATCACAAAAGGAGCCTTAGTGTCTACATAGATATCCACACTACAATCTGGAGAAGTGTTGAACTACAAAAGATATCATCTCCTATGCCTGAGTACAGTTCTGGTTAAGCTCAATACCGGAGGAATAAATCCTGTTACATAAACCCAATTCGATCTCCAATGATCGACCAACTCCTCTGCTTGAATGATATTACATTATTTGCACATTACATTCCTTGAACATGACCTCTAAAAAATACCATGATGATCTACAATGTGATCTTACATCTATATATACAAACCCTCAACCATAAATAATTAGGTCGGCCGCCAGATGATAAAATAATTACATAATTACAAACCATGTTAGCCTAAGGCCAAACAAATATTATCAACACATAAGACATCCCGAAAATACATCAATAGGTCCTATCCACACGTTACATTAAATTTGGTCCATAACCTAGATCAACTGACACTTAGTATAGGCCCACATGCTACAGTAATGGTATCCATCTACCAAGTCTCGAACATGATCACTAATAGCATCCTGAAACTCCACTAGAAGTTGCACCAACACCACTTATGTAATTCATCAAAGATCTCCACCAAAAGCTTTGTCGATGAAACCCTCGTAGGAACCAGAAACCAAGCTTCTAAGCAAGCAAGATAGCATCCACTCTCTAGACCAAAACCAACTAACCAAATATGAGCATGATTATCATGAACAAGCCAATCCCATCACTAAATTGTATTATATCAGATCCAAGTTAACCAAAAACCACTCAACCTACCGAGACCAGAAGGGTGTCGGTAAAGCATCCAAACAGCTAGTGTTGGCATCAATGATAAAACACCAATGCAACACATAATAAATTCCACCAAATGGCCAACAATATCCCCCTTTGGTATTGATGGCAACACTAGATGTGAAAAACATCTAAGTACTAAGAAATGCCAAACAAGTTTCCCCCAATGGAAGACAGGCAACAATCTCCCGCATACAGCTCTGAATATAAATATCTCTCCCCTTGTAAATAATATCTCTTTAAAGCTCTGAATTTCTTTTCCTTTTTCATAACAATATCACTCCCCATTTTTTTCTTTTTTACTCTCTTATTTTTTTTCACATCAGTGTTGGAATAAATAATATCTCTGATAGTGCATGTTAGATTGATGCCAAAACACATCAATCAAGTCTCTACCGGAGGGGAAGAAACTCCCAATCTATCTCCTAGGCACTCAAATGAATCCTTGGGCAAAGGTTTAGTGAAAATATCTACAATCTGCCCTTTAGTGTTCACATAAAATAGTCTAACTTCATTTGCTTCCACCTTTTCTTTCAAAAAGTTATACTTGATAGATATGTGCTTTGTTTTAGAATGAAATATCGAATTCTTTGATATATCAATAGCAACAAAGTTATCACAGTGAATAACTACTCGTGCATCACAATCCACCTTTATATCCTTCAACATTTTCTTCATCCATTAAACTTGTGTACAATTAGTAGCAATAGTAACATACTTAGATCCAACAATAGATAAAGAAGTACATGAATTTTTCTTGTTGATCCATGAAACCAACTTCTTTCCAAGAAAGAAAGCTCTATCGGAAGTTCTTTTCCGTTCATCAATATCTCCATCCCAATCAACATCTGTATATGCACATAAAGTAAAGTTATCATCCTTAGGGTACCACAAGCCATATTCTGATGTACCTTGCAAGTATCTAAAAATCCTTTTCACTGTCATCTCATGATTTTATCTAGGATCACTCTAAAATCTTGAAACAATACAAACAACATTCATAATATCAGGCCTAGTCTGAGTCAAATAAAGCAGACCTCCAATCATAGATTTGTATCTTGTAGGATTTACTGGTGCAAAAACATCTTTTCTTGTTAATTTATCACTTGTAACCATAGGAGTACTTACCGATTTAGAATCTCCCATACCAAATTTATTCAACAATTCCTTAGCATATTTAGTTTGATAGATAAAAATACCTTTGTCAGTCTGAGAAGGACCTAAGAAAAATTTCATCTCACCAATCATAGACATCTCAAATTCTTTCTCCATATTCTTAGAAAATTCTATGCATAACTTATCTTCACCTCCAAAAATAATGTCATCAACAAATACTTCAATAATTAGTATATCATCATCAGTGATCTTATAATATAAATTACTGTCAGCACTGCCCTTAGTAAAACCAAGCTTCAAAATATATTTATCCAACCTTGCATACCAAGCTCTAGGTGCTTTTTTCAACCCATATAAATATTTCCTTAACCTACAAACTATATCTATATCATCTGATAGTGAAAAACCATCAGGTTGCTCAATATAAACTTCCTCATCAAGATCCTCATTCAAAAATGCACATTTAACATCCATCTGATAAACCTTGTAGTTTTTATAAGCAACATAGGCAAGAAATAATCTTACAACTTCAATCCTAGATATAGGTGCAAAACTTTCTCCATAATCAATTCCTTCCTTTTGAGAATATCCTTTACAAACCAATCTAGCCGTATTCTTTATAACTTGACCATACTCATTCAATTTATTCCTAAAGACCCATTTAGTTCCAATAATATTTTTATTTTTAGGTCGAGGAACCAAGGTCCATGTGTTATTTTTCTCAATCTAATCTAATTATTCTTCAATAGCTTTCAACCAATATTCATCTTTACATTCCTCAAGTACTGATACCAGTTCAATTTGTAAAGTTAAACATACTTCATTAGTTTCCAGTCTTCTTCTTATCATCACTCCATTGCTCTTATCCCCAATGATTTGATCTTCTAAATGATTCAATCTCACATACCTAGGAGTCTTATGACTTTCTGTTACTCTTCCTTGTTCTTCAGTTACTGTAGAGTTCTCTGATACTGCCAGAGTAACTAGTTCGACTCTCTGCTCCAGTAAAGGTGCTACTAGTTCAGATATAATCATTTCCACTGTTGATTCCTTATCATAAACTCTGATTTGACTTTTGTTCAGCTCATCTACTTTGACATTAGCACCCTCCACAATTCTCTACAATCTCTTGTTATAACATCTATATGCTTTTCTTTCATTAGAATAACCAAGAAATATGCCTTCATCACATCTAGGATCAAATTTCCCAATGATATCATCTCTCCTGATATAACATTTACTACCAAAAATTCTAAAATACTTAACTGTAGGTGTATTTCCAAGCCATAATTCATAGGGTGTCTTACCGGTTTCTCCTTTGATATGTACTTTATTGAATGTATAAATCGATGTACTCACTGCTCCTCTACAATAAATATTAGGTAGACTAGCTTTCATCATCATTTTTCTAGCAGCATCCAAGATAGTTTTGTTCTTCCTTTCCACAACTCCATTCTGCCGAGGTATTCGGGGAGCATAAAATTATCTTCTTATACCATGCTTCTCACAAAAGTTGTTAAACTCACTGGATGTGAATTCTCCACCATGATCTGATCTCAAACATTTAATCTTCAATCTTGTCTCAATTTCCACTTTAGCCTTAAATATTTTAAACTTTTCAAATGATTCAGATTTTTCCTTAAGAAAAGTAACCCGCATCATTCTAGAATAATCATCAATGATTAGCATGAAATATCTATCACCTTGAAAACTTTTAACTCTAGCAGAGCCACACAAATTAGTTGAATAAGATCAAGAACATCATTTGATTTATCTTGTATACTCCTAAAAAGGGTTCTGGCCTATTTACCCATTTGACATTCTTTACATGCCATATTATAGGGCTTCATAATCTTAGGCATATCCCTAACTACCTTAGTTGAACTGATTTTCACAATGAAATCAAAATTCACATGACACAACATTTTATGTCATAGCCAACTCTCATCAGTATGTGTTATCAAACATGTATTCTCATTGGAGTTCAAATGAAATATATTACCTTTTATCTGTGTACCAATTGCTATCTCCAAACTTGATCTGTTAATGATTTTGGATTTTCCATCCTTGAACTATAATTGAAATCCCTTATCTACCAATTTTCCTACAATCAAAACATTATGCCTCAAAGCTTCAATATAATAAACATTGTTAGTATTGTTCTTACCATCCAATGATATAGTTCCTTTTCCTTTGATCATACATGCTTTGTCATCTCCAAATCTAACTAGACCACCATCAAATTCTTGCAAAGACATAAACTTCCCTTTATCTCCAGTCATATGATGTGAACAACCACTATCAATTACCCATGCATTCTTGTCTTCAATTTTCCTAGCAAGTGTCTTCTCTTTAGGTACATTCTCTGCCAATGCCGGATCATCTTCCTTGATAGCCAAGAACACCCATTCCTTCCCATTATTGGATCTACTAATAGAGTCTTCTACCGGTTCATCATCAAAATCTGTAATGCCTTCCTCATCCCCTATGCAACATGATTTGTCTTTGTTTTTCTTTTACTTATACTTGTTCTGATATCCAGGGTTAGGCTTAAATGATCTTCTAACTCTTTCTTCAAATCTCGAATTTCTTTCAGGACATCTAGATGCAAAATGACCAATCTTATTACATGAAAAATATTCAAAAGGTGCTTTTCCTTCATACTTACTTCCTACCGATCCTTTAGGTACTCTTCTAGAAAATAGTACTTCAAGTTGCTCAAACTCGTCATCTTCTCTCTTCATATATTCTAATTCCTTTGCATACATAGATTTTTCAGTCTTGCTTGCTGGTTGTAGATGTAGATGCATGAAAAACAAGTTCAGTATTCACAACTCCAGAAGGTCCAAATTCTTCAAGATCAAAAGCAGATAGTTTCCCAACCAAAGTATCTCTATTGACAAATGTATTAGTCATTGTTCTCAACTCATTAATAGCAGTAGCCTTCATTTTGTAAGCTGGTGGTAGGGCTCTCGAGACTTTAGAAACAATTTCATCTTCGCTCAGAGTTCCACAACAACATTGAATTCCCATAACAATCTCATTTACCCTTTCCATGGATGCAGTAATTATTTCATCTTCTTGCATGTTCAAGTTTTCATATCTCACCCGGTAACCATCAAGTTTAGCAATATTCACTATAGGGTCACCTTCATTATGATTCTCCAACTTATCCCATATAGCCTTTCCAGATGATTTGTCGATTAATCCCATTATTTGCTGATTAGAAAATGCACACAAGAGGGCTTCTCTTGCTCTACAATCATTCTCAAGCTCCTTGTCCAGGTTTTCCAGAGGAGGATTGCCAGATCCTGGATTATAGGGTGTGACACCATTCTGTGTGATCTCCCAAATGCCCTTGCCAAGACATCTCAGATGAGTCTCCATCTGAATATTCCATACTGTGTAATTTGTTCCATCAAGCCTTAGAATATCCCTTCGAAAGATAGCTCTAGAAGAACTAGATGAACTTGAACTGTTAGTTGCCATAGGAACTTCCTCAAGTGGTTAAGCTTTCTATAGAGAGGACCAAGGCTTTGATTCCAATTCTTAGACAATTCAAATAACTAAAAGACTACTGAGAGGGGGGGGTGAATCAGTTGTCACAAATTCCCGAAACCATTAGCAATTTAAACTTTAATACCGGAACCCAAAATATTAATACTGGAATAGCAGTTAAACCAATTAAGCATAAACAATAATTACAAAATAAAATCCATGCACATAACACCAAGATTTGTATGTGGAAAACCTAGTAAAGAGAAAAACCATGGTGGGAATCCTACCCACAGTCAGATAATACCTCTGCAGTAAGTATGTGAATTACAATTGAGGGGCCTGCACTTGTAGGAAGGCCAACAACCTAGAGCGCACTGCTCATCACAAAAAGAGCCTCACTAACTACATATAAATCCAGACTAAAATCTTGAGAAGTGTTGAACTGCAAAAGATAGAATCTCCTATACCTGAGTATAGTTCCAGTTAAGCTCAATAATGGAGAACCAAATCCTCTTACATATACCCAATTCGATCTCCAATGATTGACCAACTCCTCTGCCTAAATGATATTACATTATTGTCACATTACATTCCTTGAACATGACCTCTAACAAATATCATGGTGATCTACAATGAGATCTTACATCTATATATACAAACCCTTGACCATAAACAATGAGGTCGGCCACCGGATGATAAACCAATTACATAATTACAAACCATGTCGGCCTAAGGCCAAACAAATAATATCAACACATAAGACATCCCATAAATACATCAATAGGTCCTATCCACATGTTACATTAAATCTGGTCCATAACCTAGATCAACCAAGACCCGGTATAGGTCCACATGCTACATCAATGATCTCCACCTGCCAAGTCTTGAACATGATCACCAACAGCATCCTGAAAATCCACCAGAAGCTACACCAACACCACTTACGCAATTCATCAAAGATCTCCACCAAAATCTTTGTCGGTGAAACCCTTGTCGAAACCAAAAACCAAGCTTCTAAGAAAGAAGGATAACATCCGCTCTCCAAACCAAACCCAACTGACCAAATATGAGCATGAGTATCATGAATAAGACAATCCCATCATCAAACTATACTGGAGCCTACTGGATCATGTTGGATCCAATTTAACCAGAAACCACTCAACCTACCAGAACCAGAAGGGTGCCGGTAAAGCATCCAAACAACTAGTGTTGGCATCAATGACAAAACACCAATGCAACACATAATCAACTCCACCAAATGAACAACAATAAGGGCATCAACAAATACTATTTTCTTATACAAGTGCTTAGTATACAAGCTCTTCAATTTCAGATTTTGATTTACACAAATTTTTATTATATGCGTATAACAGACACTCCATCTTACTATTCATAAGAGGCTTAATGTAACAAGTTGATCCTATGAACATAACATTAGCTAAGAGAACACATACAATTATATTTCATCCTATAGCATGATCATCAATATAGGGAGAACAACTTCAAATATTCAAGTAAGCATTACAATTTACAAGCAAGTAAAACCACATAGAATCGTATAGACATCACTCTCATCCAAGAAGAATGCATCAGAAATGAATACACATTTTTCACACAATTATGATTTCTAGGAAGAATTAGGGAGAAACACAAGGAATAAATATACAAGATCTCCAAATATTACAATAACATTTTCCTTCACAAATCTCAAGAACAAGTCAAGTCAAGAGAACATTATAGTACATCATGCAAGACAAAGAGAAACAACCTTAACAAGAGATCCCAATGTTTGCAAC
This sequence comes from Cryptomeria japonica, assembly GCF_030272615.1. Classification (NCBI taxonomy): domain Eukaryota; kingdom Viridiplantae; phylum Streptophyta; class Pinopsida; order Cupressales; family Cupressaceae; genus Cryptomeria; species Cryptomeria japonica. The sequence continues at coordinate 434,002,295 of NC_081414.1, forward strand.
ATGGGCTTTGATACCAGATGTAATGCCTGCCAAAATACCCTAGAGAAATACACCTAATGTAACTACAAATAAAGATATTTTTTTTAAAAGCTCATATACTAAACAACACATATGTCTATAACATCCATCTAATGTATATCAAATACATCATCTACTAAATGCATCATTACAAATTACATGTTTTGCTAGTTACAAAAAAGCATAGAACATCATAACACAACTACTCAAGCAGAATAACATATCATATCATTCTTCCCCTAGGGTATCTCAACGTCACTACTTTTAAGAGTAACATCCTATAAACTAAGTTCATTTTAGAGCACCAATTCAAACATTTTGAATCCCCATCATTACACATCCATTCTATTCATTATGAATCTAAACACATATCCCTTCATAAGATAGTACTAGATCAGAATCTAAGATTCACAATGCCTAATAATAGGATTACTAACATACACAAGTACATGAAATATAACATGAATGATTAACTATTATAAGTGCATGATGCCACCTAAGATACCTATATCATTTCCATACGATACAGATATAATAGCATCTCTTAACACATACAATATAAAATGTCAATAACACACTATTACAATTTCCATTATACTTCAATCTCTAAGATCATTTACGACACAAACAATGCTTCTCAATCACAATCTTACAAGAATAATAGAACTTGCAATGAAACCACATATCCAACTCTATAAGTGAAACTAGATCATTTATTAAAGGTACATATCATCACATCAAGATTATAAACCACATGCTCATACACAATTCATAACAACAAGTGATAACCCTTCATAACACTTAACTAATCTAATTCAAACCCATTCCTAATGAACACTTCCACAATATAGATCACATGGCATAATACTATCTTAATATATTCCAAGGTCATAATCTTTAAACATCATATTACAAAATATTAAGAATCACAAGAGCACATATTTTGTATCCATATTTAGCAAATCATCATGATACAATATTAACCCTAATGGATAGAAATCAGCTCCATAACTCAAACACATAATAGAGTCATTGAATCTATACAAATCTACAACTACTAATTCATTTTCATATCCCAAGAGTAACTAACACTAAGGATTAACATCCTTAAAATCAGGGCATACATGATCATTATTATATTCACTACCATCCACAAGATATACACAATCATTGTAAACATTTAATTCCTGCTAATTGAAAATTACATTCATCATGAATATCCATTTATAGTAATCTTCTCCTATATATCTCATTTCAAAATTGATCTTCTACAAGTCTCATTACACATATTCTAAGATATTGGCTACATGGCTTCCTTTACAATTGCATCCCTCTGAGTTGCATACCGCATGATAACAATCAGAATTACATAGATTATGTTCTAATATACATCCACATAAAGAGATAATGAAAATCCAAGTCCACGCACACAACATCCAATGGAGAACATCCCAATGGAAGAAGCCATCAAACCACCCGACCATTTGGAACCAAATAGGAACCACCCCCATGCTAGGAGATGACATGGGGTTCCAACACTCACTCATGACCACCTAACAACCATGGGACTCAACATAGCATGTAATAAACTCAACATAACAATAATCACATGAAAACACAAGGATGAAATCAACAATAGACTCTCCCAGAGGCGTACAATAAAATAACGGCATATGGACATGTTCACATGTAGGAATGGAGTGTCATCACATGTTTTCCTCATATAGAAGGGAATATGGCAATCCTTACTAGTCACACTCCTACGTGCCAGCCTCACAAAGAAGGTAAATATGCACCCATAGTAGACATGTATGCTATCCTCACAATGAAGAGCAATCCATACTCCTAATAGTCATACAAGCTACCCTCACAAAGGAAGGGTTAAAACAATCCCTTAATAGACATGTGGAGCCATTTAAACCTATGTGGGTACAAGGGAGATTGACTTGTCATCCTATATGGCCCAACGAAATAGAATTATCTTATTTGTTGAAACCCAAACTTAATCAATTATTACATGTTATCACTTAATTACAAAGAGGAAAGCTCTCATTGTGCCCTAGCGGTCTATGTGCCAAGCAACCTAACTCATGCAACCCTAGTTATCACAAGGAAGCCCACTCCCCCTAATAATATGCCAATCCATAGGGTAACACATAAAATTGCATCACAATACATGAAATATTGTTCACAAGAAGGTCTTGAATATCACATAACATCACTGAGAACATACTGCACATAGAGTATACATATAAACCATCACAAGCATAGGGCCTTCACCAATGCCTCATAGGCACAGTAGAAAAGAAAGAACATAAAAAATAAGCACATCATAAACTACTACAAATCCTCAACAACGAGGTACAAAACATCCCACTGGAGCCATATAAGCAACCCTCAAACAACAAGGCAACAACCTCTTGCTGGAGCAACTTTTGCATAAGGAAACTCCTAAATGGTAGGGCATGATCCCACTTATAAAAGGACAAAATACATAATGAAACATCATAAACCATCATGAACCAATCAAAATTTCTCAACACAAACTTCACATGCCTCTGGGAACTCACACAATCCATACTAGGACTTTACAACACTAAAATTGACCTTTTTGGGCCTTCTGGGGCAGTTTAGCTCTCTTGGTATGCAATGTGGCATTCTTGGTTTGTAGGGTGGAATTTCTGGGACATTGCCTACCATTTTCAGTTCATTGCATAGTATTTCTGGTCTATTGGTTAGCATTTTTCGTACAAAGGTCAGCTTTCTCAATCTATAGGTTAGCTCTCCTGGTCAGTTTACCAGCTTTGTAGGTCTGAACAATGGTGTTTCTAGTATGCATAGAATCATTCCTAGTAGATAAGGTTGCATTCCTAGTTAGTATGGTGGCATTTATGGTAGTTTTGGTGCCATTTCTGGTAAAATGTTCCATATCTCATGTTTGAAGAATCCTTAAGGTAAGATAACTGTCCAGGTTGACTCATTAGACAAAAATGACCTCAAGAGAATGATGAGGAGGTGGGATGAGCATCAGAAAGGGTATACACATAGTTTATGCATCAAATACAACTCACAAGAATGAGTTTGGAAATTAGTGGATAAGCAACTTGGCCAAAACTACAATTTGGGAGTCTAGGTGCATGGGAGATAACTCTAACTCTGCATAGACCAAATGGACTTAACAAATGCAACTCAAAATACCCAAAAACAATTGGAACATGATTACAATAGACTGAAATATGCCATAGATAGTAACAAGGAGCTTCATGAGCTCTTACATAGTCACAGAAGCACTCAAGACATAGAAAAATAGCCCCTATTACAACCAGGAGTTCACAAGGAGTACAATACCTAAATGAACATTCTACAAACACACAAAACAAGTAAATACGTATATGCATGTATCCACCTTTCACTTACATAGACAAAACAACTCAAGAATCTCACTCAAACATAAGAACAATTTGCAATTTCCCCACTTCATTCATTTAATTACAAAGGATTTAAACTGTAATGTATTTTGTTTCCCCATCCATTTAGCAAGCACAAATAAATAATTTTCACGGGAAGACACAGAGAAGACAAAATTTCAAAAAATCTAAAAATGGAAGAACTCCAACCTGGAGATCCCAAATCCAAGGATGAAAACTTAAGAAGATCTTCCACAATCCAAGCTTCCAAAATCCAAATGCAAACCAAGATCGAAGCCAAAATCTCAAAGCTTCAATAAAAAATCCTGCTGACTGGTAACCCTGCAGTCATCCAGAAATTTCAAATAAATATAAAATACACAACAAACTATGCAAAAATCCCAACCAATCAAAATAATACAAGAATCAATATTTCTTACCTATCTTGTATAGTTTCAAGGTAAGAATATTTTATTATATTTCTTACCTATTATTCCAAATTCACCCAATCAATTAGGATTGTAGGTAAAATCAACTTTATTTTATTTTTGCACCTCCCAAGCATAATAAAAGCAAAATAATAATGTTATCTTTTTAAGAGTGTAGAAATAGAAATAGGCTTTATACTTTAATAATTATTGATTAATCAAAATCAACTTAACAACTATATCTAAAATATATTAAAATCAATCAATCAACAATAAATAAAATCAAAAAGATAAAAATAATTAAATAAAACAATAGCCAATAAATCAATTAGTAAATAATAATCAATTAAATCCAAAATAAAAATAATTAATTAATAAATCAAACATTAATAAATTCAATATTAATAAATCAAATATCCATCAATTAATTGATTAATTATAACTTTATTAACTATTACTCAACATTAATTAATTACTTAAATAAACATTATCCAACCATAGGATAATTAATCCAATCCATCATAAATCATACACACACACAACCATCTGCACAAAGATAGGACGAGATACCAACTCAAGACTGGACAACTCTTACACCCGACAAGATAGACAAGGTGAACATACTAGACCATGAGTAGGTGAGGGAAAACCAAGTCATCTCCAACAACTGCCATTGGGATTAGGACATGGTCAGACCTGTGAGACCAGTTGGAGTCAATGTCCAGTACCTGCAATCTTGCATCCACTGATAAATACAAAAGAACATATATATATATACAACATCAAAGTAGCAGGCAAGTGAAAGAGATTCACAACACCTTATCATGCTCGCTATGAGTGATAAGGCATCATCCATTTCAAGAAGACAACCACCCAATACAAACACATCTTATAAAATCATCATCATGGAGTAGGGTTAGTATCATCATCATATATCATGAAATCATATAAATCACATAATAATCTTGAATAAATATAAGTCTATCAAGAAATACCATCCATCGAATAATCATAACATATCATATATCACATAGATCATGAAAAGTCATCAATATAACACATGTCCATATAGCATCATAAATATCTACTGCATAGGAATAAAGCAATAATCATCATCAAAATATCATCATAAGTCTAGAAAAGTCTATCGAATCATGAATCAAAATGTAAATCTAGGAGGGACACTACATCCTCCCCCCTTAGGCTCGACTTACACCTGGAAGTCACCAAGGGTTAAGCTGAAAACATACACACATCAACATAGAACTTCTTAAACCAAACTACTTCTAGCTCAAAGTAAGATAATGATTACAAAAATATTTTCTTTCTACACTTTAATTATCCAAGTAAATACGTTACATAAGGGATAAAAAAAAGTCAAATAAACTCTTCTTGGTTACAATAAGAATGAAAAATCATTGAAATATCTTCAAGAGAACTTTATTTATTCACCTTTGAAAGACTAAAACTATAATTCTTGCATCTGAGTTAGCATCTATAAGCAAGAATTGCAATAAATTATGCTATTCAAGCATGGAAATACTTCTTTAACATCTAATTGTATGCAATTAAGAAGATAGATATACATTTTACACAATTTGCTATAGATAGGAAGATCCTTAAGAAGCCACATGTTATACATCTAAATGAGGCAATTTGCACAAACTTCCTTCATGACCGAATAAAATCAATAAATTATCACAACTGTCAGATATCTAGGTTCTATAATTCCCAAAAGAAAGCAAGATTTCTAGAATTAAACGTACTCAGTCTCTACCACACTTCCGCTACAACATTCCTATTAAAACATTTACATAGATATCATCAAATCAATTATTCAAAGGAACTATAATTCATTCACTTGCATGGTACAAAGACATATACATTCGATGAGGAAATGAAATCAATAGTTTCCTTTGCTTTATCTACTTCATGTTTCACAAATTCTTCCAATCTACTGTACTTCTAATAAAAATTTCATGAAATCTAATAAATTCCAATACATGACTTCTTACCAACATATTTAATATTCTACTAATGTCATTATTATCCAAATGTTGTCTAGGGCTAGTGTACTTCTTCACGGTGTCCTCCTTTACACATACTATCAAAGGTTTGAGATAAACATGATAGAACAACACTGACATAGAACGAGGGCCCACAACTTGACAAATAAAATGACCACTATGGACAACAAGGAGAAAATCAAAAAGGAGAGAATCATTAAATACAACATTAAATAAATAAAAAAAAGAGAAAATTTGTCAATGAATCAACCAAGAAATAAATTCTAACAAATGTCACCACAAGAATAAAAAAATTGATAGAAGAATTCAGTGGTCAATCCTAAAGAAAACTGATCCAAAGAAATCAAATCAAAATAACCAATTCACCAAATTCCTTATCACAAGGAGACCAACATTAGTCACTCTAAAGGGAGTACCTGCTACACAACACCCAGGATTAGTGCCCTGGATGTGTTAGAGAGTGCACACCAGCATTTAAATCATAAATATATTTACATACTCAAGTTATTTTTACCATTATTGTTTTAATGCAATCCTTTAAGATAATCTAGGCAACTATTGTCATGCCCAAAATTTAGGGCAAAAACAGGATGATTTTTTTTTAAATACTAACCAATTAACAAAGTTCGCTAACTCGATATGCACTATCATGTTTTCCATATCTATATTCGAGCTAACTCTGATACTAACCAAGTAATGAAATTACTTAAAATTTATTTGCGGAAAACTAAATGATTTAATTTATTTTCTCATCAAACATAGACAATAGTTTAATTCAAACAAACTCATTAAAAATAGTAGATGAAGATAAATTGAGTCTCCAATAAGACTATATTGTCTAAGATCCATTTTTAAATCAATAATTAAAATAATTCGATTAAAGTGTCAATTAATTTAGATAATTAATTTACACAGGCAAAATTAATTATGGGTAGCTATTAATCAGCTTTAGAAAGCTAATTAAAAATTATTTTTCTAGCATCCATTCTAACCTCAAAATGAAAGGTGCTTAAATTAATCCCTTTTAAATCCAAACTTAAAAGTAAATACTCTAATTAGATTAAATAGGCACAATTAAGTATTTACCATACTAAACAAATTTTAAAATATAAGGTTAGGCTTTATTCTTTAAATTTTCCCCAACTTCCTATTAAATATCATATATGGGTATTTAAATATTTGTATCTACATAAAAATACTTACCCAAATATAAATATATATATATATATATTAGCCTTCATAAAAGATTTCCCAACTTAATAACAATTAAGCCCTTCAAACCCTAATTAGGGATTTTCAATTATAAAATGGCCCTAATCTAAATGAGTTACCATTTTATTTGATTTATTTATTACCTTAGCCCTACCCGGGCTAGGGTTTAATATATATATTTTTTATTAACACTTTGATGCAGGGCCGAAACCCATCGAGCGGCGGCCATGGTAAATTTCGCAAGTTTAAGGGGCGACGGGGGTGCCACTGTGTGTCGGCCGCGGCTGACACTGTGTGTCCACACAGTGGGAGCCGCAGTGGCCCACACTACGTGACCACACAGTGGAAGCCATGGCCCACACTGTATGTTCACACAGTGGAAGCCGCGAGGCTGACCATTGTGTGTACACACAGTGAGGTCCGCAGCCATACAAAAAAAAACCCCTTTTTTTTAAAAGTTATAAATATTTTTATTTTAATGTATTTTTAAAAAAAAATAGATATATATATATATATATATATATATATATATATATATATATATCTCCTTTGTTTATATATATATATATTCAATGCATTTTATTTTATTTTAAATGTAGTTATAATGATATACATGCAAACTGCCTTAATACTATATTTGTATGAATTTATAAATTCCATAAGGCATCTAATTAAAATAAATAGGCTCTAGTATTTTGATTTAGATGAAGAGGATATAGATGGGTTAATGATTTTCAAAACATCATTCTACTATATTGCTTTTACAGGAAATAGAAATAAATAATTTATTTTTCGATATGCAATATGCATGCAAATCTAACCTATGCCTTTTCTATTTAATTTTATTTTGAATGCCTAAGAATGGAATAAATTTCCTGCTAAAGTATTTATCATAGCACATCGGATAAACTTTATTTCTGAACTTAGGGAATACTAATTTAGAGATACATTATTCTTTTCTGCAATAAATACATTTACTGATTCTGCAATCTCTACAACAACTGACTAGATATTTTTATTAAAATCTAACAAAAACTACAACTCATATTTCTGTAATTAAAATGAAGACTAATTCACAGATAAAAGAAAAGCACAGAATTAAATAAAACTGATTTTCATATTACAATGACTATTGCATGCAATTCAAAAGTAATTCTTTTCAAATAGAAATAGGAATATATCTAGCTTTTTACAATAATAAAGATATTCTGCAAAGTTTACAAGATGTTTCTTTATTTAAATACAATCACTAATCTCATGTCTATATTTTGAATTTACAATTAGCCTCTCATTCCAACGAATGAGGGTGTATTTCTCCTTTTAAAACTAATAAATACAAATGAAATTAGATTTTTGCAACAATAATCTTCTGCAACTTTTCACTTGTCCTATTCTTTTCTCCCGACAATCCTGCATAATAAATCACAAATATGACCATGGAGTGCTCACCTCCCAGCCTAGACTAACTGGTAGCCACCCCCGAGCTTGGAGAACCAAGCCCTAGATGGGTAACAAACATGCAAACACATAGAAGATAGAAAACACATAGATTTCAAACACACTCCCAACTTGGCTACACTGCACCACACTTGGGTGATGACCTTTCCAAGGGTGGTAGTGGACCAATACCCTGAGGAGAACTGCAAGTATGGAAAATATGTAGCCACCTCATGACACAACAAATACATCAAAAATTTCAACCCCTTATTCCTTATGCCCCCCAAGGCATTCTAGCCTTATATCCCTCCTTATGACCCCCATTGCACAAACAGGCCATGCAGCAAGGGTCACACAAAAATCCCTTGTGATCGCTCTCAAAATGAGAGTCTCTCACTCGAGGGTTGTCACTGCTACCACCCACAAGATCCTCCTCTCTCCCAAGAGTAAGAGGTCTTGAAAAAATCCCAAAAACACATACAAACATAATGCAAAATACCAAATGAAATTCCCAAAAAGGACATACAAGAAAACAGAGTTCTTACACCAACATACCTTCAAAACACATGCAAACAGAAGTCATTTAAAGAAGAATGTAACCAACCTTAATCTGCCTAAAGGTAGGATAGTATTTGAGGAAGAGCTGCCCAAATCCACGGATCTTCTTCTTCTACCCTTTGCCAAATTTTCTATTCAAATCTATTCTATTCTTTTCAAAAATTCTCTTGTCTCCAAAAATGGAGAGTGGGTGATTACCCTCAAATTTTCAAATTCTTGCTTAAGAAGCTCATTCTCTTAGTTCTCACAAGTTTCTACAAACTAAAGAGGAAGGTAAGACAGAATGGGAAAGAGAACTCTCATTCGAATAGGAAAGTTTACAACTAGGTTCAAACTTCTAATTTCAATTTTCGCACAACTCAGAAAAGCCAAATTTTAGAGTGTCCAAAAGGTCACTTAGGAGTAGAAACTTGCCTAAAATTACCCCTAACCCTTAGGTATACCTTATGGGCTTTAGGAAACCCTATTAAACTACCCCTAGGTGTTCATTTAACCCATTTTAAACCCTTCTGAAGTTTATTTTCGGGTCAAACATATGTTGACCTCTCCAAGGATTCTTTTCCCAAGGTATTTATGACATCACGTTACATTAATTGAAAAAGCTATAGTTGAACACTTTCCCACCAAGAGACAAAAATAAAACATTTAAACTTAAATCCACACATGTGTCAAGTGACACAAATAAAACACTTTTACAATTTAAAACATGAAATCGTCTCTTGTGGATTTTACACAATAAATTTAAATAACACTTAACACACATGCAACATATACTGTTATGAATAAAATACAACACAAATAGGGTGTTGTCTTTCCAAATAGACAACCCCTGGCTTACGAACATACATAAGTCTAGGTTTGGTTCTCCGTAAATTTCCATGGTCACATGGATAATTTCCTGCGCATCTCAATTTACACATTAGTACTTTCAAATATCCACATATAATATAATTCAAAGGAATAATAATACACATCATCACTTGCATACAATTTACATCTGAACAAATTAAATACATCTTTTATCCAAGCAATTTCACATAAGCAATTCATCCTAATTCTCATAAACTTAAACATACATCAAAATTCTATTATCATAGTAAAGTCCTGCAAATTCAATAACGACATCTATCATCGCAATATCATCTTATCTAACAATCATGTAGTGTTCTCTCTCATAAAGCATATAAGTAAATCATCAAAATATAGCAATGTTATCCAAATCCTGAAATCATATAAGTTCTAAGTTTCAAAATGCATCAAAATAAAGTATCCATAATAGTCTAAATATAAAATCCACTGAAATGTCAGACTGAGTCAAGGTGAGGCCTCACAACTATCCTTTATGAATAAATACATATCCAAGAATATACACACACATAAGGCATACACTCGCACATGGTTTATATTCAAGATATGTACCTTTATAGTGGTAACCTTTACCAAATTATAGTAGAGACAAATGTTGGCTCTTCAATTAATCACTTAATGATATACTTTAACACATTAATCAATCAATTGCCTATATTAAGCATGAAACTTGCTATCACAACCCTTCTTACCACCACTTAATTTCCATTTAATGCCATGCATGCAAATTCAACTATATATATATATATATATATATATATATATATTGCCTTACTTAGTGCTTATCTCCTACTATCCCTTAACTATAATAATTCACAAACCAAACATATCTAGTGACCCAGAGGCACATTCATATGAAATTGCAATACCACTTCATACAATGCACTATCAATTCATCATGCTAGAATTCATGGAACAAGCTCTTTCTTTTTAATTTGAATAGGATAAGGAGATATCATCTTGTCTTTAATCTATACATTTGATCTACTCAAACATTTCAACAATCCACACCACACCTACTTAAGACTAAGGCTTTTATCTTACCAACCAAATAAAGACATAATGATATGATTCCCAAATTTTCCTATACTATGCATGCAATGCATCAATTTTTATTTTTTATTTTTCTTCTTTCCAATATATGAGTATCAATATGATCTTTTAATCTATTGATTCATAAAACTTACCACACTTCCCATACAATATGCATTATATCTAATTAATTCTTCCTCTAAGCAAATTCATGGAGGCAGTGCATAAGTTTTGATCTTCAAACAATTTTCATTTTATCCAGCTTTTACCTTTAATAAATGCAATACCATACTACATCAATAAGTATCCAATGCATCTTAATCATTATCAATAAACCCCTCCTTTTATCCAAATGGAGAGAAGAGGAGGAAAAACACTTTCCAATCAACCAATGTATGCACACAAGAATTATGCATGAACAATACAAGATTCCTAGACATGTCTCATTTATCGTACTAGGTAGCTAGATAGCTCATCTTCTTAGATATGAATATTCTACTTCCATGAGGCCTCCTAATATTACAAATGTAGTTAGAAATATCAAACCATTACAAGAAGATATGATTTATTCAAACAATACTTTCTTAAATGCAAAATCATATACATAAGAAAATACCCAAAGGATCTATTTGGTACCCATACTTCACTTGTTAAATCCCCTTACATTTACAAAGAAGAATACATGAAAGAGAAGGGCATCAACAACTACTATTTTCTTATAACAGTGCATAGTATACAAACTCTTCAATTTCAGATCATAATTTAGACAAATCATTCTTATATGTGTATAATAGGCTCTCCGTCTTACTATTCATAAGACTCTTAACGTAACAAGTTGATCCTATGAACATAACATTAGTTAAGAGAACACACACAATTATCTTTCATCCTATAGCATGATCATTAATATAGGGAGAAAAACTTCAAATATTCAAGTAAGCATTTAAATTTACAAGCAAGTAAGAGCACATAGAATCATATAGACATCACTCTCATCTAAGAAGCATGCATTAGAAACGAATACACATTTTGCACACAATTTTCCTTCATAAATCTTGAGAACAACTCAAGTCAAGAGAATATTATAGTACATCATGCAAGACAAAGAGCAACAACCTTAACCAGAGATCCTAGTGTTTGCAACATGGGCTCTGATACTAGATGTAATACCCACCAAAATACCCTAGAGAAATACACCTAATCATTTTTACAACAAAGCATAGAACATCATAACACAACTACACAAGGGAAATAACATATCATATCATTCTTCCCCTAGGGTATCTAAATGTCACTACTTTTAAGAGTAACATCCTACAAACTAAGTTCATTTTAGAGCACCAATTCAAACATTCCAAATCCCCATCATTACACATCCATTCTATTCATTATGAATCTAAATGCATATCCCTTCATAAGATAGTACTAGAGTATAATATAAGATTCACAATGCTTAACAATAGGATTACTAACATACGCAAGTACATGAAATATAACATGAATGATTAACTATTCTAGGTGCATGATGCCACCTAAGATACCTATATTATTTCCATCTGATACATACATACCAAATGAAATATCAACAACACACTATTACAATTTCCATTCTACTTCAATCTCTGAGTTCATTTATGATACTAACAATGCTTCTCATTCACAATCTTACAAGAATCATCTAACTTGCAATGAAACAGCATATCCAACTCTATAAGTGAAACTAGATCATTTGTTAAATGTACATATCATCACATCAAGATTACAAACCACATGCTCATACACAAATCATAACAAAAAGTGATAACCCTTCATAACACTTAAATAATCTAACTCAAACCCATTTCTAATGAACACTTCCACAATATAGATCACATGGCATAACACTATCTTAATAAATTCCAAGGTCATAATCTTCCAATATCATATTACAAAATATTATGAATCACAAGAGCACATATTTAGTATCCACATTTAGCAAATTATCATGATACAATATTAACCCTAATGGAAAGAAATCAGCTCCATAACTCAAACACATAATAGAGAATCATTGAATCCATACAAATCTACAACTACTCATTCATTTGCATATCCGAAGAGTAACTAACACTAAGGATTAAAATCCTTCAAATCAGGGATACATGATCATTAATATATTCACTACCATCCACAAGATATACACAATCATTGCAATAATTTAATTCCTTCTAGTTGAAAATTACATTCATATTACACTCATCATGAATATCAATTTACAATAATCTTATCCTATATATCTCATTTCAAAATCAATCTTCTACAAGTCTCATTACACATATTCCAAGATATTGGTTACATGGCTTCCTTTACAATTACATCCCTTTGAGTTACATATCACATGATAACAATCATAATTACATAGATTATGTTATATTATGCATCCATATTAAGAGATAATAGAAATCCAAGTCCATGCATGCAACATCCAATGAAGAACATCCCAATGGAAGAAGGCATCAAGAAACCCAACCATGTGGAACCAAATAGGAACCACCCCTCATGCTAGGAAATGAAATGGGGTTCCAACACTCACTCAAGACCACCTAACAACCTTGGTACTCAACATAACACATAATAAACTCAACATAACTAAATTACATGACAACACAAGGCTGAAATCAACAATAGACTCTCCTAGAGGTGTACAAAAAAATCATAGCATATGGACATGTTCACATGTAGGAATGGAGTGTCATCACATGTTGTCCTCATATAGAAGGGAATATGGCCATTCTTACTAGTCACGCTCCTACGTGCTAGCCTCACAAAGAAGGTAAATATGCACCCATAGTAGACATGTATGCTATCCTCACAAAGAAGAGCAATCCATACTCCTAATAGTCATACAAGCTACCCTCACAAAAGAAGGGTGAAAACAATCCCTTAACAGACATGTGGAGCCATCTCAACCTATGTGAGTACAAGGGAGATTGAATTTTCATCTCATATGTCCCAACCAAATATAATTATCTTATTATGTGAAACCATAACCCAATACTTTATTACATGTTATCACTGAATTACAAAGAGGAAAACTCCCATTGTGCCCTGGCAGTCTAGGTGCCAAGCAACCTAACTCACATGACCCCGATCATCACAAGGAAGCCCACTCCCCCTAATAATATGCCAACCCATAGGGTAACACATAAAATGGCATCACAACACATGAAATAATGTTCACAAGAAGGTCTTCAAGATCACATAACATCAATGAGAACATACTGCACATAGAGCATACATATGAACCATCACAAGCATAGGGGCTTCGCCAATGCTTCATAGGAATAATAGAAAAGCAAGAATATGAAAAATAAGCACACCATAAACTACTATAAATCCTCAAAAATGAGGTACAAAACATCCCACTGGAGCCATATAAGAAACCCTTAAACAAGAAGGCAACAACCTCTTGCTGGAGCAACTTTTGCATAAGGAAACTCATTAATGGTAGGGCATGATCCCACTTATTAGAGCATAAAATACATCATGAAATATCATAAACCATCATGAACCAATAAAAATTTCTCAACACAAACTTGACATGCCTCTGGGAACTCACACAATCCATACTAGGACTTTACAACATGAAAATTGACCTTTTTGGGCCTTCCAGAGCAGTTTAGCTCTCTTGGTATGCAATGTGGCATTCATGGTTTGTAGGGTGGAATTTATGAGACATTGTCTAGAATTTTTGGTTCATTTCATAGCATTTCTGGTCCATTGGTCAGCTTTTTGGGTACAAAGGTTAGCTTTCTCAGTTTGTAGGTGAGCTCTCCTAGTTAGTTTGTCAGCTTTCTAGGTCTGAACAATGGTGTTTCTAGTATGCATAGAATCATTCTTGGTAGATAGGGTAGCATTCCTGGTTAGTATGGTGTCATTTCTAGTAGTTTTGGTGGTGTTTATGGTAAAATGTGCCATATCTTAAGTTTGAAGGATCTTGAAGGTAAGATAACTGCCCAGGTTGACTCAAAAGACAAAAATGACCTCAAGGGAAAGACTAAGAGGTAGGATGAGCATTATAAAGGGTATGCACATAGTTTATCTATCAAATCCAACTCATAGGAATGAGTTTGCAACTCAGTGGATAAGAAACTTGGCCAAAACTGCATTTTGGGAGTGTTGTTCTCAAAATTTGATTCACTCTAAAATCATTATATTGATATGATAACTTTGTATGCAGAAGAGAGATTAGAGAGAAGGAAACTTTCAGGACAACATATGACAAGGTTTGATTAACCTTCTAGACTTTAAACTTATCCAAAGCTCAGGCGGGTATACCTTTGTGAACTGAATTCACACTTTTAAAAGATAAATCCATAGCAAACCAGTCTAAAAACCAGTGGATCTAATCACCTTAAACTAACTGAAACAAATGAATGAAAATTGTACTCATGTTTAGTATTGATCTACAAGATGTATAGAAGATAACGCTAATAGATATCAATGCCTTATCCAAGGTCACATAGTCATCTAAGTTCAAACAATACTTCCACAATCAAACATCTCTACACATTCCATCAATTTGGCTTTTGTAGATCCGTATACATCCCTGACACACATAAGAATTTATTCATACCATACTAAGTTGTATTCATCAAAATTCAAAATATCCCACAGAGAATTTACTGGTAGAAAATGATTCCCACATATTTAATTCCCCTCCTGAAGAGAAAAGATAAGAAACATATCTACTGAAAGTCGCCTTACAACCCATATTCAAATGAAATAACCCTAGATTATTTAGAATGAAATAGTAAACACTTGCAATCATACTTGAAGACAACACAAAGCTTAAGCTAAAAACCAATGGTTTGTGTATTAATATTTCTTCTGAAAGTATTACAAAAATATTTGAATATTCTCCATCAAAACTTGAAAAAAACTCAGATAAATTTCTGCAGCGTTTTCTTACAATTCCTTGCTATCCTCTTTTCTACTAGTCCTGGTATCCATTTATAACAATATGGATGCACACATAGCTTCGGACTTTCTTAGGAGAGTTTGTACAATCATTACCTCTCAAGAAGAAGTTACAAAATCTTTTACAAATGCAGTTACAAGTCTCTTTCAACATCCATGACTTCTTCCTCTTGTTGTTCTATTGCAACATTTTCTAACTGCTCCACATCAAGCATGACATATTTTCTTGTACATTCCTGATACGCCTCATCAGCAGGCCATGAGAAGTTAATTACTTTTGCTTTTGTCTTGGCTAATCTTTTCCAAGAATTCCTCATTTTATTGACTTCTGAATTCAGGAAACCATAATGAGATTTTATTTTCTCAATCTCTTCAATTGTTTTAACAAATATGGAGGCATCCTCTGATTTAACAATTCCTTTTATTCTCAGTGACAATTTGGCTTCCAACTCCTTAAGCCATATTTGTTTGTCCTTTAATTGGTTTGGGCTAACAAAACCTCCTAGGAGTAATTCAAAAACTTGATCAGTGTACTCTTTCTTGTACAAGTTGATATTTCTATCTACATTATCTACTCCTTCTGCCAATTTTACTAAATCCTTTGTCATATCATTTGTAGATTTTATAATGGGATCAGCCCCTGCCTCATCATAGGATACACAAATCAGTTCTATATCTTGCTCTCTGGGTCTCCATTTATCAAAAATAGGCATTAATACAGCCTTGTCCCCATTTAATTTATTCCACATTTACAAAATCTTACTCATATTGTTATACATTAATGAACACCCTATAGTGTAAGTAGAACTTAAAATTGTAGCCTTTACCCTCTCTTCATATTTCTTTGCATATGAGGCTTGAGCTTGTTTTAAATTCTCCAACTCATGGGGAGTGATCTCGATCAACTGAGAACTAGAAGGTGCTGGAGATGGTGGGAACTCAATAATGGGGCTGGTTGGTGGAGGTCTTGCAGGAGAAGATGAGATCATCAATGTTGAGGACTCACCTTGATGGTACTGTCCTGCCAACTGGCTTTGTAGCTTGGCGATGATGCTATCTTTACCTATTACATCTTCCTTGACATTATTGTAAGCTTTTAAAACTATCTCTAACTTAACTTGGAGATCTGCCTTTTCCTTAGCCTCCCTTTCTGCTACTGCAACACTAAACTTTGCAGTTTCTAGCACAGTGCTAGCAGCTTCCACTACCCCAATGCTCTGCACTCTTTGCACTATCATTCCTCCAAGGTAACTTGACCCTGGGGTGTCCTTATTCCTCTTATTTTCATCACTTTTAAGAGACCACATGACCAATGCAGCATTGTCTTTGCTGAAAGTGACTCCCTCCATAGGTTTGGTCTCCTTTCTTACTGCCTCCAAAACCAAGGCATCTACTATGTCCCATTCGGGGAGAATGAGTACCCCGGCCTGTGCTACCATGTCTCTTCCCTATTCAGGAGTGATGGTCTTAAACTCATCAACCATTTCTTGCTTTATCTCTTCTTCCCCCATAGCTAGATCTCTGTGGGGCTGCTCACCTTCCTCTTTTCACACCTAGCATTAAATTTATCAATGTTCTACTTCCACACAAATTGCATGAAAGCTCCTGATGTGACAAAGTTATTATCAGCTAAGAAATATTCACTGGCTTGCTTGATCTAAAGATCCCACTCCTGGCCTTTCAACTCATTAGGAGTGATGTTCATTTAAGCAGTAAGGATCTCTTCAGGATTTCCCTCTTCCACTTCATCATTTGTGTATGCTATCTCTCCAAGGCTTCCTAACTGTAATAGATGCTTAGCTACTGCCTGTTCATCTCCTATATGAATAGGGGATTGAGATGGAGAGTACAAAGGTTCGTCAGATTGTAATTCTTTTCTCACTCTTTGTTTCTTTGGGCTATCTTGAATGTCAATGACATCCTATATCTTCCTCTTCCCTTTTGAGGTAGAGGGCTCCCCTGTTGTAGGCATCAACACACTATAGTTGGACTTCTTGTGCAACATATAATCACCAAGAGGGATTGCTCTAGTAGATGCAGACCTATTTAGAACTAGTCTTTCTTTCTCAGGGCTGTTCTTAATTACAACCTCCCTCTTTTCTTTCAATGTTTGCATCACATCCTTAAAACAAAGAATTAAGAACTTTCTCTTCTCCTCAAAAGGGTGAAAGCTAGACAAAGGGTCATAGCTAGTGTCAAATTGGTGTACAAAGTCTAAAGCCTTTTTGTAGGCCACCCACTTTTCCTTCCTTAGCTCTTGCTCATCTAAATCAAACTCATTCCTAATGAGGTCTTTAGGAAACTGGAATTGGTGGGGTCTACCTCTGCATATTGCCCTCTTTTTGAACATGTCATTGAAGAAATCTTAGGGGTCAGCACATCGGGATACTATAGTTGACAAATGATATGGTTGAAGGAAATCTTCAAAACACTTCCAACCTCCTTTAATTATCACAAATTGGTGTGTTATGGTAACTGTAGGGAAAATGGTCCCTTTACCTCTGCCTGTTAACTCTGCCTCCTGCACACCACCAATCTACCTGAGGATCTCCGCAATTCCCACTTTAAGAGGGACCTGATAAGGTAATAAAAATGGAGTGCCTTGAAGCCATATACTCTGAAAACTTTGGAGATAGGGTATAAGTAGATATCACCCCAATTGTGGACAATTTTAACATTCTCAGCAAATTCTTTTGGCCTAATGAATTCCAAAAGAACCTTAAGAATTCTTGGATTTTCTGAACAGATAAGAATCCTAATCTTAGATGCAAAATATTTATCAAATTTCAAGAAGCTTTCATCTTCTCTTTCCCATGATAGCACTGTACTCCATAACTACACTGGCATCTTTTCTCCATTTTTCTCTTTCACAATATCCATTCCACTTGCAAAATAGTCACCACCTTTGAATAAAAATTAGTGCATGAGGAGGGAGTACCATCCAAAAGGCCTATCCACCTTCCCATTCTTTATTCCTATCAATCCTTCATGGATGGCATTAGTGATATAGAAAGCATAATCAAAAGTTACTGCCAAAGAAGGGTTCAAAATTTGAGCAATCATTAGCAGGTAATGAGTTGGCATATTTGCCTTAGCATCTTCTTGTAGAACTTGGCAGAGTGACCAATATAATCCTTTGGCCCTAAGGGTAAATAGATTTAAAGAAAAAGGTTCCTCAGTGTTAGGTCCTACAACTGTTAACCTGCCTATCTTCACAAAGACTTCTTTAAGAGGCCGATTTCTAAGGTGGTTCCTCTACACACTGTAAACCTGAGCTAGTGATTTAAAATTAATAGGCTCTAGAAAATTGGTAAATTCACTAATCCCAAAAGCATTTCTAAACTCCTCATTATTAATTTCAATGAGGGTTTTCGGACTTGTATCCTTGACACTTCTTGTGATTGGGTCATATTTGTGTGCAATCTGAGTTAGGAGATCCACATCCATGAATACTCTGAGGACCACCAATTTTCCTACATCCAACTCCTAGATACTGTTCATTGGGGTGGGGGAGTTTCTCATGCCAAATCCAACCTTAAATAATCCCAACCCAGACAACCCAATTTGAGGGTCTCTTAGCCAGTTACCCTTATCATATAATCCCTCTCCTATTTTTAGGCGAGCAACTCTTGGCACGAGTTCTTTTACGTTTGCAGCCACATTAGTTGACATCGTCAATTGTTCAAGGAAGTCATCATAGATAGCCCTCTCTTGGTAATTAACCTTTCCTAAGAATTATCGTTTAGGTGCCATCCCAAAAACTATGCAAGCAATTTAACTATTACCCCCAACTATTCTGTGACAAATCAAGGCCTTAATTAAAACACACTGTTAAGTAATTGCCAAACAAGAATATAAGAGAACCTATTTTTTTCTTGAAGAAATTTTCTCTGCAACTACTCTTCAAAATGATGCCTTCATTCAATTGATGCAAAATCATATATGGTAGTTGAGCTCTTGACTGCGACATTGATACCGCATGCTTCAGTCATCCCACCAGAATTGAATTCATAGAAGAATTTGAAAATTTTGATCTAACGGGTCATAACATGCCTGTGTATTTTCCCTTTTGCTCTTTCGCCATTTTACAGAGCATAACATCCTAGCAATTTCTCTTAACAAAATCACGCCAGCCGTCCGATCAGATGAGACTTGATCAGTCTTTACACTGTCTTAACCTCTTTGCCTTTTCATCGGGCCCTACCTCTTTTTGCTATTTGGAAAGCTCTATCCCCCAAGCACTTTCCTTTTGTGAAGCTATGCCAAGCGTTAGATGAAACTCTAACCGCCCGACGTTTAACTCCTACTGGGACCATCAACCTTTTCACTAACCATGCCTCATCTTGATGGCTAATGGTTTTTTTCCACTTCGTAGAGGTTAATCTTCTTACACCTTCGGGCCATGAAACAATGAGGAGCATTGGATCAATCTTGAGATGAACATCTTTTAAGTGACACCTTCATTACTTACCCCGCTTATTTACTGGTTAACAAATGCCACATGGCACTCGACCATTAGCCCTAGAGAACTCTTCAAGTTTAGTTCAGAGTCAACCATGTGTTTTATCTCCTACATAACTGTCGGTTACACCTTGGCGGGTCTTGAATCACCTTTTAAAACTACGTGTTAATTGACACATCACCATCAATCCTTACAAGAAGCAACAACTGTCATTCCACATCATGCTGGGAAGAAACTCTCTTTCTCTTTCGCCATTTTGCAGGCCTTAATCCTCGGTTGATTTGCAGCCATGAAACAATGAGAACCCTTGGATCAAAACAAAGTTGGTCCCTTTTTACCTTTATGCTATATCTGCTCTTCGGGCCCACCTTTTCCTTTCGCCATTTTGCAGGCTTTAAAACACAAGCATCTTACCCTCACGAAGCTACGCGGACCGTTAGATTATATCAAACTTGTTCGATGCTTAACAACCTACTTGAATCTGACAGACTTGGATTATCTGACTCAGCATTATCCACTCGGTGTCTAGTCATTCCCGAACTAACATGTCAACTTTTTACTCGCTGAGAGAAAACATCGGGATCCACCTCATCCTTGCCACCTGTATCTGCCAGGTCATTTATTATCCTATAGTATGACTCATCTTCTTGGACCCACCTTTTAATCCTTAAATCCGATTCGCTGACCACTTTGATTTTTGGCCACGTCATTATCCTACTTGCCATCTCAACCAGCTAGACTACTTTCTTGGAATGCCATGTCATTTCGTTGTTTTGCAAAATCTCTCTTTCGAGCATCTCTCTCCTACAAAACTGTGCTAGCCGTTAGATCTTTGGGAACCTGAGCATGTGTTATGCCTCTTATGAACCTCTTCTACCTGGGCCAAAAAACCTCTCGTTGTTTTGCAGGGCATAACACGTGAGCATCTATCAGCCACGAAACAACGAGGACCATTGATTTCTCTTGAACTTGATCACCTTTTAGCCATGGAAAAGTCTTCACCGTTGGGTCCCGCCAAACCTTTTTGCCATTTCATGAAAGGTAATTTACTCACTAATTTTGGCTGTGAATCAATGCCAGCCATTAGATCTTGAGCAAGATGGAGTCTCATTAAACCAGACCAAATGCACACAGTTGAACATGTTTTTCCCTTTCGCTATTTCGCATAGCTTAACACACCCACAACTTCGCTTAACGAAATGGCGAAAGCTGTAGATTCATCTGGAAGTTGTACAACACTTACTGGACCCGACAACATTAGAAGGAAAAGACATAAGGCATAAATTTTCTTACGATTATTTAATGACCGCCTAGGTAAATAAAAAGGGGGGACACTTCACACGACCCCAAGACCCATTACTTAAGTGAATAAAGTAATGCAGGAATAGAAACCAAAGGGTTTTGATCAGACATTTGAGTGATTTAAAACTAAAACCCTTAACCCTTAAAGACCTAAAACAAATTTGAAGCAGTTAATAGCATATCTGACTCAAAATCTCAAAAACCTAGCCAATCATAGGAAATGAAAACCCATTTCTTAAATAGTGATAATAGCGGCTCTAACTGGGGATGGTTGATTGCAAGGTCAACACAAGAAACTTAGAAAACTCTAGAGAACAAACCAAAACACAAACCCAAACAAAAACAATAGGAAGCAAACAAAATATATAGAAACAAAGGATCTACTATGCATGGACTTCAAGAGAAATAATGTTTCAGGAATTGTCCATGCACTAGAAGTTCCTGTATTTCATCATTCATATTTTTCACAAAATAAGAATCCTTTCCATTTAAATCATAGACCACAAAAGGGCCAATCCATAATGATTCAAATTTCTTATTTTTTCCCTTGTCCTATCCATTTGCATTCCACTGAATAACAATATCATCAATTTGAAACTTCCTTAAGGATGTCCTTTTATCAAAGAGGTACTTGGACTGCAGTTGAATCTTTAGATTTCTCTTATGAGCTAGAGCTCTGATCTCTTCCACTTTGACCATCTGGATCATTCAGTCCTCCATAGGCTCTGATAAATCCATTTCCTCAGCTTGCAAGAACCTGTACACTGGAAGAAGATTGTTTACAGGCACTCTGGCCTATGTACCATATACCAATTCAAATGGTGACATTCCAATGGCTTTCTTGACAGTGATTCTGTCTGCCCACAAAGCTAGTTTCAACTTTTGATCCCATGACCTCTTGTTTTCTTCTAAGATTTTCTTGATAATATTCAAGAGGATTTTATTGTTGGATTCTTCTCACCCATTTCTTTGAGGATGATAAGGTGAAGAGTAAGACATGAGTATCCCATGATTAGTACAAAAATTGACAAACTCTTCTGACCTAAAACTCATAGCATTGTCCATTACTAATTTCACAAGAACTCCAAATCTAGTTATGATACAATCCATCAAGAAATCAATAACAATTTTACTTGTAGCTCTTCTGGTGGGAATAGCTTCAATCCATTTAGTAAAATAATCAATGGCTACTATGATCCATCTATGGCCTCTTCTTGATCTATCAATAATCTCTCCAATAAAGTCTATCCCCCATTGGACAAAAGGTGCTTCCACTGTAATTGGATTTAAGGGTAGAGCTCCTTCATATTTTAGTTTGGATGAAAACCTCTGACATGGGTCACATCTCCTGACATATTCAAGAGCATCCTTGAACAGGGTAGGCCAATAATACCTAGCTCGGACTATCTTCCCAACAGTTGTCTTAGCAGAATAATGACCTCTGCATATTCCATCATGCATTTCAATCAACACCTTTTTATCCTGGAATTCATCCAAACACATTAGTAGTTCCCCATCTCTTTTTCTCCAAAACAGATCACCTTGAATGAGAACATATTTTTGTGATTTGAGTTTTAGAGTTCTTCTCTGATTATGTGTCGTTTCCTCTGAAAATGTAGCATCTCTTAAAAATTGGACTATCTCTGAATACCAAGGTTGCCTTTCAATACTAGTGACTGAAGTACTCTTGATTTCAACATTATTTATCTCAACATTCAAAAAATTAGATTTAGTCATGAGCTTGGCTAGACCTAAACCTCTCACCAATTTGGTGATCTTTATTTCCAGGTCAAATTCTTGGATTCTATTGATCCATCTACACCTTTTTCATGTAACCTCAGATTGGGACAGAATATCTTTAACTGCAACATGTGGGACATAAGCAATGATTTATACATTCACCAGGTATGGCCTAAAAGCCTTAACAACTTTAACTAAAGCATAAGCCTGTTTCTCCATGGTTTCATACTTTAATTCTGCTGCCTGCAAAGACTTTCTATAGAAAGCTATGGGATGTTCTTTTGTAACAACATTGTAGCTACTGTATGGTATGAAGCCAAAGAGAATAGAGAGAAGGGCTTACTGTAATCAGGAGATTTCAGCAAAATCCTTTGAGGCTTCTTGATCCCAGCAAAACTTGGTATCCTTCTGGAGCAACTTGACAATGGGTTTCACTATCTATGCAAAGTTTGCAATGAATCTTCTAACAAAATTTACTTTGCCTAAAAAGGATTGAATACCTTTAACATTCTTCGGTTCAGACACTTTGTTTATTTCTTCAATTCTTTCAGGGTCTATTCTGACCCCTTCCTTGGAAACAATGTGCCCCAATAATTTTCCTTCAGTGACCCCAAAATGACATTTCTTGGGATTTAATGACACACCAAACTCCAAGGCTTTATTGAACACCTTTTGCAAATGTCCATAGTGGTCATCAGCCCTTTTAGAGAAGCAAGTTAAATCATCTTGATAAACCACCATGATGATATTGATAAATTCTTTGAAGGCTACATCCATAGCTCTCTGAAATGTAGCTCCAACATTTTTTAATCCAAATGGCATTCTTACATAGACATATGTTCCCCATGGAGTAGTGAAAGTAGTTTTAAACTATTCAGATTCTTTCACTAACACTTGATTGTATCCTGAAAAACCATCCATCATGGACAAAAGATCACAACCTGTTACTCTCTGCAGCATAGCTTCCATATTTGGGGAAGAGTAGTTATCTTTTAAAGAAGCAACATTCAAATTTCTAAAATCCACACACAATCTAATGTCCCCATTTTTCTTTCTTACTGGGACCAGATTGGAGACCCATGAAGAATGTCTTATAGGTTTGATAATCCCCCCTTCTCTTAACTTAGTCAATTCTTGTTGCATCTTAGTTTCTAATAGGGGATTAATAGGTCTCTTCTTCTGTCTAAAAGGCTTAGCATCTGGAAGTAAAGGAACTTCATGCTAAAAAAGGTCTTGTCTATATGCCTTTAGGTCTTCATAAGACCAAGCAAAAACATGTTTATATCTTTTCAATAAATTAATAAGATTAGTTCTGACATGAGGGGGTAATTTCTTCCCAATGTATACTAACTTAGGGGATGATTCAGTCCCCAGGTTTACCTCCTCCAATTCTTCCAACTTGGTGGTAGACTGCTGATGTAAGTGACTGTCATTGTAACTGAACATGCTCTCTAGCTCTACCAACCCTTTAGGTATCTCATTTGTTTCCAACTAGACCAAGTCATTTCCAAACACTATTTCCTTATTGTCAACCACCTCCACCAGTGCATTGCAATCAATCTTCTGTCCATCATAATCATCAACACATTGGATGAACCTAATAATATCTTCATCATCAGCAAAAACTTGCCAATTATACACATTATCAGGGATGGCAGGCCTAGATTTTATTTCCACAGTGGAGATGCTGGTTAATGTTGCATCATCATTTTTCAATGCAACATTAGCTAAAAAATCTGCCATAATATTCTTTGATCGCTCTATCCAATTAATAGAAAATGCACTAAAATGCTCAATGACATCCCAAACTGCATGTTTATATCTCTTTAATCTATCATTTTTGGATGCATATTTGGATCTTACCTAAGAGACAATCAATTCTGAATCCCCTAACACTGTCAATAGCTAGATTCCATTCCTTTTTGCAATCTCAAGCCCCAACAATAGGGCTTCATACTCTGCAGTAATATTTGTGCACTGGAAAGCCAATAGGAAAGAATACTTAAAAGTTATACCTGATGGGGATACAAAAAGAACCCCTACTCCGGATCCTTCTTTGGAGCAAGCTCCATCAAAATGCATCTGCCATAAACCGTGCTATTGTGATTCTAAATCAACCACAATGGGGTCAGTATTCTTCAATTGAGGTAAAATTGGTTGTACCCTAAAATTATCAAGATCCACATCAATCATACAATTGAGCATACTAGGGTCTACATTTTCAATTACCCTAGGAGCATGCAGTTCTTTGTACAAATTGACCTGATTCCCATTTATTGGAATGGTGGCATAAGATAAATCTAGTTGGACATTTCCTCCTACTGTTGTTGCCCATTGCCTAGACAATAACATACCATAATGGGGTTTAGTGTCTGTAACAATAACGTCCATTTTATAAGTTGCCTTAGGGAATGTTGTTATTTTTACTTCAACATCTCTCATTGTACCTATCACAGGTACTTCCTTGTTATCCATAGCATATCATTTTCCATATATAGTGGTTATTGATAGTCCTAATTCTTTCATAACACCATAGGGCATAACATTAGCAGTAGCTCCTGAATCTATCATGCAGTTTTTTATCAACTTGTTGTTCACTAACAAAGTAACATAAAAAGGATCTACCTGTGAAGGATCTTGAGTGATAGTGGTTCCAACATAAACCTTTGGGGTTTGGAGTTCCTGATCCTTTCCAATTTTAGCTGAACCGGTGGGTAGGACTATGTCACTATCAGATATATTAGAAAACAAAGACAAAGCTGCATCCCTATGCTCTTTTATTTTCAGTAATTCTACTAATGGGACAGTGACCTTCATTTGTGTAAGAGCTTGAGCCATGTCAAATGTGGAACTACTGCTTAATTCAGTACTAGCTCTAACTCTTTCTGCCTTAAGCTAACTTGCTCTTTTTGTTGTGGCAGCTCCTTGTATATCACTGGTATTTTTATCATCTGTACTCTTGGGTACATCTTTAACCTGTTCCTTCTTTTCTTGATCGATTTTAGGGAAAGTAGTAGCACTACTTGTTGCCCCCTTTTGAGTAATCTCTTTTATGAACATGGAACCAGGTTCACCCTGATCAGTGTCCTTCTTGGTGCTCCTTAATTTATAATTGTGTTTTGCTTTAGCAATAGCAGCTTTGGTGAGACTTTTAACTGCTTCCTCACTAGGCCTTCTAAGATGAACTTCTTCATCTTTAATTGTTACCACATTCAAGGTAGGATGCCAGTCTAGTGTTAGTTGTCCTTGAACAAACCTTTCATTATCCAACACATCACTGTATTCACTTTGTATAGATTCCTCATCACTTTCTATAATAGTCTCAAACATGTTAATGTCAAGCTCAACTTCTTGTCTCATGGATTCTTCAAGAGCTTGAGCTACTGCACACTGATGAGGAGAATGTGGCCCATCACAAGCAATACACCAAGCAGTATTTTCTATATTATGGACATTTTTCCCCTTTAAGGGATCTGGAGTATCCTGATTTTGAGCAATTTTAGGCTTCTCATTATGGGGTTTGGCATCTTTCCAGTTGGTATTATAAGGCATGTCATGCAGTCTAGGGGGTATATCTTGCTAATTATAATGAGGCTTGTCATTTTTGTTTACCTTGGCAGTTAGATCCTTCATAGCAATGACCAACTTTTCTATCTTGTCTTCCTCCTTAGCAGCTTTGCTAGGTTGTTGTTTTGTTTCTTGCCATAACCTACCATCTGTTCTCCTTCCTAACTTCCCAAATTCTTTTTTGTTGCTTTCCACATTAATGGAAATCCTAAATGCATCCCTCAAGTTATGTGGATTTTTATCCCTCAAGATATAGGCCATCTTAGAATCAAATGCATTATAATAGGTGTTCAAACACATGTTATCATCTAACCTCATCACCTGATATAATCTATGCATGGCCTATTGAAATCTAGCATTGAAATCGGTGACCATTTCATTATTGAATTTTCTGATGTTATTGAATTCATTGAGCATGAAGGTCACGTTTGTTTTATCACCATATTGTTCTTGAAAACAATTCTTAAAGTCCTCCCATGACCCAATGCTATTAACTGGAAGACCTCTATACCAATCTCTTGCATCATCAACCAGGGACTGAACAAACAATTTCATGATGACATCTTCATCGACTATCTCATAATCATTTATTAGGTCCCCAAAAGATTTAAAATTTTCTTCAGCACTAATTGCATTATATCTAGCAAACTTATGGAGTATGTCCCTTAACTTAGTAGGAACATGGTTGGGATATCCTAGGATCCCATCAAAGAACAATTGTCTATATTGCTCCAAATTGATAGGTCTCCTTTGGAAAGGGTTAGCAACATTATTGTTTCCCATGTTCATTCTGACTTTTGGAATTGAGGATTGAGATATTTGGCCATGCTGATTGTTCATAGGGATTTGACTCGCTGATGTTGTATTAGTAGGCACAGTAGGTTGAATCTTAACTGAGGGAAGGTAAATTTTCTAAGGATCAGGCTTACTAAGATCTCCTGATGGAAAAATGATAGGGGGAGCTTTTAGGTAACTAATTTTTCTTTTGACTTCCTGATTAGCTGCTTCTAACTCAACTTTCTCTAGCTCCATTTGTAGATTCTCCTTTTCCTTCCTCATTCTTTCCATCTCTCTCTCATGTGCTGAAAGCCTATGAGAAATCTCTTTTGTATTTCTAGA
The DNA here is from genome assembly GCF_030272615.1 of Cryptomeria japonica. Lineage (NCBI taxonomy): Eukaryota > Viridiplantae > Streptophyta > Pinopsida > Cupressales > Cupressaceae > Cryptomeria > Cryptomeria japonica. The sequence goes on from NC_081414.1 coordinate 434,030,430, forward strand.
TCCAGTTCCATCAATCACCCATTTATGTTTCCCTTTATCAACATTATTCCTAGGAGGTTGTGAGTCACTAAGCATTTCCCTATTTGGCTGGACTACTGACCTATATGCTGGCTTGGCCTTAGGGATCAGAATTTCTCTGATCACAGGGCCTTCATCATCACTCTTTTCTTTTTCCTTGGCCAATACTTCAAGATCAGTTATCTGTCTAAGAAGCCTATCTCTCTCCATTAGTTTTTCTTTGACTTCCTTCTCCTTATTTGCTTCCTTTTGAGCTCTTAAAGAGATTAAGTGGTGAACCCTCCTATTTAAATCTTCTATTTCTTGTGACACTTTATCTTCATTAGGGAAATTCTCTTGAGAGTCAGATATATTGACTTGATCTATATCAATCAAGCTAATATTTCCATCAATTGTTCTAGGAACAGAATACCTGATTGCATTTGAACTAGTCCTATCTCTCACAGACACACTAACATGAGATATATCTTGATTTAAAGCATGAGCATTATCTATATTTCCAAACAATCCAGAATGGAAACCTAATATATCATGTTCAGAATCTTTGGAAGAAGAATTAGACTTTGCATAAACAGGTCGATCAGGTATCTTACCGGTATTATTATTCTTTTGCACCCAAGCAGCATTTGACGGTTCATGAAGCACTAATCTCTTCTGACCTCTTCGTGCCTGTTCTGGCAAACCTTCTTGCAAAGTTTCATGAGGATGCTTCTTCATGAATGATCTGGTGTTTTTTCCTCCTTGCATTATGCTTGTCTTCCTTTTTTTATTTTATGTATTTCACAAGGACTGGTTCCAAGATAACAGAGTCGCAACCCACATAAAATGGGAATTATGAAAACAAGCTTAGAATAAAACGTTGCACAACTTCAGACCAAGTCAAAATCAATAGAAAATATAGGGAACCTCCAGGCACCATTTCTATATTCACCAAAGCACCAATTGATTCCACAAACACACGATGATTTTTCCTTATAAATCTAGGCACAAATCTGCATCTGGATCCTTATTGTGACTCTCCCTAGCAGAGTCACCACTTTTGTTGTTCTCAAAATCTGATTCACTCTAAAATCCTTACACTGATATGACAACTCTATATTAAGAAGAGATATTAAAGAGAAGGAAACTTTCAGGACAATATATGACAAGGTTTGATTAACCTTCTACACTTTGAACTTATCCAAAGCTTAGGCAGGTATACCTTTGTGAACTGAATTCACAGTTTTAAAAGATAAATCCACTGAAAACCAGTCTGAAAACCAGTGGATCTAATCACCTTAAACTAAATGAAACAAAGGAATGAAAATTGTACTCATGTTTAGTATTGATCTACAAGATGTATAGAAGATAACCCTAATAGATATCAGTGCCTTATCCAATGTCATTGAGTCATCTAAGTTCAAACAATACTTCCACAATCAAACATCTCTACACATTCCATTAGTTTGGATTCTATAGATCCCTATACATGCCTGACACACATAAGAATTTATTCATACCATACAAAGTTATATTCATCAAAATTCAAAATATCCCATAGAGAATTTACTGGTAGAAAATGATTCCCACGTATTTAATTCCCCTCCTGAAGAGAAAAGCTAAGTAACATATCTACTGAAAGTTGCCTTACAACCAATATTCAAATGAAATAACCCTAGATTATTTAGAATGAAATAGTAAACACTTTTAATCATACTTGAAGACAACACAAAGCTTAAGCTAAAAACCAATGGTCTGTGTATTAATATTTCTTTTGAAAGTATTACAAAAACATTCGAATATTCTCCATCAAAACTTGAAAAAAACTCAGATAAATTTTTGCAGCGTTTTCTTACAATTCCTTGCTATCCTCTTTTCTACTAGTCCTGGTATCCATTTATAACAATATGGATGCACACATAGCTTCGGACTTTCCTAGGAGAGTTTGTTACAATCATTACCTCTCAAGAAGAAGTTACAAAATCTTTTACAAATGCGGTTACAAGTCTCTTTCAACATCCACGGCTTCTTCCTCTTGTTGTTCTGTTTCAACATTTTCTAACTACTCCACATCAAGCACGACATATTTTCTTGTCCATTCCTGATACACCTCATCAGCAGACCATGAGAAGTTAATTACTTTTGCTTTTGTCTTGGTTAATCTTTTCCAAGAATTCCTCATTTTATTGGCCTCTGAATTCAAGAAACCATAATGAGATTTGATTTTCTCAATCTCATCAATTATTTTAACAAATATGGACGCATCCTCTGATTTAACAATTCCTTTTATTCTCAGTGACAATTTGGCTTCCAACTCCTTAAGCCATATTTGTTTGTCCTTTAATTGGTTTGAGCTAACAAAATCTCCTGGGAGTAACTCATAAACTTGATTAGTGTACTCTTTCTTGTACAAGTTGATCTTTCTATCTACATTATCTACTCCTTCTACCAATTTTACTAAATCCTTTGTCATATCATTCATAGATTTTATAATGGGGTCAGCCCCTGCCTCATCGTGGGATACACAAATCAGTTCTATATCCTGCTCTCTGGGTCTCCATTTATCAAAAATAGGCATTAATAAAGCCTTGTCCCCATTTAATTCATTCCACATTTACAAAATATTACTCATATTGTTATACATTAATGAACACCCTATAGTGTCAGCAAAACTTAAAATTGTAGCCTTTACCCTCTCTTCATATTTCTTTGCATATGAGGCTTGAGCCTGTTTTAAATTCTCCAACTCATGGGGAGTGATCTCGATCAACTGAGAACTAGAAGGTGCTAGAGATGGTGGGAACTCAATAATGGGGCTGGTTGGTGGAGGTCTTGCAGGAGAAGAGGAGATCATCAATGTTGAGGACTCACCTTGATGGTATTGTCCTACCAACTAGCTTTGTAGCTTGGCGATGATGCTATCTTTACCTCTTACGTCTTCCTTGACATTATTGTAAGCTTTTAAAACTATCTCTAACTTAAATTGGGGATCTGCCTTTTCCTTAGCCTCCCTTTCTACTACTGCAACACTAAACTTTGCAGTTTCTATCACAGTGCTAGCGGCTTCCACTACCCCAGTGCTCTGCACTCTTTGCACTATCATTCCTCCAGGGTAACTTGACCCTAGGGTGTCCTTATTCCTCTTATTCTCATATCTTTTAAGAGACCACATGACCAATGCAACATTATCTTTGCTGAAAGTGACTCCCTCCATAGGTTTGGTCTCCTTTCTTACTGCCTCCAAAACCAAGGCATCTACTATGTCCCATTCGGGGAGAATGAGTACCCCAGCCTGTGCTACCATGTCTCTTCCCTGTTTAGGAGTGATGATCTTAAACTCATCAACCATTTCTTTCTTTATCTCTTCTTCCACCATAGTTGGATTTCTGTGGGGCTGCTCACCTTTCCTCTTTTCACACCTAGCATTAAATTTATCAATGTTCTACTTCCACACAAATTGCATGAAAGCTCCTGATGTGACAAAGTTATTATCAGCTAAGAAATATTCACTGGCTTGCTTGATCTCAAGATCCCACTCCTGGCCTTTCAACTCATTAGGAGTGAATTTCATTTAAGCAGTAAGGGTCTCTTCTGGCTTTCCCTCTTCCACTTCATCATGTGTGTATGCTATCTTTCCAAGGCTACCTAACTATAACAGATGCTCAGCTATTGCCTGTTCATCTCCTATATGAATAGGGGATTGAGATGGAGAGTACAAATGTTCATCAGATTGTACTTCTTTTCCCACTCTTTTTTTCTTTGGGCTATCTTGAATGTCAATGACATCCTGTATCTTCCTCTTCCCTTTTGAGGTAGAGGGCTCCCCTGTTGTAGACATTAGCACACTGTAGTTGGACTTCTTGTGCAACATATAATCAATAGGAGGGATTTCTCTGGTAGATGTAGACCTATTTAGGACCAGTCTTTCTTTCTCAGGGTTATTCTTAATTACAACCTCCCTCTTTTCTTTCAATGTTTGCATCACATCCTCAAAACAAAGAATTAAGAACTTTCTCTTCTCCTCAAAAGAGTGAAAGCTAGACAAAGGGTCATAGCTAGTGTCAAATTGGTGTACAAAGTCTAAAGCCTTTTTGTAGGCCACCCAATTTTCCTTCCTCAGCTCTTGCTCATCTAAATCAAACTCATTCCTAATGAGGTCTTCAGGAAACTAGAATTGGTGGGGTCTACCTCTGAATATTGCCCTCTTTCTGAACATGTCGTTGAAGAAATATTCAGGGTCAGAACATCGGGATACTACAATTGACAAATGATATGGTTGAAGGAAATCTTCAAAACACTTCCAACCTCCTTTAATTATCACAAATTGGTGTGTTATGGTAACTGTAGGGAAAATGGTCCCTTTACCTCTGCCTGTTAACTCTGCCTCCTGCACACCACCAATCTGCCTGAGGATCTCCACAATTCCCACCTTAAGAGGGACCTAATAAGGTAATAAAAACGGAGTGCCTTGAAGCCATATACTCTAAAAACTACGGAGATAGGGTATAAGTAGATATCACCCCAATTGTGGACAATTTTAACATTCTTAGCAAATTCTTTTGGCCTAGTAAATTCCAAAAGAACCTTAGGAATTCTTGGATTTTCTAAAAAAATAAGAATCCTAATCTTAGATGCAAAACATTTATCAAACTTCAAGAAGCTTGCATCTTCTCTATCCCATGAAAGCACTGTACTCCATAGTTGCACTGGCATCTTTTCTCCATTTTTCTCTTTCACAATGTCCATTCCACTTGCAAAATAGTCACCACCTTTGAATAAAAATAGATGCGTGAGGAGGGAGTACCATCCAAAAGGCCTATCCACCTTCCCATTCTTTATTCCTATCAATCCTTCATGGATGGCATCAATGATATAGGAAGCATAATCAAAAGTTACTACCAAAGAAGGGTTCAAAATTTGAGCAATCATTAGCAGGTAATGAGTTGGCATATTTGCCTCAGCATCTTCTCCTAGAACTTGATAGAGTGACCAATATAATCCTTTGGCCCTAAGGGTAAATAGATTTAAATAAAAAGGCTCATTAGTGTTAGGTCCTACAACTGTTAAGCTGCCTATCTTCACAAAGAATTCTTTAAGAGGCCCATTTCTAAGGTGGTTCCTCTGCACACTATAAACCTAAGCTAGTGATTTAAAATTAATAGGCTCTAGAAAATTGGTAAATTCACTAAGCCCAAAAGCATTTATGAACTCCTCCTTATTAATTTCAATGAGTGTTTTCCCACTTGTATCCTTGACACTTCTTTTGATTGGGTCATAGTTGTGTGCAATCTGAGTTAGGAGATCCACATCCATGAATACTCTGGGGACCACCAATTTGCCTACATCCAACTCCTAGATACAGTTCATTGGGGCGGGGGAGTTTCTCATACCAAATCCAACCTTAAATAATCCCAACCCAGACAACCCAATTTGAGGGTCTCTTAGCCAGTTACCCTTATCATATAATCCCTCTCCTATTTTTAGGCGAGGAGCTCTTGGCACGAGTTTTTTAACCTTTGCAGCCACATTAGTTGACATTGTCAACTGTTCAAGGAAGTCATCACAGATAGCCCTCTCCTGGTAATTAACCTTTCCTAAGAATTCTCGTTTAGATGCCATCTTAAAAAATATGCAAGCAATTTAACTATTACTCCCAATTGTTCTATGACAAATCAAGACCTCAATTAAAACACACTGTTAGGTAATTGCCAAACAAGAATATAAGAGAACCTATTTTTTGCTTGAAGAAATTTGCTCTGCAACTGAAGAAATTTGCTCTGCAACTACTCTTCAAAATGATGCTTTCATTCAATTGATGCAAAATCATATACGGTAGTCGGGCTCTTGACTGCAACTTTGATACCGCATGCTTTGGCCATCCCTTCAGAATTGAATTCATAGAAGAGTTCAAAATTTTTGCTCCAACGGGTCATAACATGCCTGTGTATTTTCCCTTTCACTCTTTCTCCATTTCATAGAGCATAACGTCCTAGCAATTTTGCTTAACGAAATCATGCCAGCCGTCTGATCAGATGAGACTTGATTGATCTTTACACTGTCTTAACCTCTCTACCTTTGCATTGGGCCCTACCTCTTTTCACTATTTCACAAGATCTATCCCCCAAGCACTTTTCTTTCGCGAAGCTACGCCAAGCGTTAGATGAAACTCTAACCGCCTGGCTTTTAACTCCTACCGGGACCATCAACCTTTTCACTAACAGTGCCTCATCTTGACAGCTAACAGTTTTTTGCCACTTCATAGAGGTTAATCCGCTTACACCTTCGGTCCATGAAACAACGAGGAGCATTGGATCAATCTTGAGATGAAAATATTTTAAGAGAGACCTTCATTACTTACCCCGCTTATTTACCGGTTAACAAATGCCCCATGGCACTCAGCCATTAGCCCTAGAGAACTCTTCGAGTTTAGTTCAGAGTCAACCACGTGTTTTATCTCCTGCATAACCACTGGTTACACCTTGGTGGGTCTTGAATCACCTTTTGAAACTATGTGTTAATTGACACATCACCATCAATCCTTATAAGAAGAAACAACTGTCATTCCATGTCATGCTGGGAAGAAACTCTCTTTCTCTTTTGCCATTTCGCAAGACTTAATCCTCGATTGATTTGTAGCCATGAAACAATGAGAACCCTTGGATCAAAATAGAGTTGGTCCCTTTTTACCTTTATGCTTTATCTTCTCTTCGGGCCCACCTTTTCCTTTCGCCATTTCGCAGGCTTTAAAGCACAAGCATCTTACCCTTGCGAAGCTACGCGGACCATTAGATTTATATCAAACTTGTTCGATTCTTAAAAACCTACTTGAATCTGGTAGACTTGGATTATCTGACTCAGCATTATCCACCTGGTGTCTAGTCATTCCTGAACTTACATGTCAACTTTTTACTCGCTGAGAGAAAACATTGGGATCCACCTCATCCTTGCCACCTATATCTGCCAGGTCATTTATTATCCTGCAGCATGACTCATCTTCTTGGACCCACCTTTTAATCCTTAAATCCGACTCACTAACCACTTTGATTTTCAGCCACGTGTCATTATCCTACTTGCCATCTCAACTTACTAGACTACTTGGTTGGAACGCCATGTCATTTCATTGTTTCGCAAAAGCTATCTTTCGAGCATCTCTCTCCTGCGAAACTGTGCTAGCTGTTAGATCTTTGGGAACCTGCGCATCTATTATGCCTCTTATGAACCTCTTCTACCTGGGCCAAAAAACCTTTCGTTGTTTCATAGGGCATAACACGTGAGCATCTATCAGCCACGAAACAACAAGGACCGTCGATTTCTCTTGAACTTGATCACCTTTTAGCCGTGGAAATGTCTTCACCGCTGGGTCCCGCCAAACCTTTCCACCATTTCGCGAAAGGTAATTTACTCGCTAATTTCAGCTGCAAATCAATGCCAGCCATTAGATCTTGAGCGAGATGGAGTCTCGTTAAACCAGACCAAATGCACACAGTTGAACATGCTTTTCCCTTTCGCTATTTCGCATAGCTTAACACACCCGCAACTTCAGTTATTGAAATGGTGAAAGCCGTAGATTCATCTGGAAGTTGCGTAACACTTACTGGACCTGACAACATTAGAAGGAAAAGACATAAGGCATAAATGTTTTTACGATTATTTAACGACTGCGTAGGTAAATAACAAGGGGGGGCATCACACGACCCCAAGACCCATTACTTAAGTGAATAAAGTAATGCAGGAATAGAAACCAAAGGGTTTTGATAAGACATTTGAGCGATTTAAAACTAAAACCCTTAACCCTTAAAGACCTAAAATAGATTTGAATTAGTTAATAACATATCTAACTCAAAATCTCAAAAACCTAGCCAATCATAAGAAACGAAAACCCATTTCTTAAACAATGATAACAATGAGTCTAAGTGCATGGGAGATAACTCTAACTCTGCATAGGCCAAATGGACTTAACAAATGCAACTCAAAACACCCGAACACACTTGCAACATGATTAAAATAGACTAAAATATGCCACAGACAGTAACAGGGAGCTTCATGAGCTCTTACATAGTCACAGAAGCACTCAAGACATAGAAAAATAGCCCCTATTACAACCAAGAGTTCACAAGGAGTACAATACCCAAATGAACATTCTACAAATGCACAGAAAAATTAAATACATATATGCATGTATCCACCATTCACTTACATAGACAAAACAACTCAAGAATATCACTCAAACATAAGGAGAAATCTACAATTTCCCCATTCTATTCATTTAATTCCAAAGGATTTAAACTATAATGTATTTCTTTTCCCCGTCCATTCAACAATCACAAATAAATAATTTTCATGGGAAGACACAGAGAAGACAGAATTTTAGAAAATCTAAAAATAGAAAAACTCCAATTTGGAGATCGCAAATCCAAGGATGAAAATTTAAGAAGATCTTCCACATCCAAGCTTCCAAAATCCAAAATCAAACCAAGATCCAAGCCAAAATCTCAAAGCTTCAATCAAAAAATCCCATCGTCTAGTAACCCAACAACCATCCAGAAATTTCAAGTAAATAGAAAATACACAACAAACTATGCAAAAATCCCAACCAATCAAAATAATCCAAAAATCAGTATTTCTTACCTATCTTGTATAGTTCCAAGGTAAGAATATTTTATTATATTTCTTACCTATTATTCCAAATTCAGCCAATCAATTAGGAGGGTAGGTAAAATCAAATTTATTTTATTTTTGCACCTCCCAAGCATAGTAAAAGAAAAATAATAATATTATTACTTTTTAAGAGTGTATAAATAGAAATAGGCTTTATACTTTTATAATTATTAATTAATCAAAATCA